>NW_012148252.1:2829518-2913367 GCF_000956105.1 Propithecus coquereli | reverse complement strand
AGGCAGTAGGATCGCTTGAGCCCAGGAGTTTGAGGTTGCTGTGAGCTAGGCTGACGCCACGGCACTCACTCTAGCCAGGGCAACACAGTGAGACTGTTTCAAAAAAAAAAAAAAGAAGTGAAGAGAGAGTCACTAAGAAAACATAACCAGGAAATTGCATGTTGCCATTTCAAGCATTATTCCTGATATAAATTCCCAGAAGTAATACTGAAGTTCCTCATTAAGTATTTCTAAATCATTTACTTTGAATTCCATATACAAATTCAATTTAACATTCTCCTTAATATTTTGTATATTATTTTTTCTTAGCATAATTCTATAATCATAAAGAAAATATGATTTTTTTCCAGGCCCCATATAGGTAGTCCTTAAATCTGCTCCAGATTACCTCATCAGGCTGTAAAAATATTATCATTTTCTACATGTGCTGTGACATTTTAAGAAAAGTTGGGAGCAGTGCACTAAGTGTCCCTGTTATTTAGGCAGAGGATAGAGGAAGGCTCACACCTACATTCCTCAGGACTGTTGGAAATCTGAGTGATGCCGCACCTTGTAGAAGGACATTTATTTATCCATGCCTATCAAAATACAGTCCCTTCTTTCCCACAGTCCCCAGATCACAGGGAGTCAGGAAGTGGAGGTTTCCTCAGGCAATGTCTACCACTTTCCATCTTCTTCCTCTCCCCCAAACCTTCCCATAGAACACTACATGGCCTTCCAGGGCCTTTGTGCAGGGGACTAGCACCTTTAATCCCACTCAGGTGTCACACCTCAGCCTTTGAGCCATGTGAAGCTTGTGCCGAAGACTCTTATCTGTACAACAGTGACAAAGTGCAGCTTAAATTGTAAAAAAAAATCCTTTGAGAAAGCATTTTTTTCCAAAAGTTGCCAAAAGAATCATTCCTGACAATAATTTTTTTGTGATGACAGGACTTTCACCTATTACAGAATCTTTTGCTTCCCTAAGCACATACAATGATCAATCCGTTACTTTTGTTTTGGAGGATGGAAGTTATGAGATCTATATTGAAGACTTGAAAAAAGATCAAGAGAAAGGTAGAATATTTCCTTTTGTCTATAATGATATAACGATGACTAGTATTTTTACTTTAAATCTACCAAACAATAAACAATGGATTAATTTAGACATGGCAAACAGATCATGCTAACTCCAAGGCCTTGATGGTAGATGACTGAACATCACTATGTTGAGAAGGATTCATAAGCATAGTCAGGGTTCATCAGAGAAGAATGCTGATATTGAGAAGTGGTATCTATTGTGAGGGGTGGAAGGAGGGACCATATGTAAATTACCCATTATCTGTAAATTACGCACTGATCTCTCCAGCCTTATCAATATCACCAAAGTACAACCTTCAATAAAAGAATATGTCAATGCTGGCCGGGCGTGGTGGCTCACACCTGTAATCCTAGCACTCTGGGAGGCTGAGGCGGGAGCATTGTTTGAGCTCAGGAGTTCGAGACCAGCCTGAGCAAGAGCGAGACTCCGTCTCTACTAAAAATAGAAGGAAATTAATCGGACAACTAAAAATATATAGAAAAAATTAGCCGGGCATGGTGGTGCATGCCTGTAGTCCCAGCTACTTGGGAGGCTGAGGCAGAAGGATCGCTTGAGCCCAGGAGTTTGAGGTTGCTGTGAGCTAGGATGACGCCACGGCACTCTAGCCCGGGCAACACAGTGAGACTCTGTCTCAAAAAAACAAACAAACAAACAAAAAAAAAAACATTCCAAGAATATATCAATGCTATGAACAATATTTTAAATATTATAACAACTGTGTTAAAGAATTCACTAGAGTATGTTCACACATTTGAGACTTTTCTCAAAACACAGAAGTTTTGCTTTTATTGATATATAATAAAAGGGGAGGATGTTTTCTAATGTTATATGTATGTTGGAATTGAAAACTTTTGATAAAATTATATTTCACCAAAGGAATTTTATATATTATCTTTCAGATAAGGTGTTACTGCGTTACTACGAGTCTCAGTGCTCCTCAAGTGAATCAGGTAGTTTGGAGGACTGGGTAGCTGTGGGGCTTGAATTCTTAAATTTGGGGTAAAGATAAATCCAAAATCCTCCACAGGAAAAGACGACAGTCTCCGAAGATTCTCTCCAATCCAAGCTCATGGTAAATCGTAGATTCTTAGAGAGTTTACTCCATTCCATCCATTTTACAGTTTAATAGTTAGGATAAAGGTTTGGCTACATTTAATAGAGATCTAAAATAATAGTAGCTTAATCTAAATAAACTTTATTTCTGTCTTTTCCAGGGCTGAAACAACAGTTCTGCTTAACAGGTTGTCCAGGAACCTAGCTTCCATCTTGTGGCTCTGCCACCATGCATGGTTCAAGATTACTTGCTACCATGACCATGTCCAATCAGCAGAACAGAGATAGATAGAAGCATACATTCTCTTTCCCCTTAAGGGCATAACCTGGAAGCTGTACCTCACACTTCCTCTCACCTCCCATGGTCAGAACATAGTCCTGTTGCTGTACGTAGCCATAAGAAGCCAGGCTGGGAAATGTTCTATTATATTACAAGGAGAGGAGTTGGGGGACAACTGTCAGTGGCTTTACATGCAGACAGGGACGCTGATGTCCAGAGAAGTGCCTGTTAGAGTCACAGTTCTCCAATTAGAAAGCGTATAAGAAAACTAACTTATCTCCAATTGAGAAGTACCCTCTACTTATCCAATGACACTTTGGTTTCATTTGAGTACAAATATTTCCAAGACACCTTTTGGTGAATGAAATAGTTATTTTAGACTCTTTTCTTGGGTGTTAAATTCATTTAAACAAAGATGAGTTACAATTCTTAACTCTATCATTTGCAATTTCTTAATTGTAAGGTGACAGTGTCGATGGTAAGATGTTAATGGTAAACCTGGGTACCACGAAAGACCATTGGCTGCATGCCAACAAGAAGGAGCACTCTGTGGAGGTAACAGAAATATGATTCTATACTGTCATGATTGACTCCACTCATTTGTGTAGATTTGGGCGTTGGGTATTTTGTAGGACTTTGTGCTATTGTACATGAAACACAATCAGATACTATTAATGACTTGCTTCTGGAATAGGGAGGGAAATGGCATGTATGGCCTTGCTACTGAAAATCTGGTCTCTACCAGCAGCACTACATCACCTGGGAGCTTGTTAGAAATGTAGAATTTCAGGCTCCTCCAGAATAGAATCAGAATCAGCATTTTAACGAATCTCTAGGAGATTCATACATACATTCTATATAGCACTGCTATACAGAACCTCAAATCTTCTCTATTTGGCTTTAGGAACTACTAGGAAGTGTTTCTTTGTATAATATAATTTTCTTAAGCAAATGCAAAAATAATTTCACACTCTGAGCCTGCTTAAGGGAGGGTCATAAACATTTCCATTTGCCAAGATTTACAAATAGCCTAACAATCTATATTCCAATCATAGGATTCTGATCATGGCATATTCTTCGTTAGTAAATAGTATTATTATATTGGTCACAATGAATAATTATAAATATCTTGAGGAACAAACAAGCCAAAGGTAGAGACAAGAAAGAAAACAGGAGAGTATAATATAGAACAGTGGTCCCCAACCTTTTTGGCACCAGGGACTGGTTTCATCAAGACAATTTTTCCACAGACGAGGGGGTGGGAGTCTGGGGGTGGGGCGGTGCAGAGCTCAAGCAGTGATGTGAGCGATGGGGAAGGGAGCAGCTGTAAATACAGATGAAGCCTTCACTTGCTTGCCCCACCCCTCCACCCTACTTACCTCCTGCTGTGCAGCCCTAGTTCCTAAGTTTCACAGAAGACAATTTTTCCATGGACAGGGGTAGGGGAGCGGGGGTCAGCAGAGCTCTGGCCAGTCCCTAACAGGCCGCAGACCAGTGTAGTTCTGTGGCCCAGGGATTGGAGACCACAGTTACAGAAGAAAAATTATATAAATACAAGGCCAGACACAGTAGCTCCTGCCTGTAATTCTAACACTTTGGGAGGCTGAGGTGGGAGGATGACTTAAGGTCAGGAGTTTGAGAACAGCCTGAGCAAGAGTGAGACCCCATCTCTACAAAAAATAGAAAAATCATCTAGGTGTGGTAGTCGCACCTGTAGTCTCAGCTACTTGGGATACTGAGGCAGGAGGACCTTTTGAGCCCAGAAGTTTGAGGTTGCAGTGAGCTGTGATGATGCCAATGCACTTTAGCCCAGGTGACAGAGAAAGACCCTGTCTCAAAAAAAATTATATAAATACAAAAAATTATATAGCTAACTTAACACAGCCATGTAAGGCATTATTAACATAAACAATGGATGGTAACCAGCATCTTCCTTAACAAAATGCTACAAAGTGTATATAACAGAGTGTTTGGCATGTATAACTACTCAATAATAAAATCTGACTCATACTTAGCTTTATTATATAACAAGTGCTGTGCTAAATGTTTTACAAATACTATGGAGTTATTGTATTGGTCAGCTCTTGTGGTGTAAAAAACCATCCCCAAAACTTAGTTGCTCAAAATAATAATCATTATTCATATGTCCGTAAGTACATTGGGGATTGACTGATCTAGAAAACTAGCTAGACTGAAAAATTGAGGCTGAGGCTTGCGAGGTAAAGCAACATGCCCAAGATAGTACATGTCAAAAGAGGCTACAAATCCAGAACTGCTGCATGCAGATCTGGTCATTCTAAGCCATACTGCCTCTCTAAGTATTGACTATCAGTGAATCAAATCAAATCCACCCTTCGCCCCTTTGGCCCCCTATTCACTTCTTCCTCCCTCCCCTCCCCTACTCACTAAACACACTTGCTAGAGATTACAACTCAAAAATAATTATTCCCCTTTAGTTTCTAACACAGGGTGGTAAAGTTGACTCTGAACTTCCCATTCACCTACTGATTGTGTTCTTTCTTGTTTCCTCAGCTCCATAAAACTGAAAAATCATTGCCCGAGCAGGCCTTCTTTGTCCTTCATAAGAAGCCCTTCAAATGTGTTTCATTTGAATGTAAGAACGATCCTGGAACGTTTATAGGTGTAAAGAATAATCAACTTGCTCTAATTAAAGTAGACCGTTCTGAGAGTTTGAGCAGTGAGAATATCATGTTTAAACTCTCTAAAACTTAATGTGATGGAAAGCTGTGGGTCTTGGATTGGGTAGCCCAAACGCCACCCACTGGAGAAGGAACGGGAGATAAAGAAAGAGATGCGCAACATGCAAGGGAAATGGAGAGTGCTTAGCATGCTGTGGAATGTTTTCCTGCTTATGTAAAAATATTTTTTTCTTGTCCTTCAGTTCTGTTTTGTATCTCCCTCTGTATAACTGCATACTCACACGAGCATCAGTGTATTAAATAGAGTATTGGTAAAGAAACTGCCAACGTACTACAGAGATACAAGCCTAACTTTTACTTTTTTCTACCGTCAGCCCAGAAAGAATTTCACATTTAGAGCTGAGACCTCTGGGGAGAGTAAGGGCAACAGATCAAGTCTCTCTATAGACAGGGATCCATTTTAAAGAGCTACACAGAAAAATAATTTTCCCTGATTCCAAACAATAGCTCAAACACTAGACCTGCTAGTAAAGGGAAGACCAGATGCTACATAGGTTGACCATTTCTCAACTGGAATAAAACACCAAGTTTGTTTGTAAGATGCCCTAGGCAACACTCAGATCAGCTCTCTTACTGTAAGGGGTTATGGAACTTTAAATGCCTAAATGGCTAGCCAGATAATATAAATGTGTGAAAAAGCAACAATAGAAAAATTAAGAAAAATAAATCCAGTATTTGTAAAGTAAATAATTTCACTACTAATTCTTTCATTTTTAAAATTCTGGTTTTTACATACTGAGTTTAGTTTAAGCAAGGCTTTCTTACATTATGAAGTAAAATAAATTTTAATTCAGACATAACATTTTATTTATTGAAAATATCTAACAAATTCAAACATTTAAAAAAAAATACTGAGCTACAACATATTTTAGGGCACCCAAGTACCATGGAATCCAAGTACCACAGTGAGACCAGAAGTTCTCTAACCTACTAGAGCCTAGATGAGATACAGAATATTAAAATTTCACTGACTGTCCCTCATGTTTGTGGCATACTATCTCTTCTGACCCTCTGTGTCTTTTGATGTACTCATTGTCACCTTGGACAAAGTTTCTTCTAATTCTTTCTTCCCATGTACATAAGTCTTTTCATTGTCCAGCTTCCTGAAGCCCCTGCTTACTGTGGAATATTCATTTCACTTCTGTCTCTTTTCCATTTCTTTTGACTAAGCGTGTCCTTGATATAGGCTTTGCCCCTCCTGAGCTTTATTCCTGTATCATCTAACCTTTGGATGCCAACACCTTTATTCTGCTTCGTCTATCTGATGTTGTAGAATTTTAGATAAATACATTAATGGGAATATTTTCTGTTGAACATCTTTGTGTTTTACTGTTATTAAAGGTAGTAAAATTTATACTCAACCATATAATAACATTTTTTAACTACTAAAGGAATATTTCTTGCTTATTTTAAAGTCTTAACAATTTCTACTATAGTTTTTCTTAGACTTAACACTTATAATAAATGGTAAACATAATAACAGAATACTTATGAAATATGGCCTTTTCCGAAAGTGTGGGCTTTTTAGTTTTTAATTTGAGACCTACTGGATACAATTGCTGGTAGAATATAAGATAAAAGAGACTAAGAGTTACTGTACAAGGGTATTACAATTGTAAAACAATGTATCTTTTTTTCATTACTTTGCCAATAGTTTAACCAAAGAGACAAAAATAAAAGCAGCATCTATATCACCCCTTCTGAAAAAAAACTATTTACCATGTGTATCTGTATTATACTTAAAATTATTATTAGATAACCAAATATATTTATGCTGTTTGTATTCTTGAATAAACTGTATTTTTCAAAAGTATGTGAGAACATAATGATTTTATCATAAAATGACTCAATTTTCTGAAATTCTTAAGTGAAAGTGAGCATACCCTCATCCACCGATGTTGGTGTCTGAAGTAGGGCATTTGTCTGATATTTTTGGTGATTCAAAACTAAGCAAGATGTTCGAGGGAAGGGATTGTGTCTTTTTCACCTCTGTACTCCCAGTGCTTATTGCGGAGGCTGGCACAAAGGAAGTGTTCAGCAACTTTTACCCAAGATTAAACAGCCAACATGTAACTGCACCAGAACTTTGACCTGAGACTTCTGACTCCTTATTTAGATATCTTTAAACCAGGCTAGCTTATTTTCTGTGTTTAATTTTCCTTTTTAAAAAAATACTTTCCACCATCACTACAGTCAATGTAATTGGATTAAAATATTCACGTGTGATAGCATTTTGTCACGTGCATCTGTTTTGATCGTCTATAACACATATTACTAGAAGGAACTTGTTCATTTTATTGTATAAGAAATAATAATTGTGTCAAAACTTACTTTTCCCTTATTTTATTTATATTCTTAGACTTTTATGTATTTATTGGATACCTTGAAATATTGTCAAGAAAATTTTATTTGAATGAGTAAAGTGACTTAGAATTAGGGAAAAACCTAAGTAAGAGTTGAGATTAAGGGGAGATTTGAAGAAAAAATTGCAAATCTAATCAGAAAACAGCAGCTTGATTTAAGTCTAAAATGACTGATTTATATGATTTATATAATTCTCACTTCTGCAGAACAAAATAAGCCAAAAACAACAATTTCAATCTTTGTGCTTTATGCTGAGAAATTTCATGAAACATGGAGAAATCTCCACTAGGGATTGGAGTAGCCTTGTCCCACAACTCCTTCTCCCCTCATACTATCACTCTTACAGCTCAGAAATCTCATCTTCTGCTCCCAGGTGTGGTGGCTCATACCTGTAATCCCAGCACTTTGGGAGTCTGAGGCAGGAGGATCACTGAAGGCCTGGAGTTTGAGACCAGCCTGGGCAACATAGCAAGACCCTGTCTCTACAGAAAAAAATTAGTCAGGCATGGTGGCACATGCCTGTAGTCCCAGCTACTCCTATTCTGGAAGCTGAGTTGGGAAGATTGCTTGAAGCCAGGATTTTGAGGTTACAGTGAGCTATGATAGCGCCACTGCACTCCAGCTTGGGCAACAGAATGAGGACCTGTCTCAAAAAAAAAAAAAAAATCTTTTGCAGTTATTCATTAAATACATGCCATATTACATATACTGAACTTTGCTAGACATCATGAAAGCACAAAAGAAATCTTAGGTATGCTCCTTGACCACATGGAAATTAAAACATGTACAATATGTATTAAAACTCCAACTCCATAGTACACAGTTGTACATAGGTAAGAGAGATCAGTGTGGATTTGTAATCAGAGAAAGAAATAGAACTGAATTCTCTATCTCCATACCTTAATACCCACCCCTGATCTATTCTGGTTTTTTTCTTTTTCTTTTTTTTTTTTTTTTGCATTGTGTTTTTAAACTGGAAATGTTTTATCTATTCTTATATCCATTCTCAAGGTTATGTTAAGCAGGTTCCTTCTGTAGGTATCAGGCAAAAGGGATAAATCCAGTTGTTCCAACACCCTTAGTAGTCAGTGTTGGGCCTAGGAGGCTTAGGAATCTAAGGAATGGCTCAAGAGATGAAAGTGAATACCAGTTGGTAGTGATAATCAATGAGCTATTTCCTATTGAGGTGCCAAGATGATGAAACACTTGTCCAAGTCCAATTACAATGTCTAGCCCATAGGATACTCCCATAAAAAGAATGCATGAGGCTGGGCGTGGTGGCTCACGCCTGTAATCCTAGCACTCTGGGAGGCCATGGCGGGAGTATTGCTTGAGCTCAGGAGTTCAAGACCAGCCTGAGCAAGAGCGAGACCTCGTCTCTACTAAAAGAATAGAAAGAAATCAGCTGGACAACTAAATATACATACATATATATATATATATATATAAAATCAGCCATGCCTGTAGTCCCAGCTACTGGGGAGGCTGAGGCAGGAGGATTGCTTGAGCCCAGGAGTTTGAGGTTGCTGTGAGTGAGGCTGACACCACGGCACTCTAGCCAGGCAACAAAGTGAGACTCTGTTTCAAAAAAAAAAAAAAGAATGCATGAAATACTGTCCAGGATATTAAGAATATAGGCTTGGTTTACTGCTTATTGGATGTGCAACTTCACCAAGGTATGTAACCCCTTTCAATCTCTGTTTCTCCTCTGTAAAATAGGAAGTACCAAACATTACAATTATCTATCTAAAAATCCATCACTACCAACCCTATTTCTTCACCAATAGACCCTCATTCTTTACCAGGCAACAGTGCACTCAACTAAAAATATACTCTTTCCCAGACTCCCATGCAGCCAGATGTGGTGACCATTTGACACAGTTTTAGACAAAAATATATAAACAGGATATGACTTAAGAAAAACTTCTTTCAAGGGAACATATCTGATAGCATGGCCTTTTTCAGTCTTTTACCCCCTCTTCCTACCTGGGCCATAGACATGAGCCTGAATGTAGAGAAGCCAGCTTCTAACTACAAGGTGATGAGCTTGGAGACAAAGACCTACACATTTATAAATGGCAAGAGGGAAAGTTTAAAGAACCCTGGTGTAGTAAACAAATATTTGTGCTATGCCCAAATCCCCTTGGATTCCTTTATACTGGACTCCTTGATACCATTTCCATGTGTACCATATACCCATACTACCAGCATCTTCTGTGTGCTTTCAGTATCCAACACTTGTAGCTCTTCTTACAAGGATTGCCTTTATGATACTGATGTTGCTTTGCCCTTTTGCAAAGAGAGATGAATGTGTCTGTGAGTTTGCATTCCTTCCACCAGCCTCACAAGGCTTTCGAAAGCCTAGTTCCCTTGCCTTGGGTGGAAGGACTCTGTTTTAAATTTCACTCAAAAACTCTCTTATGGGATTCATGCTGAAGTTATCCTCTGCTGAACTTTAGCATGTGATCACATTCTTAGATTCTTTTCCCTGCCCTGCCCCACTCTGACTCCCTTATCAGTCTTTCTTGGAAACACTTCCTTAGTAAATTACATCCTCATAATCCTTAACTCAGTGTCTGCTCCTGGGGAACCTGATGTAAGATATCAGGTCACATGTGACATTGTAGAGCTTCCATACTAGTCCTATAGTACTAACTGCAAACTTCATGCTGAGAGAGAAAAACATAACCATGTCTGCTTAATCTAGTCTTGGGTTTTCTGTTGAATGTGGCTTAAAGGAAACTTCACCCATAGAAGAGATTATGGTAAAACCTACTTCTGAGGCACTGATAAGAACTGCCTTGCACATAGCAAGCACTTAGTGAAAGTTAGCTTAGAAAAAGAGACAGACCTGATGGATAATAAGAATAATTTTTCTTAGGTACAATTAGAACACAGAAGGACACAATCAAATGCCTCTACAACTTTAAGAGAATTTAACCTCTGCAAGATAAAGTAGGAGTTGGGGGGGCGGGATCAGAATGGACAAAATATGGCAGGTATTGAAGTAATCTACAAAGGTCATAGGTATTTATTTACACTTTTTAACCTACAAATATATTCTTTCTTATGTGCCTTAGTCCATTCAGGCTGCTATAACAAAACACCATAAATCAGGTAGTTTATAAACAATAAAAATTTGTTTCTCACAGTTCTGGGAGCTTGGAAGTCCAGGATAAAGGCACTGGCAGATCCAGTGTCTCGTGAGGGCCTGTTTCCTAGACAGCCATCTTTTTGTTGTAACCTCATGTTGCCAAAGGGGCTACCTAGCTCTTCGGGGTCTCTTTCATATGGACACAAAACCCAACCATGAATGTTCCATCCTCATGACCTAATCACCTCCCAAAGGTCCTGCCTTCTAACACCATCACCTTGGGGGTTCGGATTTCAACATAGGAATTTTGAGGGGACACAAACATTCACATCATAGCAGTATTTATCAAATATTACATTATAAATATAAAAAGGTTATAAATTACCTTTATTAGTAATAAGAGATTTGACATCAGTAAAGATTTTAAAGATATTAAAATAATAAAAAAGGAATATTATGGGCAACACTACATCAATAAATTTGACAACTTTAAGGAAAATAGACAAATTCCTTGAAAGGCACAGACTACCAAGATTCATTCTAGAAGAAACATAACATCAATAGCCTTCTATCCATTAAGGAAATTGAATTTATAGCTTAAAATCTCACAGAGAAGATTTCAGTCTTCACTATTGTATTCTTCCAAACATTTAAGGAAGAAATATCAATTTTACACAAACCCTTTCAGAAAAATTGAAGAGGAAGAAATTTTATTGAATATTCCTATGAGGCAAGATACGCTGACACCAAAAACAAAGGCATTATACGAAAATAAAACTACAGACCAATATTTTTCATGAACATGGGACACAAGAATTCTAAACAAAAGTTTAACAAATCAAACCCAACAATGTAAGAAAAAGAATATAATATATATAAAGAATATGTACATTCAAAGGATTTTAAAAATAGATCATGAACAAATGGGCTTTATCCCAGGAATTGGTTTAACATTCAAAATCAATATAATTTACCATTTTCACAAACTAAAATAGAAAAGCCATATGATCAACTCAAAAGCATTTGACAAAATCCAATATCCATTCCTAATAGAAACATTCAGCAAACTAGTAATAAACGAGAACTTCCACAACCTGATACAGGGAATAGACCAAAGCAAATCTACAGCTAACATCATAATTAATAGTAAAAGACTGAATAGGATCAAGAACAATAAAAGGATATCCATTGTCACCACTTCTATTCTATATTTTACTGGAGGTTCCAGTCATTTCAACAAGACAAAGAAAGAAAAAAGATAAAGAAGGAAGGGAAGAGAAGGGAAGGGAGGGGAAGGAGAGAAGGAAGGAGGAAGAGAAAGAAAGAAAGGCAGGAAGGAAGACATCCAGACTGGGAAAGAAAAAGTCAAAATTTTTTTATTTTAAAAACAACATGATCGTCCATGTAGAAAATCCAATGGAAACTACAAAAAAGCTATTTGAACAAATAAGTGAGTTTAGCAAGGATGCAGGATGCTATGAGATTGATATACAAAAATGAATCATATTTCTATAAAATAATAAAAAAATAACATTCAGGCTGGGCACGGTGGCTCACGCCTGTAATCCTAGCACTCTGGGAGGCCGAGGCAGGCGGATTGTTTGAGTTCAGGAGTTCGAGATCAGCCTGAGCAAGAGCGAGACCCCGTCTCTACTAAAAAATAGAAATTAATCGGACAACTAAAAATATATAGAAAAAATTAGCTGGGCATGGTGGTGCATGCCTGTAGTCCCAGCTACTTGGGAGGCTGAGGCAGAAGGATTGCTTGAGCCCAGGAGTTTGAGGTTGCTGTGAGCTAGGATGATGCCACGGCACTCTAGCCCAGGCAACACAGTGAGACTCTGTCTCAAAAAAAAAAAAAAAAGAACATTCAAATTTTAAAAATGATATTTATAGTACAGTTAAAATTTTTAAACATTGAGGGATAAATCTGACAAAGATGTGCAAGACCTATACACTGAAAACTACTAAACATAGCTGAGAAAAATTAAAGAAAACCTAATAAATGGAGAGACATAACTTGTTCATGGGTCAGAAAACCCAATATGGTTAAGATGTCCATTCTCCCCAAGTTGATGTATAGGTGTGGTGCAATCTCAATCAAAATCTCAAGATAATTCTAAAATTTATAGGGAAATGCAGAGACCTAGAACAGCCAATCAATTTTGAAAAAGAACAAAATTGGAGGTCTCATACTACTTGCTTTCAAGATTTACTATAATGACACATTTATGTAGACAGTGTGGTATTTTCATAAAGATAGAGAAATACATCAATGGAACAGCATAGAAAGTTCAGAAATAGACCAAATCATAAACACACAACTGATTATTTTACAACTGAACTGCAAACGCAATTCCATGGAAATAGAATAGTCTTTTCACAAATGGTGCTGGAACAATTGGACATCCATACAAAAAACAAGCAAAACAAAAAAAAAAACAAAATGGAACTTCAATCTATACTTTGAATCATATATAAAAATGAACTGAAGACGAATCATACGCCTAAAACAGCAAAACCTAAAACTATAAAACTTCTAGAAGAAAACAGGAGAAAATTTTTATGGTATTGAGTTGAGAAAAGATTTCTTATATATGACATCAAAAACACGATCCACAAAAGAAAAAAACTGATGAATTAAAATTCACCCAAATTTAAAACTTCTGCTTTTAGAAAGACACTGTTAAAAGAATGAAAAGACAAGCCACAGACTGAGAGAAAGTATTTGCAAAATATACATCTGATAAAGGATTGTATCCAAAATATATAAAGAATTCTCAAACTTAATAGTAACAAAACAAAAACCCAACTTTTCTAAATGGACAAGATATTTAAATAGACACCTCACCAAAGTACGGATGGCAAACAAGCACACACAAAGATACTCACTATCACAAGTCACTGAGGAAATATGTTAAACCACAATGAGAAACTATTTCACACCCACTAGAATGACTGTAAACAAAAGACAAACAATAACTTTTTTGGCAAGTATGTAGAGAAACCGGAACCCTTGTATATTGCTGGTGGGAATGTACATTTATAAAATAGTTTGGAAAATAGTTTGGTAATTTCTTAAAAAATTAAAAATAAATTCACCACATGACTCAACAATTCTTCTCCTAAGAATCTACCCAAGAGAAATTAAATATATATCCACATAAAGACTTGTACACAAATGTCACAGAAGCATTATTCATAATATCTGACTACTGGAAACAACCCCAATGCCCATCAATTGATGAATGGATAAATAAAATGTAGTATATTCCTACAATAGAATACCATGCAGAAATAAGAAGGGATATAGCACTGATATGTACTACAACATTCATGAAACTCAAAAACCTTATACAAAATGAATGAAGCCAGATGTAAAACATTATAGCTTGTATGGATTCCACTTACATGAAATGTCCAGAAATGGCAAATCTATAGAAACAGAAAGTAGGTTAGTAGTTGTCTGAAGCTAAGAGTAGGAGCAAGGAATGACTGCAAATAGGGACAAGGGTTTTTTTTGAGATGACAGAAATTTTCTAAAATTAGATTGTGATTACATAATTCCATAAATTTTGTAAATTAACTGAAATTCATTGAATGGTACACTTGAATGAATTTTAAAGTATGTAAATTTTACCTCAATAAAACTGTTTTTCAAAATGATTTTTAATATAACTAAACATATATCTACCATATGATGCAGCCATTCCACTTACAGGTATTTACCCAAGAGAAATGAAAGCATACCTTCATACAAAGATTTGTACACGAATGTTCATAGCTGTTTTGTTTGTAATAGTCAAAAACTGGAAACAACACAATGTCTATCCACCGGTGAATGGATAAACAAACTATAGTATGCATACCTATTCAATGGAATTACTAATCATCAATAAAAAGGAATGAACTTTTGAGACCTACTAAAAAAATGTATGATTCTCAAAATAAGTAGGGTAAGTGAATACAAGGCATATTAAAAAAAAGAGTGTACACTAAATGATTCTATTTATAAAAAACTTTAGAACATCGAAATTAATCTACAGTGATAGAAAGCACATCTGTGATTGTGGATGGAAGTACACAGGGTGGGAAAGTCAGGAGCAATCACAAAGAGGCATAAGGAAACTTCTGGGCATGATTGATATGTTTACTATCTCGGCTGCTGTGATTGTTTCTCAGGTGTATGCATATTTCAAAACTAATCAAATTATCTTAACTATGTGCAGTTTACCGGCTATTCATTATGCTTCAATAAAGCTGTTAAAATTTTTTAAAATATTTAATAGGTCTACAGTATAATAATAACTATATTTTTGAAATGTGTTTTATTTCTTATTCAGTCTTTTATTGCATTATCCTTATTCACCACTAATTGCTTAAATATATGATTAACTATTTTAACAAAAGCCATAATAAAGAAGAAATAATCCACCAAGTGACGCTGCATGTTGAAATAAAACCAAAACAAAAATAGCTTTTGGTTGTCAGACCTGGGTTTAAATCATGGTCTTAGATTTTTTAGTAAATTACTTCTAAAACCATTCAGCTCGTTTTTCAGTCATGGGAAGGAATGATAATAGGCCCTTCCTCACAGAGCTGTTTTGAATATTAAAAATAAGGTAAGACAATAAAGATACCCTGATGCTGTGCCTGGCATCACAGAGGAGCTCAATAAATAGTTATATTCCTTTTCTCACTTCTAAGACATAATCTGGACAGGAGAAGCATTTGACTAAATAAAACCGTTTCTAAGCAATTATCTGAAGATTGTATAAACAGAAGGAAAAAAGACTGTGTAAACACTGCCCACCCAAGAGGGTAGTATTTATTCAGAATCCTGGCAAATAAGAACTTCAGTCTTTATCGAGGTATATTCAACACTGAAGCCATTACAGGGCCCGGCTGAAACAGTCCTCCAAACTGTTGCCATCCCCAAAAGATAACAGTGGTAACAGTGGCTTTCACTGGGTAGATGAGTTACAATGGCTTTTTCTTTTTTTTTTTTTTTTTTAAGAGACAGAATCTTACTTGGGGATTAAATATTAAATATTGAGTCCATTCCCTTCAGAACTGTTTTTGGTCACTGGGAATGAAAAAATCTCTTGAAATTATTTAACAAAAATCTGATATTAGTTCACATTCTTCAGAGGAATTCAGGGTGAATAAGAAGAGTTGAGAACAGTCAGCAACCTGCTGCTGGTTGGGGAAGGAGTAGTTAACAGGATCAAGGATTCTCAGACCCTTGACCCTCTGTTCTTCACTCCACATTGTCACCTCCACACCCCCACCCCCACGCCCAAGACCATCAGCTCCCAGGGTTTTAGCTATCCGCTTACAGATTGACAACTCTCCAAACCAGACATCTTTCCTCAGTTGCAAGCCAACTGTGCTCCCAATTGCCTATGGAACACCACCATTTAGATATGACATATTCTTCAAACTCAACACAACCCCAATGAAATGTATTCTTTTCCTCCATTCCATCACCAGACACTCCATCTCCTCATCTCCATATTACAAGCACCTAACACAGTGGCCTGGCACTTTTGATAATTTTTTATTAAATAATAAAGTAGTCAGTCAAGCCTTAGTGACACTGGTTTATTCTCTCCTACTTACTGCTCTGTCCCCCTAGTTCAGAGGTTCTCAAACGTTAACATGCATGAGAAACATCTGGAAAGCTTGTAAAAACATAATTTCCTGGGCCCCAGCCACAGAGATTCTGATTCAGTAGGTCAAGGTGGAACCCACAAATTTGTATTTCTAACTTGTAACTAACAAGTTTAGAAGTGATGGCAACACTGCTGGTCAGAGGATCACACTTAGAGAATCACTGTTCCAGCTCATACAAGTGCATGGTCACTGATCACCTGGACTTTAGGTTACTTCTTTGCATGATCATTTTCTCTTGTAGTGTGTCCTTTGGGTCTCTGATATCTGTTTTATCCTGAATTCTGGCACCTATAGTTGCCTGCCTGCCAGCTTTTTTGTTTCTACTGGCCAATCAACCTTTGCTATCAATCTTTGAACTCTACCAGCACTTCCTCCTTGTCTAGACTAAAGGCCCTAATTTTCTCATTGTTCAGTCCTGACATTGAACCTAATATTTGCAAAGGCTGGCATCCAAAGAGATGTCAGTATAGTATAGTATAATGACAAATTTATCAAAGATAAAAATACTCGGGTTCTGCTTATCAAAGCTTCCCTAATAAAATGAAACTAAAGAGAAAAATGACATTTTATGGACTCAACTGCCAACCACATTTCAGTAAGACCATTCCAGAAACCACAGAACTAATTAAGAAAAGCAGTCATGGATTGTGGATTACTTTTGTGTTGGACATCCACATTAATGGAAGCATGATAATCTATGAACTTTGGTACTAGAGAGGTCTTGGTTCTAATATAAATTTTTTCTAGCTATAGTACCTTCATACTGCTCTGAACTTCAGTATTCTTGCCTATAAAATGGGGCTAATATATTGCTTAGACAGGGCTCTTGAGAAGATAGAATAAGGAAATGGCTGTAAGCACCTAGCACAGTGCCTGGATTATACTGGAATCAACCAATGCTAATCCTATTTCTTCCCCTCCTCATGCATTTATACTTTAGTGTCCAATGGGCCTTTTTTTTTTTCCTCCACAGAGCCCTACTTGTCAAAGAGTAATACTCAAGGAAAACAAACAAAAATGCTAAGCTTAGTGTTGGTTAGGGTCAAAAGAACTGGCAGCTTCTCCCTAAGATCAGAACATTGCAGCTTAATGAGTCCTCAAACAGAAGTGTTTTGTAAAGTTAAACACAGGCAAGAGAACTAAATGTTTCTACTTTTTGCTGCCAATAATATGATATTATGCAATACTGGCCTTTGCTTCTTCCGTTAAAAAGAAGGCTTTCTCTGCTACATTAAGCAAATACTTTGGAACTTTGAAATAAGCCTCAGCCAGGAAACCAACAGTTTGGCCTAAATAGTCTTTCCTTAATGAGCAGTCTTATGTAATCACAGTAACGAATTTTAAAGAACAGTGTGAACTGATTTGGTAATTCAATTTCAGGCAACTACAACTTATTTAACAGGATTTTTCCTATTTTTCCCTGGAATTGTCAAAGGCCTCATTGCTGGAGTCGAAAACAGTGAAGTACCAACATTTGATATTTGGCTATCTGAGGTAGCCATCTCTCTCCTGACATGTCCCTCCCCTTCAATGCAAAAGAGGACTAGGAGGTGATAGAAAAATCATCTTTTTGAGAAACACTAAGTTCATGAAGAGAAACAATCCCATCTCTTTATCTCATGGAGACCAAAAATGAACATTTCCCATAAAATTATAAAATCTGACTAAATTTTGGGAGCCAACCAGAGAAGGAGACTGATATTTGATTCCTGGCTGGTGCCTGCTCTACTACAGGCCCTGCGCTGGTACTACTGAGCCAGGGAAGGCACACTTAGGAAAGAATATGGAATTGTCACAAACATAGTTTGAGAATCTTTAAAACTCTTCTTTCAGTATTTGACAGAACAATTAGACAAAAAAAGAAAAAAATCACTAAGGATATGGAAGTCTTTGAAAACATCAATCAAATTGACCTAGTGGACTTTTATTTATAGAACACTCCACCCAACAACAGCAGAGCATACATTATTTTCAAGGCACATAGAACATTCACCAAGAAATACAAAGGAATTAAAATCATATTAAGTATGTTCTCTGACCACAATGGAATTAAATGAGAAATCAATAAGAGAAAGATATTTGGAAAATCCCTAAATACATGGAAATTAAACATAACACTTTTCAATAACTATAGCCAAAGAAGAAATCACAATGGAAATTAGAAAATATTTTCTTTGAATGAAAATAAAGACATTATATCAAAATTACTGGGACACAGCTACAGAATGCTTAAAGGGAAATTTACAATATTAAACATCAAATCAATGCTCTAAACCAGGGGTACCCAACCTATGGTAAGTTGTATAATTATTTCATTACACATTATGATGTCATAATAATAGAAATAAAGTACACAATAAATTTAATGTGCTTGAATGATCCCCAAACCATACCCCCTTCACCCAAGGTCCATGAAAAAATTGTCTTCCATGAAAAACGGTCCCTGGTGCCAAAAAGGTGAGGGACAGCTGCTCTAAACCTCCACCTTAAAAACTAGCAAAAGAAAATCAAATTAAACTCAAAGCAAGAAGAAGAGAAGATATAATAAATAGGAGATATCGGTGAAATAGAAAACAAAAAAAAAATAGAGAAAATAAACTAAAAACTGGTTCTTCAAATAGCTCAGTAAAACTGATAAACCTGTCACAAGACTGATCAATAACAACAGCAATAAAAAAGAAGATGCAAATTATCAATATTGGGAAAGAAAGGAAATAATTATAGATTCCATAGGATAACAAAGAATATTCTGAACATCTTTTTGCCAATACATTTGAAAGTTTAGATGAAATGAACAAATCCCTTGAAATCATTACCAAAGCTCACTCAAGAAGATACAGATAACCTGAATAGTTGTATGTCTATTAAAGAAATTGAATTCATAGTTAAAACTTTGACACAGAGAAAACTCCAGGCCCAGATGGTTTCACTGATGAATTCTATCAAATAATTAAGGAAGAAATGATATCAATTTTACACAATTTTTTCCAGAAAAATAGAAGAGGGGAGAACACTTACCAACTCATTTTATGATGACAGCATTATCCCTAACAGCAAAACCAGATAAAGATGTATTAAGAAAAGAAAACATATCAACCAGTATCCTTCCTGAACCTGAATTCAAAAATCTTTAACAAAATATTGATAAATTGAATCTAGTAATATACAAAAAGATAATACATCATCAAGTGTGATTTATTCTAAGTATGCAAGGTTGGTTCCATGTTTGAAAATCGATTATTGTAACTCTCCATATCAGGAGAATAAAAAGGAAAATCACATCATAATCTCGATAGAGAAAAGCATCTGTAAAATTCAACATCCATTCAGGATTAAAAACTCTCAGAAAACTAGAAATAGAAAGGAACTTCCTCAACCTGATTTTATAAAAAAGCATCTACATGAAACAAATTTAACCTTATCTTTAGTTCTAAAAGGCTGAATGCCTTCTCTCTACAACGGCAGCAAAGATGTCTGTTTTCACTACATATATAGTATTGTAGTGGAGACCTAATCAGTGCAATTAAGTCAAACAAAAGAAATAAAAGGTATGTGGATTAGAAAGAAGTAAAACCATCTTTGTTTGCAGATAACATGATCATATATATAGAAAATCCAAAGAATCATTCAAAAAAAACTATTAGAACTTAAAAGTAAGGTTAGCAAGGTAACAAAATACAGGGCCAATATACAAAAAATTGTTCTTATATACTAGCAAAAAATAATTATAAGTTGAAATGAGAAAAAACAATGTCATATTTAATAGAATCAAAATGTAAAATACTTAGAAATACATTTAAAAAAAAATTTCAAGACCTATACACTGAAAACTATAAAGTATTGCTGAGAAAAGTTTTAAAATATCTAAATAAATGAATAGATACACCATGTATATGTACACAAAGAATCGATGTTATTAAGATGTCATTTCTTACCAAATTTATCTATAGGTTTAATACTGTCCCTCCACAAGTTTTTAAAAATAAAATTGATAAGCTGATTCTAAAATTATTGTGGAAATTCCAAGGACTTAGAAGAGCCAAAAATATGTTTAAAAGAGCATTGGATGATCGGGCGTGGTGGCTCACGCCTGTAATCCTAGCACTCTGGGAGGCCGAGGCGGGCAGATTGTTTGAGCTAAGGAGTTCGAGACCAGCCTGAGCAAGACCCTGTCTCTACTGAAAATAGAAAGAAATTAGTTGGACAACTAAAAATATATAGAAAAAATTAGCCAGGCATGGTGGCGCATGCCTGTAGTCCCAGCTACTCGGGAGGCTGAGACAGAAGGATTGCTTGAGCCCAGGAGTTTGAGGTTGCTGTGAGCTAGGCTGACACCATGGCACTCTAGCCCAGGCAAAAGAGTGAGACTCTGTCTAATTAATTAAGTAATAGATAGATAGATAGAGCGAGCAAGCAAATACTGGCTCTGCACCGATGCCCAGCTCTAGCCCAGCTTGCTCTGGCTGGCTGGGATCTGAAGCTGCCCCAGCCTGCCCCACCCAAGGCAGACCGGGTAGCCTAGCAGCTGCAAGGTGGCCCTAGGCGCCCCTACGAACCAGAGGCTGTGTGGAGCTAGCAGGCATGGCCTGCAACTTACACGTGGACTAGGTGACTGGGAGTGCCCTGCTGGCCCGGGAGCTAAGGGTAGGTGCTACTGACACTGCTCACAGCCGAATTCTGTCCTTGTTGCATAAATTCACAGATAAACATGAATGGATAACAGAAAGTGGTATAAGAACAGTGGGAATCAGCAATTTTGCACAGGAATCTTTGGAGGATGTTTACTGTAGTCTGCCTGAAGCTGGGACAAAATTGAACAAACAAGACTAGCTTGGTGCTTTGGAAAGTGTGAAAGCTGCTAGTGAACTCTATTCTTCTCTATCAGAAGAGGTAACCAAAATTAATAAAGCTCTTGCAGAAAATCCAGGACTTGTCAACATATCTTGTTATGAAGATGATTGGCTGATCAGGATGATATTGAGTAAGCCTTCAGAACTAGATGAATTAATAAGTGAAGAAGTGTATGAGAAACGTGTAAAACCTATTGAAAAGTGAGAATGGAACCCCTAAATAAACTAGTATGAAACAAAATTCTTCAAAAAGAGCACATAATGTGTGATTCTATTTATATAGCATTCATAAAGCCAAACACTATATACACATAATCAGATTAGTGGTTGCCTAGGGCAGGAATGGATAACAAAAGGGATTTCAAAAGGGGAACCTGTTTCCATGGTAATTATACATTTGTATACTTTGTCAAAAACTCATCAAACTATACATTTTAAAAGGATGAATTTTACGTATAAAAAGTATAAAAACTGTCTCTCAATAAAGCTAACTAAAATGTCACTTGGGCCTGATGTCATGTAGTATGGAATTCATCTACTAGCCTGAGCACGAAACCTTTTGGAATTGTTATAGAGGACTAAAACTGCAATGAATTGGGAGCAGGGGTACTGTTTGATTTTTGTTTTTGTTTTTTTTTCATTAAAAAACAACTTGAAGTCTGGCATTATATTATACAATGTTAAATTCTTCAGTGGGGTTAGAATTTGGTCTTCCCTAGAATAACAGGAAGATGAACTGCTTTCAGTGGCAGGTAGGAGAACATGATGATAAAAAGAAAACATATTAAAATAATATGCCACTGCTTACCTATTAGAATAGTCAAAATCCAAAAGACTGACAACAACAAATGCTGACAAGGATGTGGAGCAATAGGAACTCTCATTCATTGCTGGTAGGAACAAAATGCTATAGCCACTTTGCAAGAGTTCAGCAGTTTCTTACAAAGCGAAACATAGTCTTACCACATGATCTGGCAATCTTGCTCCTAAGTATTTACTCAAATGAGTTGAAAACTCAGGTTCACACAAAAATCTGCACATGAATGCTTATTGCAGCTTTATTCATAATTGCATAAAATTGGAAGCAACCAAAATGTAAGTTTTTACCCTTCAACCTCTTCCACCCACCCCTCTCCCTGGATTCCAATGGCCTTCAGATCTCTTTGTGAATGTGCGTGCCCATAGTTTAGCTCCCAGTTATTAGAGAGTCCACGTGGTGTTTGTTTCTCCATTCCTGAGATACTTCACTTGGGAAAATGGTCTCCCGTTCCATCCAAGTTGCTGCAAAAGACATTATTTCATTCCTTTTTCTGCCTGAGTAGTACTTCGGGATGTGTGCGTGTGCATGCGTGTGTGTGTGTGTGTGTGTGTGTGTAAAACATTTTCTTAATCCACTCATGAATTGACGGGCATTTAGGTTGATTTCACATCTTTGCAACTGTGAATTGTGCTACAATAAACATTTGAGTGCAGGTCTTTTTGATAAAATGACTTCTTTTCCTTTGGGTAGATGTAGATACCCAGTAGCGGGATTGCTGGATCGAATGGTAAGTCTACTTTTATTTCTTTGAGGACTCTCCATACCGTTTTCCATAGAGGTTGTAATAATTTGCAGTCCCACCAACAGTATATAAGCGTTCCTTTCTCTCGGCATCCATGCCAGCATCTATTGTTCTTTGACTTTTAAATAATGGCCATTCTGATACGGGTAAGGTGATATCTCGTTGTAGGTTTTTTTTTTATGATTTTTCTTTTTTTTTATTTCTGCATATTATGGGGGTACAAATGTTTAGGTTACATTGCCCTTGCACCCCCCCCAGTCAGAGCTTCAAGCGTGTCCATCCCCCAGATAGTGCACATTGTATTCATTATATATGTATATACCCATCCCTTCCTTCCCCGTCCCATCTGCCCGATGCCCGATAAATGTTATTCCTATATGTGCACTTAGGTGTTGATCAGTGAAACCAATTTGCTGGTGAGTACATGTGGTGCTTATTTTTCCATTCTTGGGATACTTAGAATGGGTTCCAGCTCTATCCAGGAAAATACAAGAGGTGCTATATCATCGTTTCTTATAGCTGAATAGTACTCCATGATATACATATACCACATTTTATCAATCCATTCATGTATTGATGGGCACTTGGGCTGTTTCCACATCTTTGCAATCGTGAATTGTGCCGCTATAAACATTCAAAAGCAGATACCTTTTTTATAGAATGTCTTTTTTTCCTTTGGGTAGATGCCCAGTAATGCGATTGCTGCATCAAATGGTGGATCGACTTGTATCTCTTTAAGGTATCTCCATATTGCTTTCCACAGAGGTTGCACTAGTTTGTAGTCCCACCAGCAGTGTATGAATGTTCCTATCTCTCCACATCCACGCCAACATTTATTGTTTTGGGGCTTTTTGATAAAGGCCATTCTCACTGGAAATAAGCGATATCTCATTGTGGTTTTGGTTTGCATTTCCCTGATGATTAGAGATGTTGAGCATTTTTTCATATGTTTCTTGGCCATTATTCTGTCTTCTTTTGAAAAGTTTCTGTTCATGTCCTTTGCCCACTTTTTGATAGGGTTGTTTGATTTTTTCTTGCTGATTTTCCTGAGTTCTAAATAGATTCTAGTTATTAGCCTTTATCCGATGTGTAGCATGAGAAAATTTTCTCCCATTCTGTAGATTGTCTGTTTGTTCTCATGACAGTTTCTTTGGCTGTGTAGAAGCTTTTTAATTTGATCGGGTCCCATTTATTTTTGTTGTTGCTGTGATTGTCTTTGGGGTCTTCTTCATAAATTCTTTGCCTAGGCCAACATCTGTAAGAGTTTTTCCAACATTTTCTTCTAGAATTCTAATAGTTTCACACCTTAGATTTAAGTCTGTTACCCACTGTGAGTTGATTTTTGTGAGAGGTAAAAGGTGTGGATCCTGTTTCAGTCTTCTACATGTGGCTATCCAGTTTTCCCAGCACTATTTATTGAATAAGGATTCTTTTCCCCAGTGTATGTTTTTGTCTGCTTTGTCAAAGATTAGGTGGCTATATGAGGATGGTTTAATATCTGGGTTCTCAGTTCTGTTCCACTGGTCAATGTCCCTGTTCTTGTGCCAGTACTAAGCTGTTTTCATTACTATAGCCTTATAGCATAGTTTGAAGTCTGGTAAATTGATGCCTCCCATTGTGTTTTTATTGCCTAGGATTGCTTTTGCTATATGGGGTCTTCTCTGGTTCCATACGAAGCGTAAAATTATTTTTTCTATATCCGTGAAAAATGATGTTGGCATTTTAATAGGGATTGCATTGCATCTGTAGATCACTTTGGGTAGTATAGACATTTTAGCAATGTTGATTCTGCTGACCCACAAGCATGGTGTGGTTTTCTACCTGTTTACATCCTCTGCTATTTCTTTCCTCAGTGTTACATAGTTCTCCCTGTAGAGGTCTTTTACCTCTTTAGTTAAATATATTCCTAGGTACTTTATTTTCTTTGTTGCTAATTGTGAAGGATATTGAGTCTTTGATTTGGTTCTCAGTTTGACTGGTATTGACATATATGACTGCCTCTGATTTGTGTATATTGATTTTGTATCCTGAGACTTTTCTGAATTCATTTGTCAATTCCAGGAGTCTCCTGGTTGAATCCTTGGGGTTTTCTAGATATCATCAGCAAAGAGTGAGAATTTGATCTCTTCTGCCCCCATTTAGACGCCCTTAATTCCACTCTCTTGCCTGATTGCTCTAGCAAGGACTTCCAGCACTATGTTGAATAGAAGTGGAACCCTGTCTGGTTCCAGTTCTAAGTGGGAATGCTTTCAATTTTTCCCTATTCAGTATGATGTTGGCTTTGGGTTTGTTATATATGGCTTGTATCATTTTTAGGTAAGCCCCATCTATGCCTATTTTGTTAAGCGTTCTTATCATAGAAGGGTGTTGGATTTTGTCAAATTCTTTTTCTGCATCTATTGAGAGGATCATATGGTCTTTGTTTTTGCTTCTATTTATGTGGTGAATTAAATTTATACATTTGCATATGTTGAACCATCCCTGCATCTCTGGGATGAAGCCCACTTTGTTGTGATGGATTATTTTCTTGATAAGCACCTGGATTCGGTTTGCTTCATTGTAGTTTTAATTTGCATTTCCCTGACGATTAGTGATGTTGGACATTTTTTCATGTTTCTTGGCCATTTGTCTATCTTTTTTCAAAAAACTTTTGTTCAGATCCAAAGACTGGGGAAGACAGCTGACCAGAGACACCAGCTGCCAGATCACCTCAGAAACAAGAGAAAGTTTGATGAAAAAGAAAAAACAAACAAACAATCATAGATTGGGTTTAATTCCAAAGGAAAAGTGCCAGAACCTACAGCAAATTCCATGGGAAGAGATTGCAGAGCAGAAAAATAAGAAGGAAGATATTGGCAGAGGTCAATCCCCAAGAGTCCTGGAGTCCAGTGAAAAGAACAGGTGGAGCAGTTTGCTTCTCCCTCCTTCACATCTCTGGCAGTCAGCAGGCTCCTGAGCTGCTGGAGAGTCTTTCTACCCTCATGAGCCCAAAAGCTCCTGACACCAGTGAACTGGGAGATTCTTGATGACAGAGCACCAGGCTGCCAGCCCCCTTGGGGCACTTCCTATGACCACAGACCCAAGCTGAGACGGCAGGCACCATATTGCTTCTCCACCCACCGTGCACTTCTGTCCTCTCCATGGAGCTTCAGCCCCTCAGTTTTCATCTTGCTCATTCCCACACAAACATTTCCCAACTCCAGCTCAGACTGCAAGAGCCACAGGGTGCCAGTGAGTCCCAGGGCATCTGCATGACTCCAGAGCCTGGACATTGTGGGAGGGCTGCCTTCTGGAAAAAGGGACAGAGATGACCAGAGTGCCAGCTTTACTCCATTCATACTCTTTTCCTCTCCTTCCCCTCCCCTACTCACGGCTGCTGAGAGAGACCCTTGAGCCAGGGCTCTCAGGAGCTGCTGCTTCCCCTCTGTTGGGGCTTCCGCAGAGAGTGGGGCTCAAACCTTTCCTCTTAAGGACCTGCAGCACACTAAGGGGTGCTGGGACTGTGAGCTCCCTGCTCACTGGCCCTGCCTTGTGCTGCTTGCCTAGCTGCTCCATCAGAGCAGGGCACACCCCAAAGTGGAGGTATATCAAACCTGCTTGAGCACCCCATAGGCAACTCGGAACCAGCACCCTCCTACCTGGCATGATCAGGGATTGATCTTCAGGGACGTGTGGACAGGTCCACAGGCCAAAACTGACACCCCCAGGACTCAATCAATCATGTTTCTCAGGGGCACAAAGAGGAGATTGGTGAACTAATCTTGGAAGGTGAGGGAGCCTGCATGGACAGAACTGAAAAGAGAGTGCAGTGTGGGTCCCAGCCACAATGCACTTGTGGAACACCCCTCCCCCTACAGGAAAGACATGCTGTCAGCCCAGGACAGGATCTTACACAGGGAAGCTCCCAGCCTTTAGCACCATTGCTGAGAGCTCAGCTAATTTGAGCTCCTGCTGAACAGCAGACACCTAAGGAAAAATCACAGAGCAGGGAGTGGCGAGTAGAACGAAACCAGCTCCTGACAGCCAGATTGTGGGTCTCAGATGGCCCCCACTCTCCACAAGCAGACTTTCTGGCTGTGTGGGCCACCTCAGCCCCTCCCTGGAAGCTTTCCCCAGAAGGCTGGGAGTGGACCTTTGACCCCCAATGAAATAGCTACCTTACAAGCTTTTGTGGAGCTTGAGGGTGGACTCAGCCAACTCAGCCCCATCCAGCTTCACTCCCCCACTTGCCTTTGCTGAGGTGGAGAATAAGGACTCACCTGGAAGTTCCAAGGCCCCACCCACCACCTAGAGAATTCAAGTGCTTCTTGTGAGGGCCTAGAGCTGGTGAAAGGTCCCAAAAACAATATTGTGGCTTGTTCCTTCCAGCAAGTGCCACCTGATAACAGGGAGGTCAATCTGCACAGCCCTTTATAGCATTTACTGACTCAGTCACACAGGGTGTGGTTGATTCTTACCCACAAGAACCACCTACTGTCTCAGAGATTAACACATTGACTAACACACAAAAAAACCCAGAAACTTTTCCTTGGGGCCACAGTGTTTTAATATGAAGATAGAATAAAAACTTCAAGTGTAAGTTAAAGATAAACATAAATAGAAAAACAAAATTTATTGAATTTTATTTATTTAATCCACATTTTTAGAATTAAATTGTCAATATTAATTGTAACAATAAGAACAAGAAGTAGGTTTCGATATATGCTTCACACGACCACAGGGTCAAAACTGGAGTGAAATAAATACAACTCTCATGGCAGTTAATGTGTTAAGCTGGGCATGCCAATACAATTCACACTATTAAGATGACCACACCACAGGGCTGGGGAAAGAGAAAGGATCTCAGAGACCTCCAGACCTCCATCGTCCCTCATCAACGAGAGATAGGAAATCTGCCCACACACATAGCTCACCATTGCTATAGCCTACAAACAACTAGCAACTGAGAAAACCACCACACTAAGGATATCTATAACCAAAGCATCCATCCAGAACCTAGACCCCCATCAAAGCACCCACAAGCAAAGCCAAAGGTTCTTACCCAACATACGCCAACATATGCCTTACGAGTGGGGTAGAGGGAAAGAAGCCACATCTAAACAAAAGAAAATCCAAAAACAGAAGTGACAGCTGCCTCAGATGAAAAGGAATCAGTGAAAGAACTCCAGAAGTATGAAAAATCAGAGCAAAAGGACACCCCTAAAGGGAACACCAGCTCTCTATTACTGGATACCAACCAACATGAAAATATTGAAATGACAGATAAAGAATTCCAAATATGAATTGTAAGGAAGCTCAATGAAATCCAAGAGAAAATGGAAAACCAACTCAAAGAAATGAGAAAAATAATTAAGGAAATGAATGAAAAATTCACTGAAGAGATCAACATATTTTAAAAAACTAAATAGAACTTCTGGAAATGAATAATTTATTTAAAGAAATACAAAACACAGTGGAAAGTTTTAAGAATAGGCTAGACGAGACAGAAGAAAGAATCTCAAAGCTTGAGGATAACTCTTTTGAATTAGTCAAAAATAAAGAACAGAGAATTAAGAGAAATGATCAAAGCCTACAAGAAATTTGGGATTATGTAAAATTGCCAAATATAAGAATCATAGGCATCCCTGAGGGTGAAGAAGAAAACATGCAAGGGCTGGAAAACCTATTTGAGGGAATAATTGAGTAAAACTTCCCCAGGCTTGCTAGAGATTTAGACATCCAGGTACAAGAAGCTCAATGGACACCTGGGAGATTCATTGCAAAGAAACAATCACTAAGACACATAGTCATCAGACTGACCAAAGTCAACATGAAGGAGGAACTTCTGCCTGGGCAATAGCGAGACACCATCTCTACAAAAAATTTAAAAATTAGCCAGGTGAGGGGAGGAGGGGGGAGGCAAGGGCAATATATGTAATCTAAACATCTGTACCCCCATAATATGCTGAAATAAAAAAAAATGTGAATAATGCTACTACCAACGTCCTAGGGTAGCTGTGATATTTAAATGTATGCAAAAGCACTTGGCACAGTGCCTGGTAGATAGAAATGATCAAATATTTATTCCTTTCACCTTTCTTCAAAAAAAAAAAATTAGCCAGGTGTGGTGGCATGAGCCTGTAGTTGCAGCTACTCTGGAGGTGAAGGCAGGAGGACTGCTTGATCCCAGGAGTTTGAGGTTGCAATGAGCTATGATGACACCACTGTACTCTAGCCTGGGCAACAGAGCAAAATGCTATCTTGAAACAAAAAAATTAAAAATCAAAAAACTTTTTAAATTACAAAAAATAAAAAGGCCACATGGAGAGATCTGGATATCCTCTGTTCAAAGTCTATGCTGCTTTGATTGGGAAGCAGACATAGAGACCAAAGTCACAGGACAATGTGGTGATTAAGAGAACAGCAGAGGCTGTGGCACACAGGAATATCTGTGGCAGGAAGAGCACTCAGAGGTCAGTTTTCTCTTCTAAAGGATGAAGATTATAAAACTGCCTGAAAGATCATTATGAGATCACACATGAAAACCAGAGGGCAGAGTCCTATAAAATAATACGCTACACAAACATTAGGTCAGTGGTAAGATTTCTGGAGATTTTTAATTTCTTCTTCATATGCGTTTTCTAAATATTTGATATTAAGTCTGAAAAACTTGATGAAACAAAGTTTCATTCTTAAAAATGAGAAAAAATCTGATTTTTTTTTAAAAATGAAGGATATTACATGATAGAATGGCTGAAAGACAATCTCATCAGACAAACTGAGGTCCTCACTCTGAGTCTCGCCTTGACTTCTAGACCCCACATTGCTAATCTAACCAAACCACCAAACAAGCTCTCTACCCTGTGCTAGCCTCACCCATCTTTAGCCCACAAAGAGATGCCATTCCTGGGTTGTTGGGGAGTTCTGGGTTTGTTTTGTTCTATCTTTAATGAAGAGAGTCTAGGTTTCTGGATTAATGCCTAGATACTCGTGGCTTTCCTCTCACCCAGAATGGTTCCCAAACACTTCCGAGCCACATATGGGAAGAGGACATATGTGGATAAGACGCCTGTCTGTTGGAGCTGAGACTCATACAGGACCCTCTCTCCCTCCTTGGGTCTCTTTGGTTCTTGGCCTCTTAGACCACATCAGTCACCAAGATCAGCATCCTGAGCAGTGATATCCATTTGTCATACAGCTTACAGCAGACAAGCCAGGCAAACAGTTTTGCTGAAGGTATCTTTCAGTCCCTTCTCCTTGCTGTACGTAGAAACCACAATTTCAAAGCTGAGTATGGAGACACATACCTGTAGTCTCAGATATTTGGGAGGCTGAGATGAGAGGATCACTTGAGCCCAGGAGTTCAAGGCTAGCCTGGGCAACATAGTGAGATCCTATCTCTTAAAAAAAAAAAAAAAGAAAAGAAAGTGAGCCACTAGAAATCACAACTTCAGAGAAATCCTCCAGATTCCTTTCTAACAAGTCTAAAAGGCAATTAAAAATCCTGTGTCAAAAAAGCCTGTATCTAACCAAGTGTCCTGCTTTAATGCCCTAGTATGCAGAGCATTTTATAGAAAGACTGCTGTCTGGCATTTTTACAATGACAAATTGTCCTGGGTCAGTGTCCTTGATTCCATTACCATCATCCTCTAGTGTGGTGATAGGTGCATTTACTCCAGCACTTGACATTTGCACCTGCACATTTTCAGTTACTCTGTCAAAGAAAGCAAAATAGATAACTCAATTTATATGTTTTTATGTCATCTGGAGCATCAGCTTGGAGTTAACCACTTAACTGAGATTCTAGGTAAGTACCAGTTGAGTAGATTGGGTGGATTTTGAAATATTCCAGTAAAATAAATTATATGACAAGGATTAATGAAAACAGTGGCTCTATTTTAGTGTAACACTTTGCTCTCTGATCTTGGCAACATATCTTGTTTGCAACCTTAGTGGAATTTGCTCAATTGTAGGTCTGAGTCTATACCATCCTTGGTATGTTCATTCTAACTGCTTTCACGCTTATTCCATCAAAGAGACAGAGCACATCAAGGTAGAGGGCCTGAAGTGGTTAGATCTGGAGGTACAGAAAGTGTTTGCAAAAAGAATTAGGAAAACCATAGGGAACAGCCATTCATGTTCTTTTGCAATTAGAGATCACTATCTCCAAGCAAGAGCCCATATGTGCTGAAGAGTCTCTCCTAATCCCATTTCTTCAATGACATTGTTATATTAAATTTAGGCTTTTAGATAACTCCTAGTTTTGTATTTTAATTTATATAGGATGGCTGACGATATTGTTGAAAATGATTATAAAATACTTATTAGTTCCATATGATGATTTACAAGGGCTCCAAAGAAAATATTTGTATTCTGAAGTTAGATTTAGAAATATTTTTTGCCATTGTGTTTTAAAGTTTGTAGTCATTTTAATCAGATTCAATAACTAAAGGCCATGAGATTGCAATTCACAAACAAACAATAAAAATAAAACCATTCTTTAAAACAAATTCCTTTGTCCTTCTCCCTCATACTTTGAGTGGCTTAATTTTTCAAAAGGGACTGTATGGTTATTTTCCAAAGGCTCCATTCCTATGAGAAGGATATTATCTTTCCCAGAGAGAAATTTTTCAACAGATGCCTCAATTTCCCCAACTCAAAAGAAGTCCAACACTGCTCTTCCCCCCCCCACCACCCCTGCTATTTTAACCGTTTGGGTTTTTTTGTTGGTTGGTTGGTTGGTCTTAGTTTGACAATATGACAAACAGGAAAAAAGAAGAGGAACTGCTAACAGCTAATGAAAACAATTCATTATGATGTCTCTACAATTATATAATCTAAGATGAGAAGTTTTGAAAACAACTTTTCAGATAATTAGGTAGTGAGCAGATTCCAAAATTTTATGAAAAGCCTCTATTATGCCAATTCATATTTTCATTTTGGGTTAGTAAATTTTATAGGAAAAGAGAGTAATTAAGATAATCAATTTTAGATTGGCTACCCTCCCAAAAAAGAATGTCTGTTTAAATAAAGGTCACTAGACTCTTGACTGAAAGTCACTGGCTAGATGGATACTTTCTCAGAACAAGCCTTCATCACATTAAAGTTTATCAGAAAATCATTGAGCATCTTATTAGTAACATTAATTTCTTTGTAGAAAAAAGCTATGAATTATATATCATGCAAACATGCTCTGTCCCAGGTTTGTAACAATTTTTTTTTAATTAACAGACTTCATTTTTTAGGACAGTGTTAGATTTACAGAAAAATTGAGAAGATACTATAGAGAGTTCTCTATACCCCAGACCCAGTTCCTCCTATTATTTACATCTTACATTAGTTTGTTATAATTAATGAACCATTATTGAAAAATTATTAATTACAGTCCATATTATTCAGATTTTATATAATGTCCTTTTAGTTTTCACCTAATGTCCTTTTTCTGTACCAGAATCCCATCCAGGATACCGTATTACATCTAGTTATCAGGTCTCCTTATGCTCCTCTTGACTGTGATAGTTGCCCAGACTTTCCTTGTTTTTGATGACTTTGATAATTTTGAAAACTATTAGTCATGCATATTTCAGGATGTCCCTCTATTGGATTTTTTGTTTTGTTTTGTTTTCTGGAGACAGGGTCTTAGCTTTATCATCCAAGCTAGAGTGCAGTGGCATGATTATAGCTCACTGTATAACCTCAAACTCCTGAGCTCAAGTGATCCTCTTGCCTCAGCCTCCTGAGTAACTGATACCACAGGCCAATGCTACCATGCCTGAGTAATTTTTTAAATTTTTTGTAAAGACAGGGTCTTGCTATATTGCTCAGGCTGGTCTCAAACTCCTGGCCTCAAGTGATCCCCCTGCCTCAGCCTCCCAAAATGCTGGGATTACAGGCATGAGCCACCATGCCTCGCTCTCTGTTGGAATTGTGTGATGTTTTTCTCATGATTAAACTAGGGTTATGCGTTTTGAAGAAAAGATCAAGAAGGTAAAATGTCATTTTAGGCACATCATATCAAGTGTACATACTATCAACATGACCCTGATTACCTGGCTAAAGTAGTGTTTGTCAGGTTCCTTCACTGCAAAGTTACCTTTTATTTTCCCCTTTTCCATAGTGTACTCTTTAGAAGGAGGGCAATAGGTGCAGCCCACAATTAAGGAGTGGGGAGTTATGCTCCCCCTCCTGAAGGGTACAATAGCTACACAATTTATTCGTAATTCTTCTACATGGGAGATTTGTCTATTCTTCCTCATTTATTAACTTATTCATTCACTTATTCATATATTAATAAGTACGGATTCAGGCATATTTTATACTTTGGGTTATAATCCAACACTACTTTATTTGTTGCTTACCTTGTTCCAGTTTTGCCCACTGGAAGCACTTTCTGTTGGCTCCTGTGTCTCTTTGGCATACCTCCATCATTGTGGGGTTTTGTTTTGAGGGGTTTTTTTGTTTTGTTTTGTTCCTTACTTTCTGGCATGACAAGATGCTCTAGGCTCATTATGCGTATTAATATCCCAGTCCTAGAATCAGCTATTTATCCAGGAGCCCTGTTTGCTTTTTTTTAGAGAGTAGTATTAGAAGCCAAGATCTGGGTTTGCTTATTGCTACTAGAGTGTTATTTCTTTTAACCATTTCAATTTTTCAAAAAGGGCCTTAAAGATTATTTTCCAAAGAAGCCTGGATATTAACACTCTCCCAACAGGCTTCAACATCACCTAAACACATTTACCTGCTTATGGACAGAATGGGTGAGTTTCAAGGAGACATAACTAGATTTGGCTGGAGAGTATCAGATGACAGAATTTCCCTGCTGACATCTAAAGCTTACCTTCACTAGCCCCACTACCATTCTGAACCTAAATGTTAACTTCTGATAAACTTTTCTCAATGGAAATTCAAAACCAGCTAAAGTTTCTACTGTTATAAGTCATCTGCTAGCTTTCACGCTTCGCAGTGCAAACCTGCAAAAAGTCTTACCAAATCCCTCAAGCAAATGATCCACTTTTCATGGGATCTTTGAGTGGTTTTGATAGACTAAAAATAAATAAATTTACTCCTTGTCTTGAGTCGCTTTCTCTGCATGGGCTTCTTCAGTGACACCAGATGCCACCGTATCCTTAGGGATCTCTAACCAATGTGCGCACAGATAAACTGGGGATTGATGTGTATCTGCACAGAGGAATAAGCATCAGGCTCAGTATACAGTTGATTCTGGTGCTGACTCTGCCTCTGTGAGACCTTAGGCAAGTCACTTCTTTCATTCATTCAACAAATAATTAAAGGACAACAACAGTATGCCAAATACTGGGATAATTTCCTCATCTGCAAAATGGAAGAGTTAAACCAAAGAACTCTGAAAATTTTATGAGCCAAATTAAGTCTATGATCTGTAGATGGCCACTTCACAACTCTTACTCTTGGTACAAAAATTGTATTTGTCCTTCTCATGATCATGGCAGAAAAAAATTAACCAAAGTTTATGAACTGCCATTTCTATTGTATCATTTTAAATTTAAAACAAGTATTTATTTTCTAGAATATAATCCAATAAAACCTGGTGGTTTTGTTGTCCAAATCAAAACTATTCAAAATTTTTCTTCAACCAGTGAAAAGTTTCAGGGGAAAGGCACATTTATCGCTGTTCACCCTGAGTAATGGCACAAGATTGAGGAAGTTGGAGGCATGCATGCCATGGCAAGCTGACACAGACTGAAGCACATAGGGGTACTCATTATAATGACAGTCATTGGAAAACCCTCTTCCCCAACCTTCATCATGTTCAAATTTACAAAGGAAATGGGCCCTGGAACCTTTGGACTTCTTAGTCAGATTAAGAATATAAAAATCAATTAGTAATGAGATGTTTTCAGAAGAGCTATTGCAGGCTATGAATATCCACTCACTGCTACCTCCCACTGTCCTCACATAGTGAACTTTAAAATGTGTTCCCCGAAGTCAGGAAACAAAGACGGCAGGAATCCAACTCATGGCTGAGAAAGCTAATGTGGACTGTGAACTGGGGTCTGATTCTTGCTTGGGACATCTACAGGATGGGAGATGGACTGACTAAATGCTTTTGGCAGCAGGGATATGAGAACATAGTTACACAAGGATGGGCCTGCATTCTCAGAGACTGTCTAGACAAGATGTGAGTTGTTTCTGAGGTTCAAATGTGGGAAACAGAGATAGCCAGCTTGGGATAGTCTTGGGCTCTTTCAGTACAGCTACTCCATGTTGAAGGAACAAAAAGTGGCTGGGAACATATTACCAGATACCCAGGGTCTGAGGATGGAGTTGCAAAGTCTACCCAGAGTAAAAGAAATACATCTCTCCAGAACAAGGAGATTGAGGAGACAGGGGCCCAACCTCTGCAGATCACGTAAAAGCACCAGTTTGACAGATCCTTCTTTAACTATCTTTTAGAACTCTCCTTACTTCTTTTTTGCCTTCAACTGTGACTGTGAGTGAAAACATCTATTAAATGGGAAGAATTGTGGCAAAGAAAGAAAAGAGTAGGAGGACCAAGTTCCCTTTTCCCATGACAAGTTCACAGTTTGGATATTCTAAATAGTGAATTAACAGTGTTTCTGACTAAAGGTTCGTTCCCTAATAACAAACTGGAAAGTTATGAAAGCAGCTGAAGTTTTTGTCCAGGGAAAAAAGGAGCAACCTCACCAAGTTTAAAGAGATGGTGGGAGACAAAGTTGATTTTGACCACAGTCCACAAGTATTACTTGTTCAATACGGTGGGTGCATTATACAAGACTCTAGTAAGTAGCATCAGTCTCAACAGAAAGCTGTAATGTGAACACTCTAGACCAGGGGTGGGGAACCTGCTGCCTTTAAGACCACATGTGGCCTTCTAGGTCCTTAAGTGAGGCCTTTTGACTGAATCCAAATTTTACAAAACAAATCATTTTTAGTAATACATTTTTGTTCATCTTTTATATTTATATTTTATTTTTAAAATGAATGTATTTAAAATACCAAAGAATAAAATAAGTTTCAACAAAATAATCCTCCCAGATTGACCAGCACAATTAGAACATTAGTATGCCATGAGGACTAAACCGATGCTGCTACACTCATGATTTAGTTCTAACTTCCCCCGCCTGACTGGCGGCATTTGTAAGAGTTTATGGTGGTGGAGTATGCCAGTCTGTTATCAGCTTTTGACAACGGTGCACTGTGTTTCTGTTTGCAGTGGAATTTGTGAATAGTTGCACAGCTCAACAGTACTTTTCAATTCTGTCTTCTTAACAGCCCATTATGTCAAAGAAGACCAAACGAACACTGAAGGAAGAAAAAAATTTTAATGAGGATTGGGAATTACAAAATTATCTTGTTTGTGCTAAAGATAAGATGATTTTCTTGTTCTGTGATACTGCAATATCAACATTAAAGAAATTCAATGCTCTTCAGCATTATATTAATAACACTCCTAAGGACCACAGATATTCTAAATTAGAGGGAGAGGCACAAAAGGTATTGAAGCAATTAAAAGATAAAAAGCAAAAGCAAAGACAATTCTTTCAAGCAGCAATAAGACCTAGAAACAATGCTATTGAAGCAACTAATAAAGTAGCTTATATACTCGGGAAAAAAGCAAAGCCCTTCAGTGATATAAAATTTGTGAAATAATGCATTGACAAAGTTGTAGGACGTTTTGACCCTGATAACATTTCAAAGTACAAACAACTGCCTCTTTCAAGGAGAACCATAACTGACAGACAGCATGAATTAGCCTTTAACTTAACAGAACAACTTCATGCAGTACTTCAAAAGGAAAATATATATTATTCGATTGCTTTGGATGAATCAACTATCAACTGATCCTACTGACTTGGTGCAGGTTTTATACTTCATTTGAGTCATAACAGAAAATTTTCTTTGCTATGAAGAGTTACTCATTTTGGGCACTCTTGTGAACAGAACATGGGGAATAGATATCTTCAACAACTTTCAAGTTAAATGTCATGAAGTTGGAATGGATTTGGTAAATTTGCTGAGTGTATGCACAGACAATGCACCTTCCATGACAGGAAAACATGAAGGGTTTATTGCACAGATTTTAAAAAAAGTATTAACAGATCCAGATGCTCTCATTTCTTTTCATTGTATCTTTCATCAGCAAAATCTTTGTGCTAAAGCTACTATTTTAAGTGACACTTTGCAACAAGTTATAAGCATTATTAACTATATTCATGAAAATGCAACATGGCATCATCAGTTTCATAACATGCTAAAGTTGAATAATGAGGTATTCAGTGTGTTATGAATTTTCCCTATCATTCTAAAGCATATTGGCTATAGCAGGGATAGGTGTTAGCCAAAATTTTATGAAGAACAGAATCAGCCATGTGAATTATTGAAAGAAGATTTCTACCGGAATGTAGCATTTCTGTGTGATATCATGTCAAATAAAAATGACTTGAATATTTCTTTGCAAGGTAAAACTAAGCCTAGTATATGACGTTAATATCTGGCAAAGAATCCAAGCATTTTGAAAAAAACTATCTTTTTTCAAAAAACTTCTTCAAAAGGAAATTTTGGGTGAACATTTCCCCAGTTAGCAAAGGTCATTGATGAGTAGGATGATACATGTGAATCATCTGAAGAATACACAGCTATTATAGATCTATTAATTGCAGAATACAATGAAAGGTTCACTGACTTTGAGAAGCATGACATTACACTCTAATTAGCAGTTCAGCCTTACCTAGTTGATATCACCAAGACACCTAAAGAACTACAGATGGACTTCATTGAGCTCTCAGTAGATGACATTTTAAAGTCATTGTTTGATGCTAAGAAAGATCCAATTAAAATATGGAAAAATGCAGTAGAACACCCATGCTTTCTGCAACACGCCTGAAAAATGCTTTCTTGCTTTTCAACCACTTATTGCTGCAAATCTACTTTCTCCTTTCTAACCCAAATCAAGATGCCCTTAAGGTCAGAAATGACTGATACCCATCTAGAGGATCAACTGAAACTGCAGACCTCCATGCTACAACCAAATATTCAAATGCTTTCCAACAAAGAGCAGACAAAACAAAGTCATTAAAAGTTAGTTAACTTTAAAATTAACAAATAGTTTTCATTTTTTGAAATTATTAAGTACATAGTAGTTATATTTTTACAAAATAACATACATTTGTAAGTATATCTAATTGAAGTTTCTTCAATGCAGCCTTATTTGATTACAGCTAAATTAATGTGGCCTTCCAACATCAAAAGTTTCCCCACTCCTAGCTATGTCATTCTTGAGCCTTTCTTTCTGTATCAGACACCTGAAGCCCTAACTCACATCCTCTAGGCCTTAGCTCAGATTCCAGCCATGGAATGTGGCAAAAAAGGTTCCTGCAGGCTTTCACCCTCTTTGCACTGACAGCACCTCACTTCAAGATTGTGCCTTGCTTCTCTCACTTCCTGCCTCCACAAGGCTTCTCTGACTCCTTCTTGTGAGTCCCTTGAGGTCCCTCATCAGCACTTAATACACACGTAAACCAAAGAGGATATTGCACCAAGCGATGGGGGGCAGGAGCAAATGAATAAATGCTTCTCCTTCTTGTTCCTCATTTCTTCAGTGAACAATTTTGATTTGAGCCCATGACAGTAACTAACCCAATTATGCAAACTTGTATTAACTTCCCCTCATCTCATGTCCCACACTCTTCCTCCACAGGATTAATTCCCAAATAAATTTTCCAAAACCAAGCCCTTATTTCAAGCTGTGATTTCAAGAAAATATAGGCAAAGACATTTTCCCATGAAACTGAGTAATACAAAATGCGCCGTGGGTCTTATAAACAGAAACATAAATGGAGAACCCTCTACAGGCTTTGATCAACATAGGCCACCACTGAGATGTTCATTATCCAAGCCCTGTAGTCCCTTCTTCATGAGTATCCAATTATCTTTGCACTATAGTCCTCCAGTTTCCATCCTGATAGTTCTCAAATAAGCAAGTGACTTATTGAGCAATTGCCTTCACGTTGAAATTAACGTTTATGGAATTAAACTGCTTTTGTAAATTTCTAATAAAATAATTTATTTCAGATAAAAAACAATAATTATGGACTTCAGGATAGCTGAGACAATGGTGGCCATATAGGTACCAATCTCATATTTCCTCCAAGCATAATAAAGAACAAAAAGGTAAAAATAAATCTACACAAAACCACACCACTGCATAAAATGAAGACAGAGAATGCCTGAAGTTCAAAATAATGGTAAGTAAAAAAAAAAAAAAATCACCAAATCTCATCATGTGTTTTCTCTGCTACCCTGCTGCAATGATTTGTGGTGAGCAAAGGCAGACCACAAAAAACTATGGGAAAGACAGAAGGGAGAAACTAGAAAAGGGGGCCAAGGTCAATGTAAAACCATTGTCCCAAAGACTAAATCCACACTAAGTCTAAAATACTAAAAGAGATCCCAGTACAGTACAGGGCAGAGAAATGAAAGTATGTGCAGTTTGAAGGGACAATCTTTAAAATTCATTGCTTTTGGAAGGGAAAGAAGGGATAAAAGAAGGGAGAACTCACCTTTGCAATTTGGTGGTGAAGGGGAAAATCAGAGTCCCTTAAGACAAAAGAACCACAATCAAGGACTCACCCCCTTTACCAACTCCAAAATACACAAGAGGAAAATCTACTTCTGTCCTATATTGACAGATTTAGATTAATAACCTTATAAAACACCTCAATACCACAAAAATGAACATGAGAAAAATTAACAAATCCATAATTTTTAATGTTAAAAGCCACAATTCATAATATAATATTTGTGAATATATATGCATCAGATCACACAGAAACCACTTTTACGAATGAAATCTGCTACAGATCCAAGAATTCTCTCCTAAGAATATGTTGCAACTATTTTCTGCCAGTTTTCAATTGTCTTTTGCCTTTATTGTTTTTCAAATGCAAAAAATTATTTTTGTTTAGTACATTTATTGATCTTTCCTTTTTTTGTCTCTAGATTTTACTCATACATACATAGAAAAATTTCATTACACAGAAGCTAAAGAAGAATTCTCATGATTTTTTCTGGTGCTTATATGGTTTTATAATATTTTATATATTTTTTTTAACAGACTTTATTTTCTAAATATATTTTATTTTTTAAAATAGACTTTAGGCCAGTGCAGTGGCTCATGCCTGTAATCCCAGCACTTTGGGAGGCTGAGGCAGGAGGATCACTTGAGGTTAGCAGTTTGCGAACAACCTGAGAGAGAATTCTTGGATCTGTAGCACTCCTATATGTCTTGCTGGGTGTGCCAAGGCTGCAAGGCCCTGCCCACATTTTTACCTGGACTGGCTTTAAAATACTGTAGAAATAAAGGATGGAAAGAGAAGAAATAAAACAAGGGTAGCAAAATGTTGATAAATGTTGAAACTGGGCAATGGTACATGGGGCTTGTTTATACTGTTTTCTTTATTTTGGTATATGCTTGAAATTTTCAAAAATTCAAAAAAAATTTAACAATGTATACACTTATCTTTTGACCCAACAACCCTACTTCTAGGAAAATCTACCCCAAAACATACTTTCAACAATATGAAAATCATATGCATAAGATTATTCATTGCAGAATATTTTGTAATTGAAAAATATTGAAACAACCTGAAGTTCATACATAGGGTAATGGTACATCTATACAACAATGAATTACTATGCAGCTCAAAAAAAGAGTGAGGAAGATCTCAATGAACTGATTTGAAATAATTTCCAGGATATACCAGTAAGTGAAAAAACACAAAGTACAAATGGCATCTATAGTATGCTACCTTTCATATAAGAAAGAAAGGGTAAGAGAAAATCTTCATGATTTTATTCACTTACGCAAAAGAAATACAGGAAGAATAAACTAGAAATTCATCAGACTGGTTACCTCTCAGGGCTGAGTAGCAACAGGGTAGTAAGGATGGGGGGAGGTAGTAATAGTTCTCTGAGTATACCTTTTTATATAGCCCTAACTGGTAAAGCTGTAGTAATGTTTCAGACACAAAAGAAAAATTAGAATCAATCAGTATTGGAGGGGAAAAAAGCCCAAATGGAAGACAAACTAACAAATTAACCAAATTGTTTTATGAAAGAATAACATAAGTACACTGAAGGAGGTAGGAAAGAACTAACCTAAGTTACTCTGGAAAACAATTTTTTGATGGTATAAAGCTGAAGACAAAAAGAATAGTATATAAATACTTTAGTTAATAAACTTTTTTCCACATTGTTATGAGTTTGAAATTCAGAAACTATTATACATGTATTCTGGGATTGAACAAGTATGTAAATATATTATTGATATAAGTCAGGTTTCTCAATTCTGGAGAAATAAATTACAAATGAGGAAAAAGAGAAGGCTAGAAACCCTGTAGTGTTAGGCTGGAATTGGAGTTACCAATATGAACTCATACTTTCTAATATATATGAAGATGAATAGATACAGAATTAAACACAGAAGGTCACATGTATGTATTAATACACATACACATATTTTCTAACTCTGTCCACTGAGAGGGTCTAGAAGCAGTGACACCCTAGTAGGAATGAATGCACCAGTACCCAGATCTTGGTTTCTAAATACTATTCTTCATTGAAGGAACCAGGGATCCTTGGAGAAATAATTAATTCTAGAGCTAGAACAGGAATTTAAAAAAGAAAAAGAAAATGAACCTGTGGCATCTTGTGGTATCATAAAGTAGGAAGTGTTCACAAAATGAAGGGTACATGTCAAAAGAACACAGGAGCCAACTGAAAGGAACTCCCAGTGGCCAAAGCTGGGACAATTTGAGCAACAAAATAAATAATAATAGTATTACTTAAAAGCCACAAAATTTTTTAAAAATCCATAAACCCATGCTAATATAAATAATTGAATAAAAACTAAATGGAGGAGAAGAGAGCTTACAGTGGATTTCCAAGTATTAAATGTAGAAGGAATGATGGAAATAGAATATCACTATCAGGCAAATACAGTGCAACTTTTGCAGGCAGGAATCACTTATGAATGCTAAAATTAGTGGATTAGTATGATGAAAAACAAGATATTTTCAAAGTCTTAAGATACATCTCCATAAAATAATTGGTAGTTACAAAGGGGAAAATCATAACTTTACAGTGAAGAAACCTGACAGATTGCACTTTAACCAGTAAATAAAGTTAATATCACCAGTAATAAGACATCTTAATATCATGAACCCCTTGTTAGGATGCACTGAAAAGGGGAGAACAGCACTTCTGTGATATTCTTGCCAAAAATACAACATCTCAATAATTATGAGAAAACATCAGGCAAATCCAAACTGAAGAACATTATACAAAATAACAAACCAGCACTATTCAAAAGCATCAACATCATAAAAGACAAAAAAATTAAAAAGGCCTAGGAACTGTCGCAGATTGTGGGGTAGACTAAGGACATGTGATAACTAAATGCAATATTGGATTGAATCACAGTCCAGAAAAAGGCGTCAGTGGGAAAAGTGGTGAAATTGGAATAAGGTTTGTAGATTAGTTAATAGCACTGTATTGTTACCTTTTTGGTTTCAATATTTTTACCTGATTATGTAATATGTTAACATTAAATGAAGGCAGGTGAAAGGTCTATAGGAACTCTCTGCATTCTTTTTGCAACTTTTCTGTAATCTGAAATTATTTCAAAAGAAAGGCATTTTTTTAAAAAAAATCCTCTGTAGTAGTACAAAAGAAATATGTGTCTGCTATTATTGCAAAACTTCTGAAAAATTTACCTGTAGTTTTAATTTTTAATTCTAAACTAATCTGTCCAATTGTTTGATGTATAAATGTATAGATAATTATGAAAGACCAAGACCCAGCCTTAATTTGCCCCCATCCTTACGAACATTTACTAAGGCCTCCCATTTCCTGTGTGGTGCTGGGTACAAACCTGGGAAGGAACAAGTTTAGCCTTCAAGAAGCTTTCACTATTTAAATTGGTAAATGGCTGATTGACCCAACCCTTAATACAAGGTTTTATATTAATAATTAGCTTGTCTGTGGTTGTTAATGAACCTGCACAAGAGGTTTGCCTAGGCTCAGTTACTCACCACACAGAACGCCAATTACTTGAAGACAATGAGGACTATCGAGGAAGAAAGGAAGTTTATTGTAGAGTACGTCAACCAGAAGGTGGGAGGACTAGACTACCTCAAATCTGCCTCCCCGTCTAAAGGGGAATGAATAATGTATGAAGTGAGTGAGCATCATTACATGTTTGGGCAGAGTGCAGGGCGATGCAACCACAGTGAGAAATCATATTGGCACATACATTGCATTTTCAAAAAATGGCCAATAAACCCCTCCTAGGGTGGAGATTTTAGTAGTATAATGAGCTAGTGGTTAATACTGGTCATCCTTTCAGTCTTGTGTGCAAGTAAGATGTGGGGAGTAGGTTGCTCAGTGGGTCCTTGGGCAAGATCTGTGGTGGAGTGCCATTTATCCCGCCTTCTCTGAACAAACAGGTGATATAAGGCCTTGTAGTACCTGCAATGAAGTTCTGCCCATTTCTAGAAAGAAAAAAAAAAAACTCAAAAGGGAATGGAACAGTGAAACAGAAAGTTATAAAGCTCTGGTCAGCAAATCTTACTGGCCTGGGAATTTGAAACATAAGAGAACTACAAAAAGGCATTTTTGTTCATGGAGCTGGTTACAGTTCTGCAGAATCTAATTTGTTATTAAAATAACATCCTCTATTTCTGAAGACATTAGCTAAGAAATCTTGCCCAAACCACAGATAGTAAAACTCAACTCTGAGAAACAAATTACTGATTTTTTAAAAAAATATATATCACATCTCTTCTTTAAGGAGAGTTACTGAAAAAGGCCAAGTATTCTGACCATCTTCATTACCTCTGTAGTCCAGGTTGGATACCTCTCCTTGGGTACTGCCATGGCACTATGCTTCCTTTACTCTTATTAGATGGTATTAGAATTGTCTGTTCATGTCCCTGTGAGAGCTGGCATCATGCCAATCATGTTTACCATTTTATCCCAAGCACCTAGTAGAATGGGAGAATATGATAGATACTCAAAGTATTTGTTGAATGAATACAGTAATATGCGAACAAAATATCAGTCCTCACTCCAGTTGATGATTATATAGCAACAATTCCTAGAATCATTCTTTTCTGTAAGTAAGGGTCTGATTTAAGTCTGTGTTGGAAAAAAAAATACCCACGTTCCAATTGGAAAAGTTCCTCTGAAGGTCAGACTGACCCCAGAGCATGCGACCAATTTTCTAGTGGCCTGAGGGGTAAATCATGCTTTTCACTGTTTTTCTAAGCATATGATAAAAGCATTAACAGCTTGGTTGAGTTTCATCTGTGAGAATGGCCCAGCTATGGCCCCTGGAATAAAGCATGCCAAAGCCTCAGTTTAATATTCAGTCACTACCTCTGTTTTCTTTCATTGCCTTTAAGAGTTTCTTTTTCTTTTTTTTTTTTTATAATTTTTAAAAAGTATGTTTATTATAAATTTAAAATCTTGGAAGGCTTTTCCCTATCCAAAGAGGTTTTTTGTAAACACACTTTCAGAGCAAATTTTGACAAATGAAATGGATCACTCAGCGTAAGACTCAGGGCCCCCTCACAATCTAAGGTTAATTGTGCATCTACCACATGCTATGCTAAATACTTCACATGCAACACACATTATATTCTCACAACAATCCTGCAAGGTGGCTCTATTACTCTGCCTAGTTTACAAATGATGATTAAGTAGCTTTCTCAATACTATGTAGCTCCACAGCCTGGTTAGTAAATGACATGGCCAGGACTAGAAGCCAAGTGTGTCTGACTCCTCCAATCTTTCACTGTTTGCCTGGGGGAAGTATTATCTTGCATAATTTGACAACCTAAAATGTCACCAGTATTTTCTTTCCCTAGAATATAAAATACAATTCCCCTCCCCTGCTCCAAGTTTCCCTTTTCCCCGCAGGGTTTCCTGTCTTTCTTTCTTTCTCTTTCTTTCTTTTTAAAAACCCAGAAAAGTAGTTTCTACCCAAGGGAAGGATAAGGAAAGATGGGTAATATTCATTTCTCCCAATGTTGGTAAAATTAGGCTTTCTTAAGGACACTGTTAAATATGCTCAAGAATGTGAGCTACGTGGAGAAAACACTCGCCCTGGCACTGCTGCCTTCACTAGAAAAACCATTATAATTTGATGGATGGGGAGTGAACAACTCTACAACAGCTGTTGTATTCATTAATTACTGAAGTAGGCTCAGCTATGAGGAAAAGGCAGTCCTCTGAGGCATCAGCCTATTACTATTCCAAAAACAAAACTGGCCACACCCTGTACATGGCCTTTGTGGTCTTATTAGGGTGTAAGACAGCTTCAAAATGTAAACAAAGCAAATGTGCAAGTTAGAGACTGTCAAATTGATTTCAAAGTTGACCTTGAAATTGTTTTTAAAAATCTTTTCACATATACTCCCACTCCAGACTTTCCAAAATGCAGAGGTTCAATTCCACAAATTATTCCTCTTTTATAGCCAGTTGTTGACACCATACTGTTTACCCCTGAAGACCTGTGAATTTTTTCAAAGTGGAAGGAAAAAGAAGAAACATAATGGACCATGTTAACATTTCTTGGGTTTAAAAATTAGTTATTTTGAATCTTCCTGTTAGATGGTATGGCAGACCCTGTTCATGAACTATATAACAGCTGGGATAGTCATACTATTCTTCCTCCAGTGAGGCTTATAGCTGTCAATAGACCTTTGAGTTGGGTTTCCATTTTTTGCTATTACAAACTACACTACTATGAACATTCTTACACTTCTTTCACATGTCTCCTGTGCAAATGTTCAAGTGTTTCTCTAGGAGTGGGACTGCTAAATCATGAAGGATAAGCATTTAGAGACAGGATCTCACTCTGTTGCCCAGGCTGGAGTACAGCGGCACAATCATAGTTCACTGCTACCTCCAACTCTTGGGCTCCAGCAATCCTCCTCCTACCTCAGTCTCCTGAGTAGCTGGGACTATAGGCACACACCACCATGACTGGCTAATTTTTTATTTTTAGTAGAGACAGGGTCTTGCTATTATGAACAAGGTGGTCTTAAACTCCTGTCCTCAAGAAATCCTCCCACCTTGGCCTCCCAAAGTGCTGAGATTACAAGTGTGAGTGACTATGCTCAGCCAAGGATAAGGATTTTTATACCACATTGTTTTCCAAAGTGATTATACCAATTTACACTCCTATGTGTTCCTCTTGCTTCATATGTTCACCAACAGTATTATTAGACTTTTTAATTTTTGCCAATCTCATGGATGGGGTTGACATGGTATTACATGGAGGTTTTACTTTGCATTTCCTTAATTACTAACAAAGTAGAATATTTTTAAATAAGTTCATTGGCTATGCCATTTTCCTCTGCTATGAAATGCTTGTTCAAGACTTTACCCATTTTTCTACTGAATTTTTTTCCAACTGACACAAAGAAGTTATGCATATATTCTGAGTACTAACCTTTGTTTGTCAGTTACATTGACTGCAACTGCCTTCTCCCAATTTGTGCCTTGTATTTTCATTCTCTATGCTGTCTTTTGGTAAATAAAAAATTCTTAATAGAGCTGAACTTATAAATCTTTTCCTTTATGGTTTGCCTTTTTTGTATCTTATTTAAGAAATCTGAGGGGAGTCAAAGATGGCCAACTAGAGATATCACTTTTTGGATGGTCCCAGCTGGAAGATAGAATATCGGACTGAGGAAAGCAGAGAGCAGTTGCAGCTCAGTTATGGATCACAGGGAGAGACAACAGAGACATCTGGAGACCCAACCGAGAAAAACAGCAAAGCGGAGAAAGAAGAAGATAGAGAAGACAAGACAGCAGTGAGGTCCAAACCCAGGGAAGCTCAGAGCCCAGTAAAAGGGTAAAGGGGACTTCCCCTCCCCCACGTAGGTACCTTCAGTGAGCATCAGGACATAAAACATTTTGAAGATGCTTCCACCCTCCATGAGCCCAGGCACCACAGCTAAATAGAAATAGCAGGATGAAATAGTGATCCACAGGAGTTCGTGTGTTCAAAAGGGCACTTTTCAGGAGAGTGCCACAAAAGATCAGAGTGCTGGCTATCTTACACCTAGTCACTTCCTCCTCTGCACCCCCTCTAATCTTGGCATTAAAGAGAGTAATTTTAGTTTTCAGATCAGCTGGTAGCCACAGCCCCTCCACCCACTGCAACCACAAGAATACTCTGAACTGAATAGCACACGAATGGCTATGTCCCCATGGCAGGTACACATTCCTGGCCAAGCCCATCACTGAGAGTAGGGGCTGCTGCAATTTGCAAGCTTCCTGCCTACAGGCGTTTCACAGGATTGGGTGCTAGCAGCTTAGACAGGCGAGCTGGAACTGGTGCCCCCCCCAGACACCAGAGTGGTACAGGGACACACAGGGGAGAGATCACGGTCTGGGATACGGGTGGTGAGGAAGCCCCTGCAGACATATCCAACAGAAGAGTATGAAGTGGCACTGAGGAACGGGGATCTGTGAGCATGCCCATCCCCCACCTCTGCTGAAGAATCACCATATTGGATAGGGATGCAGCACTCAGAGTGAATTAGCATGGCCCCTGGTTTCCATGACAACTGAATGCCTCAGGCACGCCAGCTGAACAGGAGCAGGGGCCCCTCTCCCCACTCATTACAATAAGGAGTGCAGCCTGAGTCAAGAAATTTGTGAATGGATGCTTCTCCAAGGCAGGAGCATAGCACTGGTAGAGACCCCTGCAGACAGATAGGCCTACCTCTCTCCCTTTGGGGTTTTGTGGTGGAACAGGCATGCACAATTGGGGATCCTCCTACCTGCTAGTGTCCTGTGGAGATGCACATTAGTGGGTCAGACAGACCGAGGGGTAGTTTAAGAGCTGGTGTTGGTCACTGAGGGAACTCACATGAATTGATCTGATGGGAGAGTGCTGTGGAGTTACAGAGAGTGAATAGGGAGGGGGCCCACCCCACCTGGCAGAGAAACTGCACTAGCACACAAGAGCAGAAAGAGCCTGGTCTGAAGCCTTAGCTCTCAAGCCATTAGGCCCCTCCCTTGGGAATAGCCCACCTGGCTTGGAGAGATTGCCCTGAACTTCATACCAGCAGCTCCCCTAGTGGCTGGATAAGCAACCTCTAAGACCCACCAAGACCTTGCAAAGCCTCTCTGGCTCTCAGAATCCAGCCACGATTTATCTTGCTCCTCCCCCCACCTCAGGGGGAGTAGAGATCAAGCAAACCCCTGGCAGCTACAGGGGCCCTTCTAAAGTTTGGAGCATTTGTATGCCCCACCTGGGGCACCAGAGCTTATCACAGGCACAAAAGACCTTCTTGGCAGCTGGCTCTTACACACAAACATCAATCAGTGACAGGGAGAACAACCCTGTAGGTAAACATAGTGTCTTCCAACTCAAGCAAACAGGCTGATTCATACTCACAAGTACCACTCGCCATCTCAGAGATTAAGCTGGGGATTTAACTCACTACACACTGTTAGAAATAGAAGACAGCAGGTCACAGGTAACCAAAGAGGTATACCTAACCTGCTAGAACACCCCCATAGGCAACTCAGGACCAGCACTACTCTGCCTAGCACATGCAGGGATTGATCTTTGGGGACCTGAAGACAGGCCTGTAAGCCAGGCCCAGCACCCCCAGGTCTCGAGTGAGAGGTCAGATGAGAAGGAATCAGTGAAAGAATTCTAGAAACATAAAAAATCAAAGGATACACCCAAAAGAAAACAATAACTCCTTACCAATGGATACCAATCAAAATGAAAAGATTGAAATGACAGATGAAGAATTTCAAATATGGATTAGAAGGAAGCTCAATGAAATACAAGAGAAAATAGAAACTCAACACAAAGAAACCATAAAAACAATGCAGGAAATGGATGAAAAATTTACTAATGAAATCGAATTATTAAAAAAAGTCAAACAGAACTCTGGAAATGAAAAATTTATTCAAGAAAATACAAAATGCAGTGGAAAGCCTTAAGAATAGGCTAGATCAGGCATAAGAAAGGATCTCAGAGCTTGAAGACAACACTTTTGAGGTAAACAATTCAGTCAAAGAGAAAGAACTGAGAAATATGAGAAACAAACAAAACCTACAAGAAATAGGGGATTATGTAAAGAGGCCAAACATAAGAATCATAAGCATTCCTGAGGGCAAAGAAGAAAATATTAATACACAAGGGTTGGAAAACCTATTTGAGGGAGTAATGGAGGAAAATTTCCCTGGCCTTGCTAGAAATCTAGATATCCAGGCACAAGAAGTTCAAAGGATCCCGGGGAGATTCATTAAGAGGAGGCAATCACCACAATACATGGTTATCAGACTGGCCAAAGTAAACATAAAAGTGGCACTCTTACAAGTCATAAGGCAAAAGCATCAGGTAACACACAAAGGGAAACCCATCAGACTAACTGCAGACTTCTCAGCTGAGACCTAACAAGCCAGAAGGAATTGGGGCCCCATTCTCAGTCTTCTCAAACAGAATAATAGCCATCCTCAAACTTTGTATCCTGAAAAACTAAGTTTCTTATATGAGGGAGAGATAAAGACTTTCTCAGACAAGCAAACGCTGAGGGAATTTATCAAGACCAGTCCTGCCCTGCAGGAAATATTCAGAACTGCATTATACACAGATCAGAACAACAGACACCCACCAGTGTTAAAATCACCCAAAAGCTAAAAGTTCAGAGCCCAGATACCTCAATGGCTCAAGAGGTAAAACAAAGCAGTAAAGTTCTACTCAACGAGTTGGTCAGAAATCCACCCCACCAATCAATTCTTTTAATAAATGTGAATGGCTTGAACCCTCCACTCAAGAGACATGGGCTGGCTGAATGGATAAAAAAATACAATTCAAGTATCTGTTGTCTCCAGGGAATACATATAACCCACAAGGACTCATTTAGACTCAAGGTGAAGGGATGCGAAACAATATTCCACGCAAATGGAAACCAAAAGAAAGATGATGTAGCCGTTCTGATATCAAATAACATAGACTTCAAATCAGCAAAAGTAAAGAAAGACAAAAATGGTCATTATATAACGGTGAAGGGAATGATTCAACAAGACAACATAAAAATCCTAAATATTTAGGTACCTAACACAGGTGCACGCAGATTCACAAAGCAAACCCTACTTGATCTAAATGAATTGATAGACAGCAGCATCGTAATGGCCAGGGACTCCAGCACCCAACTGATAGAATAGGACAGATCCTCAAAGCAGAAAATAAGCAAAGAAATTACGGACTTAATCAGAACTCTAGCACAAATGGACCTAACAGACATTTACAGAATATTCTACCCAAAAACCACTGAATATACATTCCTCTCATCAGCTCATGGAACATTCTCTAAGACTGATCAGATCCTAGGCCACAAAACATGTCTCAACAAATTTTAAAATACAGAAATTATACCATGTATCTTCTCAGACCACATTGGAATAAAATTAGAAATCAACTCTAACAGAAACACTCAATTCTACACAAAATCATGGAAATTAAACTACTGCTTAATGATTGGGTCAAGGAGGAAATTAAGATGGAAATCAAAAGAGTCTTCAAACTAAATGACAAAGGGGACACAGTTATCAAAATCTGTGAGATTCAGCAAAAGCATCCATAAGAGGAAAATTTAAAGCCTTAAAATGCCTACATCTAAAAGACAGAAAGATCACAAATCAATAGTCCAATGAATTGCCTCAAGGAATTGGAAAAGGAAGAGCAAACCAATCCCAAACCCAGCAGAAGAAAAGAAATAACTAAGGTCAGAGCACAACTAAATGAAATTGATAATATAAGAATTATACAGATTAATGAAACAAAAAATTGGTTCTTTGAAAAGATAAACAAAATCAACAGGCCTCTTGCTAGGTTAACCAGACACAGAAAAGAAAGGACCCTAATAAGCTAAATCAGAAATTAAAAGGAGATATCACAACTGATACCATGGAAATATAAAATATCATCTCTGAATACTACAAAAATCTCTATGCACATAAACTTGAAAATGTTGAGGAAATGGACAAATTTTTGGAAACGTACAACCTCCCCAGGATCAATCATGAAGAAATAGAACTCCTGAACAGACCAATATCAAGTAACAAAATTGAAGCAGCAATTAAAAAAAAAAAAAACTCCCAACAAAAAAAAAGTCCCAGACCAGATGGTTTCACAGTTGAATTTTACCAGACCTACAAAGAAGAACTGGTACACTGCAGAAATTATTTCATAACACAGAGAAGGAAAGAATCCTCTCCATCTTGTTCTACAAAGCCAATATCACCTTGATACCAAAACCAGGAAAGTACACAAGAAAAAAAGAAAACTAAAGACCAATATTCCTTATGAATATAGATGCAAAAATTCTCAGTAAAATCCTAGCAAACCAAATTCAGCTGCACATCAAAAAAATTATCCACTATGATCACGTGGGCTTCATCCCAACGATACAAGGATGCTTCAACATATGCAAATCTAAAAATGTGATTCACCACATAAATAGAAGTAAAACAAAGACCATATGATCCTCTCAATAGATGCAGAAAAAGCATTTGACAAAATTCAGTACCCTTTTATGATAAGATCATATAAAAATAGGCATAGATGGAATATACCTAAATATTACAAAAGCCACATATGGCAAACCTACAGCTGCCATGATACTGATTGGGGAAAAATCGAATGCATTCCCACTTAGAACTGGAACCAGACAAGGTTGCTCACTGTCACCATTTCTGTTCAACATAGTCCTGGAAGTCCTAGCCAGAGCAAGAGAAGGAAATCAAGGGTATCCAAATCAGGAAAGAAGAGGTCAAACTATCACTCTTTGCTGATGATATGCTTATATCTGGAAAATCCCAAAGATTCTGCCAAGAGATTCCTGTAATTGATAAATAAATTCAGCAAAGTCTCAGGTTATAAAATCAATGTACACAAATCAGTAGCATTTCCATAAACCAACAACAGTCAAGCTGAGAACCAAATCAAAGACTCAATACCTTTTACAACAGCAACAAAGAAAATAAAATACCTAGGAATATATTTAACTAAGGAGGTCAAAGACCTCTTATAGGGAGAACTACATAACTCTGAAGAAGGAAATCTCAGAGGATATAAACAAATGGAAAAACATATCATGTTCGTGGATTGGCACAATCAACATTGTTAAAATGTCTATACTACCCAAAGTGATTTATAGATTCAATGCAATTCACATTAAAATACCAACATTATTTTCTGCAGATCTAAAAAAATTATTCTATACCTTGTATGGAACCAGAAAAGACCCTAAATAGACAAGCAACCTTAAGAAAAAAGAACAAATTGGGAGGCATCTACTTACCAGACTTCAAGCTATACTACAAGGCTATAGTAACCAAAACAGCATGGTACTGGCACACAAGCAGAGACATAGACCAATGGATCAGAACAGGGAACCCAGATATAAAACCATCCTCATATTGGCATCTGATCTCTGACAAAGCAGACAAAAACACACAATGGGGAAAAGAATCCCTGTTCAATAAATGGTGCTGGGAAAATTGGATAGCCACATGTAGAAGACTAAAACAGGATCTGCACCTCTCACCACTTATAAAAATTAATTTACAATGGATAACAGATTTAAACCTAAGGCATAAAACTATAAAAATTCTGGAAGAAGAGATTGGAAAAACTCTTATAGATGTTGGCCTAGGCAAAGAATTCATGAAGATGACCCCAAAGGCAATCATAGCAACAACAAAAATAAATAAATGGGACATGATTAAATTTAAAAGCTTCTGCATAGCAAAGGAATCAATCAGTAGAGCATATAGACTACCTACAGAATGGGAGAAAATATTTGCATGCTACACATCCAATAAAGGGCTGATAACTAGAATCTACAAAGAACTCAAGCAAATCAGCAAGAATACACCAAACAACCCCATTTAAAAAGTGGTTTGCTTTAAGTTTCCACATATACATGGATCTATTCCTTATCTCTCTATTCTGTTTTACTAGTCTATTTGACTCTCTTTGAACTAGTAGCTTTATAAATCTTGATATCTAGTATTCCAGCAAAGCAAGTCTCCCAATCTCGTACTCCTTCAGGAATGTCTTGTCCATTCTTGATCCTTTGCATTTCCACCTGAATTTTAAACTTGGCTCATTGGGTTTAGATATACAATTGGTATTTTGATCAGAATTGCATTGAATTTCATGCTCCTGTGACACTGAGCATTCATCCTTTCACCTGTTCTACAATTAAGACTCTTATCCATTCATTCATTCAACCAACAAATACTTAAGAGCCTAGAATGTAGCAAAAATTATGGCGAGCACTGAGAACACAATGGTGTAGAAAACAGAATTAGTCCCTGCATTTGTCAAGGCTTCAGAGAGAAAGTTGTGGAAGAGGAATGGAAGGAAGAATAGTAGTGTTCTAATTATCTTTACATTTGCTTTAATTCAGTTTTTCATTTGCAAGGTAGATTAATCATTCTGAAGTCCCCTATCTTACCTAGACTTTTACTTCTTGTTACTCAAGTTTCTCCAGAAAAACAGATCCAACAGGGTGTGTACACATATGTAGAGAGAGGGGAGTTTATTTTAAGGAATTGGTTCACGTGATTGTGGAGGCCTGGCAAGTCCAAAATCTGATGGGGTAGGCCAGCAGGCTGGAGACTCAAGGAAGAGTTGCAGTTTGAATCCAAAAGCAATCTGCTGGCAAAATTCCTTCTTGCTCCAGGGAGACTAGTCTTTGTTCTGTGAAGGCTTTCAGTTTATTGGATGAGGCCAACCCACATCACAGAGTGAGCTTTACTCAAAGTCCACCAATTCAAATGTTAATCTCATCCAAAAACACCCTCACAGAAACATCCAAACAATGTTTGACCAAATGTCTGGGCATTATGGCCCACCCAAATTGACACATAAAATTTAAGCATCACATTTCTTATCCTTTCCTTTCTTTCCGACATCCTTGAATCCATTTTTTTTTTTTTTTTTTTTACAAAAAGACAGCTTGAGTAGGAGGAGAGAAAGAGGAATAAAAGGAATATGTGTTAAGGATAGTCATCTCATTTTCTCTTTTTCTTCCAGCTTAAGCTGTGAGGAAGGGCTCAACTCTTCAGCCTGTCTGATCCTGAAACCCAACAAACAACATTGTGTTCATCCTCACCTCCCTCAAAAGCTCCTAGTACATGCATAGATCAGGGTGCCAACCCTGCTGAAAGAAAAAAAAAAAAATCTTATAGAGAAGAATGTTTTTTAGGAGATGATAAATATAAAGTTGTTTGGAGTTTCTGTTTGTTTATTTCAAATCTGAAAGCGCCCACATAGACTTTTATGCTAAAAGAATTTAGTTTTCAATCTGAAATAACAGAAAATGATTCTTTAAAGTCCTATAAAATAGAGTTCTAGAAAAGAAAAATATATTGCGTACAAAACAAGAGGGCCCTTTTGGGGATACTGGGAGCAAATATGTGTGTGTTTTTCTAAATCTCTCTTCCACACAAATGAAAGAAGATATACCAAATAACAAAATTTATCCTGCTTGTAAAATCATGTAAAATAGTTTCTTCAGGATAGGCATAAAGCTCAGCTTATCCGCAAAGACTAATCTGTAAAGTATTATAAGATAAGGATGCAAATATACAAATCTGATTTCACCTCAGCTCAGTTGAATAGTCCACCATCAGAAGAGTTTACACTACCATCTAGTGGTTCATTTAGGGAAAAGACATTTGTACCATTCACAATGCTTTCAACTAGATAGGCAATCTAGTAGACATACATAGATCATTTAGTCCTGCGAGAAAACAGGCTAAGATCAATAAAACAAGCACTTAGATATACAATAGACCATTGTGGACAGACTGCTGGATTAAAAGTCTGAGCTTTTAGCTCTAGCTTTGAGATCTACTACTTATAGCTATGTGATTTTAAACAAGTCATTTTATCTCTCTAAACTTGTTTCACATTTGTAAAATGAAGTGACTGCACTAGATTGGTATTTCTGAAGTAGTAAGTTATAACACACTAGTCATACAATCAATACAATGGGTCATGACCAGATTTTTAAAATTTAAATATAACAAAAAATTAGAGTGTTTTGTTACTATGGATCACAGCTTCAAAAGTTGGAAAGCCACTAAGACTCCTATCAGCTCTAAAATTCCATGTTCCTACGGATTATAGCCATTAGTCCTGCCTCAGAGTGCTGATACAGAGTTCATACCTGCCTCATTTACAGTTAGATGTCTGACAAAACTGCCTGCTCACTGGGGCGATATCTTTCATTTCTCTCTTATATAATAATAACTCAAAAAGACTCTAATAAAAATAGATGAAAATACTTGGTTTTGTTTGTGTTTTGTTTTCTTTTCTTCCTTCAGAGACTACCACCAGACTTTCTAATACAATGTTGTTCAAAACATGGTCCAGGGACCAACTACCTCAGATTCACCTGGGGTGCCCCTTTAAAATACACTGTCACACTTATCAAATTGGAATCTCTGGACACAGAACCCAGTGATCTGTACTGTCTTCAAGTACCCTAGGTGATTCTTATATACCCTAAAGTTTGAGAAATACTAGTATAATGCTCAATGACATGTTGGAGGAGAGAGCTCTTAGCAGGTAATATCGTTAATCCATCTCTATCCTAACATCCTCTGTGCTATCTCTGTCCTTTCCTTCCTTTACTCCTCCTGAAAGGAGGATAAAATTCTTGTCCATTCCTATCACAGAAGGACAGATCTTTAATATCTAGGGGAGGGGGAGTGAAAAAAAAGATCTTTAATATCTAGAGAGAATTAGTCAATGGAAATTCCAGTAATTTCCAGGTCTAAGATCTATAATCTCAAATATACTACCTGAAACAAAATATGATTTTTAACATATCAAACTATACTGATTAGACAGCCATTGTTCCTTTGCACATAAACATGCTTGATACTTGTAAACAAAACCTAAATCCTTTCTCTCCCAAATTTCTAAATAAACACTTAGTAGTCTGCACACCCTTGCTACTCAAAATGTGGTCCCTATACCAGCAACATCAGCATTGTCTGAAAGATAGAAATAGACTCTCAAACTTTACCCCAGAATCGAAATCATCTGTATTTTAACAAAATTCTCCCAGGTGAATTGTATGTATTTTACAGTTTAAAAAGCACTGATCTATAAATAGTGGACAAGAAAAAGTCAATCAGTAAATGCACAAGTGGCTATGACCAGGATTTCTGATGAAGCTCACAAGAAAAAAAAAAAAAGGTAATGGCTTTCATACAATGTTATAGACTGAATGTCTATATCTCCCCAAAATTCATAAGTTGAAGCCCTAATCCACAATTTTACGGTATTTGGAGGTAGGTCCTTTGGGAGGTAAACAGGTTGAAGTACACCTTGATCTTGGACTTCCTAGCCTCCAGAATTGTGAGAAATAAATATCTATTTAAGCCACTCAATATATGGTATTTTGTTATAGCAGCCTGAGCTAAGCCAATGCACTAAGTATCTTTTTAAAGCTGAAATATGTTCTCTCTCTTTTCAAAAAGGTGGGGGCCCTAATACCCCTCCTGCCTATGCAGGAAAGCTCAGAGCAATGCACAGGATGGGGAGGGAGGAGAGGAAAGGGAAAAGGATGAGAAGTGGGAGGGAGAGGACCACAAATCTCCATGTAGTTACTGAAGGTTCTGAACTAAACAAAGTGATTGCAGGTGGACAAACTAAAAAATAGCTGATATCAGTATGAAGCCCTGATATAAGGAAATAAGCCAGTCAACTGTAGGAGAAATAGACACAGAAAGACTACAGGCCCAACTTAAACCCAGCAGGATGCCAGAATAAGACTACAGAAGCATTTCTCTAATTGGCAATTGCAACAGAGATTCCATTACCTACAGTCAACAAAACAGATATTGTTGTCCAGATGTTCACATGTTACATAAATCCCATCATTGATGTCACAGTATTTCAGGTAAGCTGAGTATGCGTGGAAGACATGAAAACTGCCTAGGTGGAAAGGAACGATTTGGAGACTTCAAGCCTAAGGGATTTATGTTTTTGGTACTAATGTAAATTGATAATACAACCATAATTGTAATATCCTTGACACTGGAGGGCACTTCTTTCTTAAGAAGTGATAATGAAGCAAGCCATAGAGGAACCAAATACCAATAAAGGCCCAGTCAGATCGTATATTACCTCGGGCTTTTGGAGCAAGGGAATCTCCTTCTTGTTATTAGGCGGTGTCTTTCCTATGCTGACATCTCCTGCCCTGCTCAAACTGGCCCCCAGGTCTGCATCCACTTTTAGCTTTCCCTGTGGCTTGATTTTCTTTCCCTAACTTTAAATTAATCTCTATCTCCTTGCTAGTCTAAATTTCCATTTAACACATTCATATGTATCCAGTATTGTATCAATTATATCCTCTTAAAGAAGGCTTTTCCAGAGTCTTCCAAAATTCTCTGTTCTGGACTAACTGCCCTCAGTGCCTTAGTGCTTTATTCTACCTTTGATTTGGCTGGGTACAAACTTCCAGGTTAAAATTTGAAGGCATTGCTCCATTGCCTCCTAGATTTCAGTATTGCTTTTGGAAAATCTGAGGCCATTCTGATTCCTAGTCTGTTGCACATGAGTTTTTTTTTTTCCCTTTAATATCTCCCCCCCGCCACCGCTAGGAATTTATGAAATCTTCTCTTTGTCTTCTGAGTTCTGAAATTTCACAGTGATGTACCTTATGAAATTAGATTGAAAGTGATTCTTTTAGTTCTGGGGAATTTTCTTGAATTATTTCATAGACAAATTCCTTAGCTCTTTTTATTTTTTGGAACCTCTTATATTTAAATGTTAGACCTAGAATAACATTTTAATGTTCTTTTCCTTCTTATTTTTCATTTCCTTTATTTTTTGCTTTATATTCAGAGATGTCTTCAACTTTATTACCTAACCCTTCTACTGAGTTTATCACTTTTGTGATATATTTATTTTCCAAGAAATTTTTTTATTCCTTTTATTGTATTCTTTCTCTTCATGATTATATCTTCCTTCATGTCTGAGAATATTAATGATAATTTTAAAAAATTTTTCTTCTCCCTACATTGTCTCTGTCTTTTCCAAATTACTTTCTGTGGTTTTATTTTTCTTTTGTACACGTGGCTTTCCTCAAATGTCTGATAATCTTTGGTTGCCTTCTCATGTTAGTATTTAAGAGTGAGGGACTAAAAAGCTAATTGGAAGCTCTGAGTATTTGGGCGGCACTTGCCCAGTGTGAGCTCCATCATTAAATATTCTAGAGGGCCTTTCCAGTTGGGAAACTCCAGTATCAGTTTTATATACCAAAATCTGTTTGGTAGCTAACCTGTCAGCCATTCTTCCCTCCATCTTTACTAACACAATACTGATTTTTTTAGGGTAGTAATTTGCCCAATCCAAGGTATGAAACAGTCCTGTGGAAGCAGCTGGACAGTCTATAATACAGTATCAACAGGGCACCGAAAAACTTGGCCATGGTTGGGGAAGCACCAACACCAAAGGAATGCAATTCAGGGGTAGGTAACAGAACTGGAGGTGGCAGGTGTACTCACATAGGCAGTTATATCATGATTCCAAGCTATAATATATCTGTTCATTTTCAGTAATATTACAAAAAGTGACTGGGAAAAGGAGGAATCAAAAGAAGTAGGATGCATCAAAAGGTACCAGATACTGATACTGGGGAGGGAACATAAGGCAAAAGGCCACCCTACACAGAAAGCCAAGACTGAGGGATGGAATAGAAATTACAACTTAGGGATTACCTGTGCATTCTGGGCTCTTGTTGGAAAGCAAGCACCAAGTTGCTGATGTTATTGATCAGACTGTCACCAGAAGCTGGTGAAGGCTTGAGTCCATAGATGGGGTCCATTATCTGTAGAAAATTGAGACAGACATTGATTAGAGGAAACAAGACAGTGACAGGCAACATAGGTTAAAGAAACATCTAGAGCATCCTAGAAAGGGAAAATAATTCACACAAGGGCAACACCGTTGGAGCAAAAGGGAAAAGGCTCAGGGCTGACAATTAATTATATGCACCACTATGGCCATTCCTAGTGTAAAATATGAAAATACATCCATACTAGTTGCCAAATAGCAGCTGCACTGAGCCCTCGAAGTGTCCCTCGCTCTCTCTCTCTCTCCACACTCTGACAACTCCTACTCCCTCCCTGAATGGCCCTTTATATGCTGAATAACCCAGCATATAAAGGGGTAACGCATGGCCCAGCAGAAGGTCTCCTGGACCTGTTTCAGCCACTGTCCATTCTGATTGTCAGTGCTCATGCATCAACAGTTACTCAATATTTTGCTATTAATATATTCCTGAGAGACCTAATCTGCATTGTGGATATAACATATGTATGCCTCTCTGATTCATGAAATTGCATGCAAATGAACAAATTGACAAAGGTTTTTTTTTTTTTGAGACAGAGTCTCACTCTTTTTGCCTGGGCTAGAGTGAGTGGCGTGGCGTCAGCCTAGCTCACAGCAACCTCACACTCCTGGGCTCAAGCAATCCTTCTGCCTCAGCCTCCCAAGTAGCTGGGACTACAGGCATGTGCCACCATGCCTGGCTAATTTTTCCTACATATTTTTAGTTGTTCGATTAATTTCTTTCTATTTTTAGTAGAGACGGGGTCTCGCTCTTGCTCAGGCTGGTCTCGAACTCCTGAGCTCAAACAATCCGCCCGCCTCGGCCTCCCAGAGAGCTAGGATTACAGGCGTGCGCCACCCTTGACAAAGGTTTTTGCATGAGCAACCCAGCTGTTCAATACCTTTAGGAATGTGAGTGCTGAGATGCTCTAAGAGGTCATGAAAAGAATTTTTGTCAATAGAGGCATCCTCCCCACACTGATCTAACTTGGAGGCTCTCTGGTTTACACAGCTATTCTTCATATCCCTCCCAGGTCTATGAGACACTATAGTATTTACCAATCTAATAAGGCCCAGTAAAACAGTTTCAAATCAGGACTTCCTATTAAAGATGAAAGACTGAGCACGAGGATTTAGCTCCACATCCTCAAATAAGCTCACTAAAATGACCTTATATAATTTTAAGGTATAACCTATAAGGACAAAGAGATCAGGAGAAGAAAAAAACCACCACAAAAATTAGGAAGCTAGAAAGTAGACAGAAGGCTCGGCATGGTGGCTCACGCCTGTAATCCTAGCACTCTGAGAGGCTGAGGAGGAAGGATCACTCAAGGTCAGGAGTTCAAGACCAGCCTGAGCAAGAGTGAGACCCCTGTCTCTACTAAAAATAGAAAGAAATTAGCTGGACAACTAAAAATATATAGAGAAAAAATTAGCCGGGCATGGTGGCGCATGGCACATGCCTGTAGTCCCAGCTACTTGGGAGGCTGAGGCAGAAGGATTGCTGAGCCCAGGAGTTTGAGGTTTCTGTGAGCTAGCCTGAAGCCACGGCACTCTAACCCAGGCAACAGAGCAAGACTCTGCCTCAAAAAAAAAAAAAAAAGTAGACAGAAGAGTAGTAACTTGGAAGACCGAAAAAAATTTCAATCCTAAGCTGGTAGTGGAGAAAGGCAAGAACCAAAGCAAATCATAGTGCATAATCATCAAAAAGCTCAAGAATTAGCAGCAGTAGGTGTTTTCTAGAAGTCGGGCAGAGGAAAGTGGTAGTGTGAAAGGACTAAAAACACTGGTTGATTCCACTGAGGAATGGGGAAAATATAAAAAAAAGAAAAAAAAAACACTGGTTGAAAATCTCATTAATTATTATAGTTAGACACCACTACAACTCTCCCCCTACTCTAGTCAAGTAACCACGGCAAGGACCACTATAAAATATTGTATTTATTCTCCAGAGAGGGTAAAACAGAGGATCTATGGATAGAAGGGTACCAGGCACAAAGAATAGTAGGAGTTTTATATTAAAACAGGGAGATAATTTAACAAAGCCACAGATAGTCAATGAAGATTTTTTATTTTTAAATTCAACTAGTAACCAAAGAAATATAAATTAAAACAGTAATCTTCTTTCCTATTAAACCTGCAAAGACTAATGATAATATACCTAGTGTTAATGAGAACACAGGAAAACAACCTCTCTCACATTCTGCTTTGGGAAGGTAATTGTTAAAATCTTTCTGGAGGTAATATATATAAAAACTCTTAAAAGCGGAGCCCAGCTACTTCTAAGAATGTATCGTATGGAAATTAGAATAAACATGCAAATACTTAAATAAAAAAATGTTTATAATGAGCAAAAAAGAAAATCTGGAAGCAACCTAAATGCCTAAGAATAGATGATTAAACAATTATATATTTATACAATGAAATATCATTGAGCTGGATATTTAGATTGCTTCTGCAACTTCAATATGCACCCTTCTCTACCTTATACACTCTTTTCCACCCTCCATGCCCTAGAAGGCTCATCTTCATGTATTTCATCAAACAGGTTCCCTTTACCCTCTAGCTTCAGGTTGGGTTTGGCAGATGGAAAGCATGTATAAGAGATGGATGATCTGATGAAAGGACGGAAAGAGAGAGGTCAGGGCATTTATACCTCTTGCTCCCCCTCTGCTTGGCCATAGTTTGCCAGTGGCTATATTCCTCTACTGAAGACTTCAGCTCTCAAGGAGTTTCTGTAACCATTCCCTCTTGCACCCGTTCAGGCCTAGCGATAGTAGTGGCTTCCCTGTTGCCAGCCCTGGCTGCTGCATCATTCTCTAATCCTTTGTAAACTCTCTTTAATTATTCATTTTAAATAAATCGTCTACTTCCAGCTAGAATCCTTACCATGTTGCCAATGCAAATCAGACTTCATTGTTATATTGTAAAACATGGTATGGGTTTACCAAAAATTTATTTAACCAATACCCTACTGAAGAACATTTGAATTATTTCAAATTTTAGTGAGGAGCCTCACTTCTGGCCAAAAACCTACGTGTGATCCTTGAGGCCCAGCCACAGGCAATTACAAAGGCTTTACCTGGCAGGCCTCATGGAGAAAGCTGACCTCCCCACGCCAGACTTGATGCATAGTCAATGCACTGCAGTCTTGGAAGGGAGTTGTGGTTAAGGATTCAGGACCCCCTGACCAGCTATGCTATTATACACGTCGGCATTCCTAGTCCAGGCACCTCCATTTGGAGGCCTCTTTTCTTTATCAGGGGCCCTCAGTGACTGAGGCCTTTCCCAGGCACTTCCACTGAGATTTCCTTACGAGGGGGAGGGGGGGAGCCTTGAAAATACTTTTCTCCACTCTGACTCAGTACTCAAAGCTTTTCTACTCCTAGCCCTTTCCCCTGTGCCTCCCGCAGCCCATAAAATGGCAGAAATCTTTTGTTCCGGGTTCCCTCGGCAGTGAGAAAATCCCACATCTGCACTGATCCACCTGACCCTCACCTGGTGCTGTTGAATGGGGAAGAGGGAACACTGGGGTGCCTGCACTTTCTCTTGGTTAGCCTCTTGTTTATACTATAGCAATGAGTAATTAAAGCCTTGACATTTACTTTCATTGTTACTTGAGCTGTTACTCCAGCTGAACTCAGCTCTCTTGACACTTTCCTATTATAAACATTGTTACAATAAATAACCCTGTATACGCACAGCATCTCACATGTGAGAGTATATGGTAAGATAAATTCCCAGAAGTACAATTGGTGGTCAAAGAGTAAATGCATAATTTTGATAGCTATTGCCTAATTTCTCTCCACAGAAATTATAGCAGTTTACTCTCCCCCAGCATTGTATGAGAGTGCTTTGGATAATTTATTTAAAATCTCTATGCAATAGTCTCCTCCTCTGTAAAATGGGTATAAATATAAAACATACTTCATAGGGCTATTGTGAGGATTAAATGATTTATTAAAAGTTAACTATCTAGAATAGTGCCCGGCTGTTATTATTTCCTTATACATTTGACAATATAGAATGTCATTTTATTTTTCCCAATCAGATAAAAAATGGTCCGTGTACGCTGTAATCTGCATTTCACTTAATATGAGTAAGGTAAGCATTTTATCAGATGTTAAAGAACAAGGAAGCTCTTTAAATACTGATAGGGAACAATCTCTAAGAAACCTTATTAAGAAAGGGGCAAAATATACTAACATTTTTGCATAAGGAGGAGAAAAAATAACATGCACATATATATTTTTTATATGCACAGAATATCTCTAGAAGAACACACTGGAAATTGGTAACTCTGGATCCTTGAGGCCCTGAAGAAGGGATAGGAAAGAGATTTTTCAGACGGAGGAGGGAAGAGGGAGGGAGGAAAGAAAAGAAAGAATAATTTGTAAAATAAAACTCTTTTAAAAATATTTTTAAATCATTGTAAAAGAATGTATATTTAATGACATGAAAAATGTTCATGATAAACTGCTGAGAGAAAATAACAGGCTATAAAACAAATACATATAATCCAAATCTAGTAATTGTGTATGCATAGAAAAAAAAAAGACTGGCAAAGAATAATCAAAAGTTTTAATAATAATTACCTCTGGGTAGTGGATTTACTGGTCATTTTTATTTTTCTTTCTGTGCTTTTTCTTATTTTCCCAACTTTCTGCTTTGAAAATGTATTACTTTTGTAGCTAAGTGGAAATGTTAGCTTTAAAAGATTATACATAGCAATAAAAAAGATATAATAAAAGAAACACACAATATAAATAAATCTTAGATATAATTTTAAATAAAAGAAGCCACACAAAACAGAGTGCTTACTGTATAATTTCATTTATAGGATTTCAAGAAGAGGCAAAATTTATCTGTGTTGATAGGGGCCAGAAAAACAACTACCTAGGTGAGGGGAATGGTTATGACTGGAAAGGGGTTTGAGATAGTCTTCTGGAGGGGTAGAAATACTTCAGGTCTTGATCTTGGGGGCAGGGCGGGTTATGTGGGTATATGCATAGGTACAAATTCCTCGAGTTATACACTCAAGATTTGAGGACTTTATGTACATACCTCAACTTAAAAAATTAAGTCTAGAAGGGTATATTCCCACGCACATATACACAAAGATGTGACAGTTATTATATATGTCATCTCAAAAGAAAAAGAGTATAATGGGGACATTCCAGGGAACATGCAAGGGTGAAGAGAATGGACCCCGGCATCAGATAGTCAGTCCTAGGTGTGCATTCCAGCTCTGCCATTTATTAGCTCTGTGAATTTGGGTGAGTTACTTAATCCATCTCAGATTCCTCGTCTGTAAAAATGAGAACAATAATAGTACCTACTTCATAGGATTACTGTAAGAATCAAATGAGATAATGTATGTGAAGTGCTTAAAAGAGTATGTGGGTCATAAAAAGTATTCAATAAAAGTTTTTTCTTCTGCCAAAGGAAAACACAGAAGTTCTCTTTGTTGATTCAATATATGAGCATGCCTGTGACTGGGGCATCCACTTGTACACACATACATACAGAATCTCTGCAAATGTCTCCATTCTACAGGCCAAAATTACCAAGAAACAAATAAAAAAAAAAGGCACTAAAAGCCAGGGTGATACCATTTTCATGAAAAAAAATAAAGCACGCCCTAGACCAAAATATTTTAAAATATACACACATGTATTCAGGTTTGCATAAAACATTTTGCAAAGTTTCTAATGAAATTTTCAGAAATCCCAACAGCAACAGAATATATTTTCATATTCAGGATCAGGATTCAAAATGATCACTTATAATTGCAAATAGAAAACTGGAAAATGCATCTGAAAACTGACATATACATTTGCAAATGCAATTTTCTTCCCTTTTTGGAGGTGTGAAAATCAACCATTAAATATGCATTGAACAATGTTAAATTTTCATTTGTAAAACTAATAAATGCTGAAACACACCCTACTGCTTCAGCCAAAGGAAAGAAAACAGTAGTAATTCTTTTTCATAGATTATTAATCAGAATTGCACTCCTGGCCTGGGGAACCAGAAATATATCAGTGATAAATGGCTAAAAGAGCCAGCACTCTGAAGAGAATTTGCAAATTATAAGTGAATACAAAGTTTAATACCTGAATTATACAAACCTAATAATACTGAAAATATCCAAAGTAGTATCCTGCAAAAGAATTCCCACTGGCAGAGGATGCAAATTTTAAGGAAAACTATAGTATTTTAGAGGTAATTCAAACTTTCAAGAAACAAGAAGACAGAGATCTTCCTTTCCACATTCAAAGTTTAAAACCCAAATTGTTTGCAATATAAATAATTTTTCATCACTAAACACCAACAGTTTAATTTTGTGAGTTAAAGAGAACCAGGGAGACATTTATAATAGACAAACACAAATCTCATATTAATTATTAATCTTAATAATAGTCAAAACATATATTCTACTTCCTATTTGCTAAGCACTGTTCTAAATGCTTTTCTTATATTTAATAATTTAATGAGATATATACTATTATTGCCCCTACTTTACAGGTGAGGAAACTAAAGAATAAATAGATTAAGTATTAATAACTTTCCCAAGTCACACAGCTGTGATCTAAATTCAGTCTTCTGGCTCTAATATCTATGAACTCATCACCCAGGCATTTAACTAAAGATATTAGAAAGTATGTAAACTCAGTGCTGAGTCACGTTGATAGCATGTAACCTTGATATAATGTGTTGAGAATGGCACTCTATCTCTGTGGTTGTCCTTACCAAAACCCACAACCCCTTCCTAACCATGGAAAAAACAACAGACAATCTCAAATTGATAGACATTCTACAAAATACTTGACCAGCACTCCTCAAAACTGCCAAAGTCATCAAAAACAGGGGAAGTTTGGAAAACTGTCACAGACTAGAGGATGCTAAGGAAACATTAGGATGAAAGGCAATGTGGCATCGTAGATGCAATCCTGGAACAGAAAAAGGACATTAGAGAATAACTAGTGACATCCAAATTGTGGAGTTTAGTTAATAGTAATAATATCAATGTTGGTTCCTTAGATGTAACAAATGTACCATGGTAATGTTAAGATGCTAACAAGAGAGGAAACTGAGAGGATATAAGGACTCTCTGTACTATCTTTGCAACTTTTATGTAAATCTAAACTTATTCTAAAATGAAGATTTTTTCAAACGTATATAACGTTTGAAAATAATAATTTGATTTCTACTTCTCATCTCCATCCATCCCTTAAGGTATTTCTTGGTGATATGTCCAATAGATAAGCAGCTAGTATGAGATAAACACAGAAGGAAACAAAATGTGAGATTTTCTTTTCCATGCCAGATAACTATCTCCAGGCAAAGAGGGTGAGTTTTATCTTGTTTCATAGTACAACTATGGGGTTTTATTCCATAATATTTGACACTTCGGAAAGCAAACTCTAACCCCTGAGATGACAGCAGGAAGCCCCCTCTGTTAGCTCAAGGAAAAGCACCACACTAGAATGTCATGAAGGAAGACTTTCCTAACTAGGAGACAACTGAAATGTGGGCAAGAGACAGACAGGAAATAAGCATTTGGGGAAGAGAGAGTAGTATGCGCAAAAGCCTAGAGGCAGGAAAGCATGGTGAACTTGCAGTTTTCAGAACTACAGTAATTTAGTATGCTGGAAGTACAACGCATATGATGGGAGATGGTGAGAAATGAGGCTAGAGAGGTAATTCCTCAAATATGTTTCAGGATATATTTTAAGATGGGAAGTCTATTGTAAACAAATATGAAGTCACTTATGCAAGAAACATTAAGTACATGTACAGGAATAGACTTCAGGCAGGCCCAAAGCCTGGAGTGATAAATCAGAAAAACTGACTTTCAAGTCACTCAGTGTTTCAGTAAACAATTTCCACTGATGATAAAATGGGTAAGTATGTTGTGGTATATGCACACCATGGAATTAAAATGAATAAACTATAGCAACACTATCAATATGGGTGAATCTTAAAAACAATGGGCAAGTCACAGAAGAATACGTAAGGTATGATTCCATTTATATAAGGCTGAAAAACAGACAAAACTAATAAATTGTTTTTTGATACATACACAGGTAGTAAAATCCTATAAAGAAAAAAAAAATAAATAACCCAAAATTTGGAGTAGAGGTTAACTGTGGAAAAGCAAAGAGAATAAGAAGGACATGTGGAATGCTTCAAGAACATTGGAAATGTACCATTTCTTAGTTAAGTGATGGGTACTTAATTATTCATTTATAACTTTCCCCAAAGGCACATATATATATCTTTATATGCATGATATATTTCAGTTTTTAAGAAAGTTAGTTTTTAAAAATGAGTCATGTTGGCTGGCCCTGGTGGCTCACGCCTGTAATCCTAGCACTCTGGGAGGCCAAGGCAGGAGGATTGCTTGAGCTCATGAGTTCTAGACTAGCCTGAGCAAGAGTGAGACCCTGTCCCTACTGAAAATAGAAAAATTAGCCAGGTGTCCTGGTGCATGCCTGTAGTTCCAGCTACTTGGGAGGCTGAGGCAAGAGGATTGCTTGAGCCCAGGAGTTTGAGGTTGCAATGAGCTATGATGACATCAATGCACTTTACCCTGGGGGGACAGAGTGAGATTTTGTCCTAAAAAAAAAAAAAAAAAAAAAAAATTTTTTTTTTTTTAAAAAACCTAAGCAGAGCATGGTGGCGCATGCCTGTAGTCCCAGCTACTCGGGAGGCTGAGGCAGCAGGATCACTTGAGCCCAGGAGTTTGAGATTGCTGTGAGCTAGGCTAACGCCACAGCACTCACTCTAGCCAGGGCAACAGAGTGAGACTCTGTCTCAAAAAAAAAAAAAAAACAAAAAACCTAAGCAGCCCTAGGTTTGGGAGATTAATATCCCAAGTTTGTCACTTAATAACTGTGTAACCTCAGACAAGCATACTCTATGCATCTCGGTTTCCTGATCTGCAAAAATAGGAAAACGGAGTCTCACAGAGTTAACAGTGTTTCTAACACCTACCTCTCAAAAATATTATCAGGATTAAATAACATGTGTGAAAGCACTTAGAACAATGCCTGGCACATAATAGTAGTCAATAAACATTAGATGTCTTTTTTTTAATAGCTGAGGGACACTACTGCGAAGACATGTCCTTTTTGATACTTTGAAATTTATCCAAGTATGAGACAAATATAGACATGACAAAGATGAAAATATTTTTGTTTAAGTGGGTACATCTGTTATGCAAGCACATACAAGAGTGATTATACAGTATAACTTCCAAAACCTTCAATAAAGATAGTATACACAGATTCGTAATTGAAAGTTTAGACACTGTATTATTTCTAAAAGACAAACAGCATAACTTGGCTTATTTTATTCTCTTGCCCCATCTTTCAATGTTGGAAATAAGATTGGGTATCATTTTCTCACCTACTTAAGAATATGGTTTGGGGACAATGTGGTCAATAGGAAGTTACCTAGATCTAGAATTTACTTTTCAACATCTCTAGGAAGTCTGCTGACATTATCAGGATGAGGAATTTATAATTAATTAGCATTGATTATGGCACTCTTCTTCATGAAACTTAATATACTGCTATGGTCTAAGTTTTGGAGTCCTCCCCAAAATTCCTAAGTTGAAACATAATCAGTTAATAAGTTGAAACAATTATTAAATTAAGCTTTAATTAAACATAAGTTATGTTTTTATAAATTTATTAAGTTGAAACTTTATTTTTTATTTTTATTTTTTTAAGTCAGAGTCTCGCTTTGTTGCCCGGGCTAGAGTGAGTGCCATGGCGTCAGCCTAGCTCACAGCAACCTCCAACTCCTGGGCTCAAGCAATCCTTCTTCCTCAGCCTCCCAGAGTGCTAGGATTACAGGCGTGAGCCACCACGCCCGCCGAAACTTTATTTTTATTATTACAGCAGATATATATGCTAATTTCCCTTCTGTCTTCTCTCTCAGAAAGGGAAGAGGAACCAATGCAAATGAAGGACCGTTTTAAATTCCAGTAGAAGAATCAAGCAAAGCCATTAGTATTTGTAGCTTGCTGCACTGCTATTGTATTTCTTCAATTTTAAGATGCACATTTTGCAGCATTTTGATGTTTCTAAAATTCAGGCATGGTGGCTCACACCTGTAATCCCAGTACTTCAAGAGGACAAGGGAGGAGTATCACTTGAGTCCACTCTGGTCAACATAGCAAGACCCCCATCTCTACCCCAAAAAAAGAAAAATTAGCCAGGCATGGTGGTGTGTGCACTTGTAGTCCCAGCTACTTGGGAGGCTGAGGCAGGAGGATTGCTTAAGCTCAGGAGTGTGAGGTTGCAGTGAGCTGTGATTGTGCCACTGCACTCCAGCCTGGGTGACACAGTGAGATCCTGTTTCAAAAAATAATAATATTTCTAAAATTGGGATTACATCTTGAACGTATAATTTAGTTTTCCTTCTAGAAACCTTTTATTAAAACAAAAATGTGTCTTACAATTGGTTTTTGTCTCAGAATCAAGGAAATAATTATTATGCTGTTGCCATAGCATGCATAACAGTTTTAAGACAAGAATAGCTAAGCTCCTAGGAAGTCGAGTCCAGGCCGTAGGTTTTTTGTGTTGCAGCGAATCCACAATGGTCATAACCTTTAAAAAGACAATGAATTTTCCATTAATAACCTGATTATCCTCAGGCCTCTGCAGCCTGTTGATACGAGTGGGTCGAATTGCTCTGGCCCCCACATTTTGCTGGTTCTAATACCTCAGTGCCAAGCTTCAGAACTTCAGCACCTCCCCACCTCCAAATTCCCCTAGTTACTTCTGGAAGTTCTTTATGCTCAGGACTAGCTCTTCCATATGCTTCTGCTCTGTCCTCTCTGTAGGTGTCTACTCTGTGCCAGCCACTTGAGGGAAGTACCTACTGCTGCCGCTCCTAACTCTGCCCCATGAGAACCCGGCCTCTGAGTCCAAGAGGTATATCTACCAGTATTCAAAATCTGTACATAATCCAAATGAATTTCCTGCTAATTTTTCCTGCTTAGTTGGTCATATATACAGAAAGCTACCACTAGTTACTTCAAGTAATCTGGGTCCCCTGACTTTTTAGCAGCAGTTATCTTAGTCTGTTTTGTACTACTACAAAAGAGTATCACAGACTGGGTAATTTACAAACAAAAGAAATTTATTTCTCATGGTTGTAGATGCTGGAAAGTCCAATATCAAGGTGACAGCATCTGGTGAGGACCTTCTTGCTGCATCATTCCATGGCAAAAGATAGAAGGCCAAAGAACGAGTGAGAGAGCGAGCAAGCAAGAAGGGAAAAAGGGCCAAAGTCGTCCTTTTATCAGGAACCCACTTTTAAAGATAACCAACCCACTCTGGTGACAAGAACAGTAATCTTAACTACCTCTTAAAGGTCCCACCTCTCAACACTGTTGCACTGGGGATTAAGTTTCCAACACATAAACTTTGGCGACACATTCAAACCATAGCAACAATCTATGCCTTGTTGGAACTGCATGTAATTCAGGAAGATTGCTGGTTGGGAGGTGGGGCAAAGGGTAGTGAGAAGCAAGTGGCAATCTCATTCTTATAAAATCCCCTGCTCTCTTTTAAGACATCCTCTGAATTCCTGGATCATCACTAGAGAAACATGCAAGTCCTTGGTTCCTGAGTAAAGAACAGACAACCTATGTCTACCAGCATGTAACTGACCAAGTCTTTTCTGGCTAACGTGCCAGCTTTGCACACTTCTTCTCTTGGATGACTTCCCACTGTTTGCCCCTAGGATTTATCTTCCAGGATGCTATCCTTCTCCAACATGTAAAAAGAAAACAAAGGTCAAAATTTCTGGAGAGTAAGGATCTGCTTCACCCACATTCCTCATGCAGGTGGAAAAAGGAAATGAGAACTCCTTTCATTGCAAATTTCCCTCCAATGTCTGCCCATATTTAAAAGCCAAAGTTTGTGGGTTTCTTTCCCCTTCATCCTCTAGTTTAAAGTCTGGGAGAATTTCTAGAACCACTAATATTCCTGCAAGCACTAGAGGAAAAGTCCATCCTCTGGAACAAAATACAGTGTTAGGGAATCCTTGCTGTTCTATGTAGGCCTTTATATACACAGTCCTCATGCTTCCTCCTTTACATATCAGCTCATACAAATGAGCACTTCAGGGGAGATGGATATGGCTCTTCAGACAAAACCAGACCCTGAATCTTAATTTGAGTACTTCAGGACCCCTGCCACAACTATACACCACCAAAGAGAGTGAATAACAGTAATAAACTCTAATGTCAATTTAATACACTGATAGTATGTTTTGACTTCAGAAAGGAAAATCCCATCCTCTAGCATTCAAAAGTACTTTTTAAAAGCTAATTAGTCCCAGTAGGAGGGCTGTTGAAAGGAAATGTCATCCTGGTCCTAAATGAAGATCAACTTAACCACTGAAATATGAACTTACAGCAGTAATGCTAGCTGCTGTAAACTGCAGCCAATATTCCTGTCCATGCTAGAGAATATCTATGGGGAGGTGACTCACTACATATATTATTGATGGAGCTGGGCTATGATGTAATATAGTAGTGAAAATAACTTGCAAACTGAAATCAAATATAGTATTCTGGCTTTCCACAAGAAAAGCCCAACTACCAATTTTCTCCTACTCTTGAAACATTCTGACTTGAATAGGGTTTCAACTATACACTTTATTTTCAGGCTCAATTAAATATTTAAACATTTAAATGGTATTCAGCTAAATATCATGGTATTTGAATATCAGGGAAAATGTTTAAATATTAGAAATAAAGCCCTAAAGAACTCACTAGGTTAAATCTAGCAGTGCAAATAACTAGACTTCAGGGTGAATTGTCACTTCTTTAGAAGCAATATGAATCATTGATGTAGATTATTCTACAAGTCAGTGTAAGCAGAAAGTTCTGTATTGATCATTCATAATGAAAGAAGTCAAATGGTTAAATATGCTGGCACTGATACAAGTCCCTAATCATTTCCAGACTTGAGTGTAAGTCACTATAATCTAACTTTGTCCATTCCCAAACAACCCAGACCTGGTGAAGGGTATAGCTTTGTTTTTATATTCAAGTTTCAAGAATTTATTTATAAAATACATATAGGCTTCTAAACATAAAGAGAAAAAAATCATTTGATTATACCATTTATCTTTATATAGGATCAGTATTAATCCATCTCCCTTACTAGAGAAATAATTCATAGTTCATTCTTTACTAAAAATGAGTCAACAATATCTTCCTTAGAAACAAAGAATGGTAAGCCATTGTAGGATTATAAATAATTCTCAAGGTCTTTCTTCATAGGTTCCTGAATCAAATATTTTGGCTGTTTTTAGTGCCCCAAAAAAAAGCATCAAAAAGCTTTCAGATTCAGATGGACAGTTTTGTGAGACATTCTATGTAATATAGATTATTTCATTGTCTAATCTAGAGATGTGAAATTTTAAAACTATGGGGTGACAAATTTTGTGTTTTACTTTAAAAGGATAGCTTATTCAAACAATTACTTAGAATCACTATAAACTAAATGAAATTTCATTTGATAGATCTATGTTTTCAAAATATATGTGTTGTTTTGTAGGTGGTTATATGTGAGCCTAATAAAATGGATTGTTCCCTTGTGCAACTCATTTGTCCAGGTTTACTCAGGAGGTCAGAACATTGCCACCTAGGAGCCCCCCCATCCAAAGGCCATGTCTTGATTTGGGATCTGGAAACCAAATCTCTGAAAAGAGGTCAGCTCAGTTTTGCTACGAGGGAAAACCATTACCCTATAAAAAGGAATCAAAACTTAACAAAAGATTTCATATTTTGAATTGAAGGATGAGAAACCATATAAATAAGAAAATAGGCAGCAATGTCAGTGGCTGAAATAATCCAGAGAAGGAAAATCAAGTGCAAGTTCAAATCTGGCGATTTGGAATCTTAACTTTGAACTGATAAAGTTCCAAATTCAGAGATGGAGTCTCCCTATGTTGCCCTAGCAGGTCTCAAGCCATCCTCCTTGCCTCAGCCTCTCCAGTAGCTAGAACTACAGCCATGAGTCACCGTGCCTAACTCAGGGATTTCTTTTTTTTTTTTTTATTTTTTATTTATTTTTTACAACTCCTGCTTTCTTACGTGTGTTTTAGTATTCACTGTACTCACTGCTTTCTTTCCCAATGTTATGCTATCTTGTAAACTGGGAAAGGTCTTGCTGGTTTCTCCAAGAGAATACATGCATTTGTATCTGCTCCTGCATTTGGCTTAAAGGTTTCATACTTATAATCAAAATACTCCTGCTTTCTTAGCTGTGTTTTAGTACAAACTGTACCCACTGCTTTCTTGCCCAAAGTTGTGCTATTGTGTAAATTGGACAAAGTCTAGCTGCTTTCTCCTAGAGAATACATGCATTTGTATCTGCTCCTGCATTTGGCTTAAAGGTTTCATACTTATAATAAAAAGACTCCTGCTTTCTTAGCTGTGTTTTAGTACAAACTGAACGCACTGTTTTCTTCCCCAAAGTTGTGCTGTTATGTATATTGGGCAACGTCTAGCTGCTTTCTCAGGGATTTCTTTATCCTTCAGTCTCAGTTTTCAAAGAGAAGTTCTGGTTCAGAGTCTAGGAGAGTTCCCAAAATCACCACTGTTTCTACAGGCAATGGAGGAAAACTCTACCATCTGGAACAAATGGTTTTCAAGGAGCCCTTGCTGCCCTTTTCAGGCCTTTAAACACATAGCCAATCCCCCATCAGTGTTCATGTTTCCAAAAAAAACAATCCTAATTTTTTAATCTAGGGAAGCACACCACTCAGGACAAGACAATAATAAACACTATTGAGTTATGTGAAAGCGTTACTAAATATAAATCCAAAGGAGGGCCGAAGTTGGTTTGGATGCACAGCTGGATGCTTCATAGTAGCCACACAGGCATGCATGTGGCAAATTGCTGAAATTTGTTGAGGATCATATTATGTTCCACAAGATCATGTTCGCAAGAACTACTACACTGTCCAAAAAAATCCTTAGAATCTAAGACTTGCTCAATGATATTCCCTGGGAATAGGTAGCCATATAATGAGCAAAGTGAAACCTGACCACATGCCCTCACTGGATTGACATCCTGATTTTTCCACTGTATAAATTACAAGCTCTGGGTAGAATAGAGGGATGTAGCAGTTGTACTCTGACAGACCTTTCTTCTTCACTGTGCAGACCATCTTCCACAACTGGTAACCCTGAATGTGGGCAGATATGCTTTCAGAAATGTGAATGGATGCAGGGGCGGGCATGGGGTCAGAAAATGCACCTGCAAAATTGAAAACCCATGCTGTCCATTTGTTTACATCTTATCACTTTTCCCCTAAATTCTCAAAGTACAACAGTCTTTGCTTTTGTTAAGGTTAAAGATGAAAAACTATTATAGATTTACTCATTCTCCTCCTCTCCCTCCCCGAAAATAACAGACAACTGTGACTGGTTAGAGGCACTTTCTGAGTTCTGCTATTTCAGGTCTCCAGCACTGTTTACACTTCGCTGGGATCGTGTCAGTCACTACCGCACTCAGAGTTCTGTGGAGCCTTCAAATCCTCGTTACAAGGGGTGCTAAGAGTTTCTCGGGGCCTCTTCTAGGTAGGGAAGATGGGGAAAGGAACAAGCCCAGGAATTCTAAACTCCCTGCCCCACTCTAGGGTAGTTATTCATTTTATGTACTGGGCTTTTTCATAAATTTCTGTTAGCAAAAGGGTTCAACTTATTTTCAAGAGTTTGAAAACCACTGAAGTGGTTGAAGAAACAGGTACCAGAAAACTTGGTTTGAAGGCCAGGACTTGTCACTTACTGTGGCAGGAGAAACGCGACAATAATCTTGGCACTGCCTACCTCACAAGGTCCCAGTGATGACAACCACCACCACGAGTGTAGGCGGCACCTCAGCCAAGCAGGTGTTCCGCGGCCTCCCGCCCTCTGGCCGGAAGTCCCGCCTCCGCAACCCCCTACAACCCTCTACCCCACCACCAGGAAGTGGACGCCCATGGGCCAAGGTATCACCTCCACAGGCCGGGACGTAGACTCCTCTGCCTAGGCTGCTGTTCTACTGGCCAAGACATGGATCTACCCCGCCTAGAATCTGGACCCACTGGCCAAGAGTCTGAGCCTGCAGGCCTACATTTAGACTTTGCCAGCCAAGATTATTTCTCCACTGGCCAAGAATTCGATTCTCCCTACCAAGAATTGGACCTGGACTCTCTTAACGAAGATCTTTATTCCCAGTCCCTGCCAGATGCCATGACAAAGACCTCTGTGGGCGCATATAAGTCTCAACTGACTTCTGAACCGGTGGATCTGACAGAGGCCGAGCAAATGGAGCTCAAATCTGAGCTCACTAAATTGGAGGCAGAAATCGTAACCCTACGCCAAGCGCTGGGAGCCAAAGAGAGGCGCTGTGGGGTGCTCAAGAGGAAGTTGGGCCTCACCACCTTGGTCGGGCTGAGACAGAATTTGTCCAAGAGCTGGCATGATGTCCAGGTCTCCAACGCCTACGTGAAACAGAAGACGTCAGTTGCCCTATCCATCATGAGCTCTGCCATCTGCAGGAAGTTTGGAGACATGAAGAAGTTGGCCACATTCAGATCTTTTGAAGGTCTGATGGGCACAATCAAGTCCAGAGTCACAGGGGGCAGAGAGCTTCGTAGCGATTGTCCTCCTTCTTCAGCAAGGAGTGGGGATGATTTGCTCCCCATTTTGGGGAGTGGGGATGACCCGCTCCTGGTTCCAGAAGGTGTGAATGATCCACAACCAGTTCTGAGGTGTGGGGATGACCTGCTCCCATTTCAGGAGCCAGAATGAGCTCCTTGGTAATCTTGCCTGACTGCCAAACCAGTGCAAGAACCCCCTTCCCCCTCATCACATTTGCAACTCTGTGCAACTAAAGCAATGAAACCACAATGGTAAAGTTAATTCAAGAAATGGACAGAGTCCAGTTTTGAGAAAAGTAATGTCCATTTGTACATAGATATTTGCTGCTGTTGAATGAGAGAGAACCCAAAGTTTTATACCTGGTTATTTTACACTAAAAAAAGATTTTTTTTTACCATACTTTGAGTTGCTGTTTTTATATTTTACACTAAATTTTGTAGATGAAAAATGTCACTATGCTAGCTTTCCTGGGATTGCATTTAATGCATAGGACAATGGCTCCATAGGGTTCTTAGACAAAAACCCAAACTCTCTTTTGGAAAAGTAGTCTATCAGAAAGCCAAAGTAGATTTCTGTTTAGAACTTGGAAAAGTTATGAAATAATCTATAGTTTTATCCCTTCCCCATTTTCTTCCTTCCCTAAGTCTGAGATGAACACAGTGACCTTCAAAGCTCCATCTGGCCTACAACTTGTATTTTAAAAAGATGATGAAGAAGATGGTTCATCTTCTTGGAGACCTCCGGAAAGGGGGAAAAAATATTAGTGGACTGATTGTTATACTAATAATATATCTTTTGTGAAATTTGATTTTTTGTTTGTTTTCAAAGCTCCCAATTAAGCATAGCAACTTAGCTTTAATTTAGGACATTGTTACTAATTTGGACTCAACCTGAAATTGCGACTTTACCTTGTGTTTTGTTTGTAATCTCTTTATATATCAAAATGAGGGTTGTAAAGTTTAGCCCTTGTGGCAGCATGTCTCTGCCATAAGAGCATGTCACCTAAAATGAAGAAAATTGCTTCCCTGTCCTACAGCAATTCCTAGTTACCAGCTGAGGAGCTGGAGGAAAACAGTATAGCCAAATTCAAGAAAGATAACCCCATCTCAAGCAACGTTAACAAAAGACTGTCCATCTCCTGTAATGCTGGCGATTATGCATTTGAATGGACCTAACTGATTATACATCACTGCTCTGTTTGACAGGAAATCTGTCCTTTCTAGCTCACCCTAACTGAGAAGGAAGCAGAATCCAACCCTCTGGAGATACCAAGACTGTAGGAACCTGGTTTGGGTTTGTTCAAACTTTCTGATATTTAATTTTCATAGGAGATATGATTTTTGGGTGGTTCTTTTTGGTTTGTTTTTTTCCTTTTCCATTTTCAAAATGCCAAGATCTGGTAGCCTCTTTTATTTCTCTAGTCACACTGCCTGAGGTTGAAGTTTGTGTCTTATTGGCTGTAGGCAGAGAGACTAGGACATTTATTTGCTTCAGTACATTTCAGTAACCTCTCATTACCTAAAGGTATCCCTCCAGCCTAAAAAGGTGATCCTGTTTTGTTGATTCTTTAAATTCTCCCTCGACATTCTTTTGGTTTTCCTACAAGCAAAACCAAATACCACTATAAATGCAAAAGCACTTGGCAAACTGTAAAGTCACTGGTTTATCCCAGCCTTCCACAGATTTCTGAAGACAACATTTTGCTTGGATTAAAACAAGATGTTTAACATTTTACGCATTTGTTTTTTAATTTATGTTTATAAACTAAAATGGCTTTGTATGCTGACAAAGGAGGTGAAACTGCAGCGTACAAAAAGTGAAAGTAGTTCAACAGACAAAGGCTTTAACCTTAAATTTCAGAAAGGCTTGTGTTAGGGACAAACTCTGACATCACGGGCCAAACCCAAAATATGTTCTATTTAATAATTCATACAAATGCAGTAACAATTTTCCCAATAAATCCTCAACTCCATGAGGGCAGTAAAGCACATATCTACTTTTGTTGATAATTTTATTCTCATGCCTGGCTGAGGGCAGATGTTCAATAAATACTTGTTAAATCAATGAAGGAATTAATATCACATACTTCAGACACAAAATGTTGGATCCAAGAGATTATCAACTTGAACTAGTTGATAAGTTCCTCCTGCTTTTAAACAAAAATGTTTTGTTTATTCAAAGCATTTTGAATATTCAAAGACAATTCAAGACCCTACTGTGTGTCAGGAACTATGCCAGGCCCCGAAGGCACAGAATTTAATTATACATGGTACATGCTCTCTAGAAACACTCAGATCTTGGCCGGGTGTGGTGGCTGACACCTGTAATCCCAGCTGTCTGGGAGCCTGAGGGGGGAAGATCGCTTGAGCTCAGGAGTTCCAGACCAGCCTGAGCAAGAGCGAGACCCCATCTATACTAAAAATAGAAAAAATTAGCCAGGCATGGTGGCATATGCCTGTAGTCCCAGCTACTTTGGAGGCTGAGGCAGAAGGATCGCTTGAGTCCAGGAGTTTGAAGTTGCTGTGAGCTAGGCTGATGCCACGGCACTGTAGTCCAGGCAACAGAGCAAGATTCTGTCTCGGAAAAAAAAAACACAACACTCAGATTTTAAACTCATTACAATTCACTACAGTAGGTGTTAAGATAGAGCTGGGTGCCAGAGACAAAGGAAGTCCTGAGGAAGGGGTGTTAACTCTGGTTTGGCAGGTCAGTAAAGACTTCAGAGAGGCAAAAAGTCTTAGAGGACTAAGAGAAGTTTGCTAGACAGACAAGAGTAGAACATTCCAGACAATATCCAGAGGAACTGAGTCATGAAGGAATGTATCAGAATGGCATGCTCCAGGAAATACCAGTAAGTCACTGTGGCTAGAGAGGGAAGGGAAGTGGTGATAGATGAGTATGGAAAAATAAGCAGGGGCAAAATCATAGTCTTATATGCTGCCTCAGACATTAGTATTTAATCCTGTAGGAAATAGGGAGACATTGATCACTGAAGTAAAATGTCTCTATCAAATTTGTGTTTTACATATGGAAATAGCATTCATGAGAAATCAAGTAGGTGGGAGAGGGGAGGGGGAGATGGGTAAATTCACACCTAACATGTACAATGCACACTATCTGGGGGATGGGCACACTTATAACTTCGACTCAAACCATACAAGAGCAATTTACACAACCAAAATGTTTGTACCCCCATAATATTCTGAAAAAAAAGACCAGAAAAAAGCGATAATGAAAGATAATGAATTATGACAACAGTGACAGTTATCTCTTACATTTTTGTCATATTAGTAAGAACTTGAAAGCAAGGTTTGATTTGGTTTCATTTTAAAAATTATTAATATTTCTATTAAAATGAGATGTTATAAAATAAAGATGTTAACCATTTCAACCAAAAAAAAAATTGTGTTTTAGATAGATTACTCTGGTCACCAGAGAAATAGATTGAGAAGTATTTTAGAAGCAGAATCTCCCAGACTTAGGATCAACTGCATGGTAGAGACAGATGGATAAATTTGTAAGACAATAAGGATGTAGAATCGGAAAGGCTTGCTATTAATGAAGCTGGGGCCATTTTGCTTTGGCCATTTTATTAGATTGGCATACCTGGATCAGTGGCCATGAGTGCCAGATAAAATGCCTCCACAAACATATGAGCTCTGGCTCGAAGGTTTCCTCCAGATTTTCTTTTTCTGCCTGCTTTTACACTTCCTGTCAGTTGGTTCTCCTCATTCTCTACCATATCTACCTTCATAATTTGATCACCTCTGCTTATCTGGGCCTATTTGGATCTTGTAGCCTAGCTTTAGTCTATTTAACTCAGCCATGTCGGGATACAATTTCTGATATTTCTTGGAATATATGTACACCCAAAGGTGCCCATCCCTAGCTTTGGCTCAATCGAGAACCATTGGATGGGAAGGATAATTGGAATAAAATTTCCTGAGGCTCTCAATTTTCTAGGGCTTCCATTATCCATATGAGTGAAAGGATTGAGATGGAAAATAGAGACAAGATGCTATGGCCTAAATGTTTATATCCTCTCCAAATTCATATGTTAAAATCCTAACCCCTATGGTGATGGCACTGGGAGGTGGGGCCTTTGGGAAAGTGATTAGCCCTCATGAATAGGATTAGTTCACTTATAAATAAGCCCAAGGGAGCTTCTTTGCCCTTTCTACCATGGGAGGACACAGTGAGAAGGCACCACCTATGAACTAGGAAATGGGCCCTCACCAGACACTGAAACTACAGATGGCTTGATCTTGGACCTCTTGATTCCAGAACAATAGAAATAAATTTCTTTTGTTTATAAGCTACCCAGTTTATAGTATTTTGTTAAAACAGCCTGAATGAACACAAGGGTTGAAAATTCTATCTCCCACAGATGACAGTTCCCATGCTACTGGCAAGGATGGGGATAAAGTACCAATCCCTGTGTTCATTAGCATCATACATACATCATAATACTAGCACCACTCCCAAAGAGATTCACCAACAACTTTTGGAGACTACTATGCTTTCTGTTCCATCAAAATACTAAGTTCCAGATCTGAGAGAAACTATATTTATCACATATCCCACATATCCCCCTGACTTGCAGGCCTACAAAGAGGTGAGCAGTGACTACTGACCCAGAAATGTGCAAGTCTCTCTTGACACTGCTAGGCTTAACGGTCCTACTCATCAAGGGGACAATGATGGCATGTATTGATTCTGCTAAGGAATGGGGTCAGTTGCATCTGGGCCATGGAATTTTGGTTTCTTGCCTATGAACTCTGTGAAGAAAAAAGGATAATCACCACTCTATCAAAATGACTGTGGATAGAAGATTCTGCGAAGATGATGGAGTAGGAAGCACAAGAAATCTCCCTACCTAGAAAATAATTACATTGCAAAAGAATCAGTCTAACCATTTTTAAATTCTAGAATTTTCTGAAAGCTTGAAACTTCTAGGTGAAGGTTTGAACAATAAATTGTAGTTACTTTTGGTCAATTTTAACTCCTAGCACAGTAGCAGCTACCCTTTCTCCAACCCCAGCCCTGTGACAGGCCAATGTACATATGTTCCCAGAACAACCTACACAGAGCTTATGAGAACAAGGGTTGGCAAAAAGGACTCTGTCCTCTAATATTAGAGATCTGTGCTCTGACCATTGATTGCTGCTTTTGATCACAGAGGTACATTACAAAGAGGTAGGTGGCCATTTTTATTGCACCTCCTCCCATTGTTGCAAGCCCCTCCCCCACTGGCTGAAATGACTTCCAAGGGATTTAAAGGTTTAGTGTCCTTTCTTTTCCCCATTGCTTCAGTTTTCTCTTTTTCCCCTTTTGGGAACCACACATTAAAGACTAGGACATTCAAAAACAACTGCATAAAAAAAAAAAAAAAAACTACATATATAGGGAAAATTAGAAAGTGACTGAGCATGCCCAAGGAAAAACAAAAGACTTCAGAAGACCTTAAAGTTGTACTTCAGGCTAATCCTCAGCACAGAGGTAGCCTATAACACTCAATAAAAACAAACAAAAACAATCATAAAAAAATCAAATTCTGGGGAAGAGGGAGAATCGAATTTCCAGAGTTGCCACATTATTATATTCAAATATCCACTTTTCAACAAAACTATCACAAGGCATACAAAGAAACAGGAAAGTCTGGTCCATTCATAGTATGAAAATAAACCAGCAGAAACTGTCCCTGAAAAAGAAATTATGGATGATATACTAGACAAAGACCTTAAAACTATCTTAAAGATGTTCAAAGAACTAAAGGGAGATGCAGAGAGAAAGAAAATGATGCATGAACAAACTGGAAGTATCAAAAAGGATATAGAAAACCTAAAAAGAAATCAAAAAGAAATTCTGGAGCTGAAAAGTACAATAACTGAAAGGAAAAGCTCACTAGAGAAATGCAAAGACATAGTTAAGAAGGCAGAATAAAAAATCAGGAATTTGAAGAAGGAAAATGAAAATTGAGTCTGAAGAACAGAAAAAAAAAATAAGGAAGAAAAGTAAATAGAGCCTAAGAGACCTGTGGGACACCATCAAGTGGATCAACACACACAGCGAGGGAATTCCAGAGAGAGAGAAATGAGCAGAGAAAATATTTGAAGAAATAATGGCTGAAAACTTGACAAATGTGATTTAAAGAACATAAATATCTAAGAAACTCAATGAACTCCAAGTAAGAAGAACTCAGAGAGACCCACCCATTATAATCATACTTTGAAAGGCAAAGACATCACTGTTGCTCAGTGTAGTACTCAAAGTTCTAGCTAATCAGACAAGAGAAAGAAATAAAGGACATCCAAATTGGAAAGGAAGAAATCAAATTATCCTTGTTTGCAGATGATATGATCTTATAAGTAGAGAAGCCTAAAGACACCACAAAAAAAAAAAAAACTATTAGAACTGAACAAATTCGGTAAAGTTTCAGGATACAAAATCAATATACAAATATCAGTAGCATTTCTATATGCCAACAATAAATAATCTGAAAAAGAAATCAAGAAAATAATCTCATTTACAATAGCTATAAATAAAATAAATTACCTAGGAACAAACTTAACCAAGGAAGTGAATGATCCCTGTACATCAACAGTTGAATGGATATATATAAAATGTGATATATATACACAGTGGAATACTATTTAGCCATTGAAAAGAACAAAATTCTAGGCCAGGGATGGCAGCTCATGCCTATAACCCAGCACTCTGTGAAGCCAAGGCAGGAGGATCCCTTGAGGTCAGGAATTCGAGACCAGCCTGAGCAAGAGTGAGACCCCATGTCTACTAAAAATAGAAAAAATTAGCCAGGCATGGTGGCATGCACCTGTAGTCCCAGCTACTCGGGAGGCTGAGGCAGGTGGATGGCTTGAAACCAGGAGTTCGAGGTTGCAGTGAGCTATGATGATGCTACGGCACTCTAGTTGGGGCGACAGAGCGAGACTCTATCTTAGAAAAAACAAAGAAACAAGCAAAAAAGGTACCCATATATCCATTACACATCTTAAGACCCAACATAACTATTCACCAGAAGCTATGAACACTCTGTAAAAAGTCCTGGTGAAAACTGATTCCTTCCTAATTAGCTTGGCTTCACATCTTTTTATTTTGTCACACTTTAACATGGTGGTATGGTTTCAAATATCCTAATATTGACTTAGAAACCTGCACTGTAATTTGGCACTCACACTCCTGACCAATTAGCTACAAATTTGGAGTTTCCACTACCTCCTCAGGTTCTATATATAACCTGTTGGAACAAGTCACAGAACTTAGTAAAGCACTATGGTTTTGATTACAGTTTTATTATAAAGGATACAAATCAGGACCAGCCAAATAAAGAGACACATAGGCTAAGTTCTGAGAGGGTTCCAACCCTGAAATTTCTACGTCGTCAGGATACATCACCTTCCTGGCACATGAGTATATGATTATCAGCCACGGAAGTTCACCCAAGCTTCAGGTGTCTAGGATTTTTATTTGATTCCTCAATCTCAAGCTCCATGAACACATGCAATGGGCACTGTGCCTCCACCCCAGCTCATAAATACTTATTACAGATAATTTGGCTAGTCAATGTTCCTTACCACTACAAAAATCCTATATATTAATAATAATTTTCTGTGTTTCTTAACCACCAAATACATAATTCCATACCATTTATAGCTTCTATATCATTATTTAACCTGAATTCCCAAATTACTGATGATCAGTATCACCCTAGTTAGTGGTTGGCACCTGGAAGAGCCACAGATTGCCAATAAAAGACATAAAACACCTTCAAATGTACCAACGAGCCCTGGGTTGAGGCAGTATTGGGGATGAAACACACACGCCATTGAATGCCACCCCAAACTGGAAGATGTCTTCCTTAGTATGTTCGAAATCTTTATCCACCCTGTGGAAGCTCATGTATAATTATTTCCATCCCTGCATACTCATTCTATCTTCTACTGATCGCCTCTGAGCATGGTCCATCTCAACCCCAACCCACCTTTGTATAATATCTCCCAACCCTCAAAATCTAGGCTGAGAAGCCAGAGCACAGAGAAGTATTAAATACCTCCTAGTCAGTACCTTGGCTCCCTCTATAATTAATATTGTGGAGCGGTTTGGGGGTCAGAAAAATGGTCATGGGAATCAGCCTCCCATTTCAAGCAAACCCTAGATCCTCACCAGAGTCTTTCATGGAGCTACACTGATGGTGTTGCATGGGGACCTAAGGGAAGAGGGATGAACCTTTGCAGCAGTCATCTTGAACACCCTCATATTTATTCCTGTTCACTCTTTCTCACTCTGAACTCTGTCCCTGCTTCTGTCTGACTCCAAAACTTTGGCTAACTACACCCTAAACTTTGAGCCTGCCTCTGGCCCTTTCAACTTGGTATTCAAACCAGATGTTCCGGCCGGGCGCGGTGGCTCACGCCTGTAATCCTAGCTCTCTGGGAGGCCGAGGCAGGCAGATTGTTTGAGTTCAGGAATTCGAAACCAGCCTGAGCAAGAGCGAGACCCCGTCTCTACTAAAAATAGAAAGAAATTAAT
>NW_012148252.1:2785668-2829466 GCF_000956105.1 Propithecus coquereli | reverse complement strand
GCTTGAGCCCAGGAGTTTGAGGTTGCTGTGAGCTAGGCTGACGCCATGGCACTCACTCTAGCCCGGGCAAAAGAGTAAGACTGTCTCAAAAAAAAAAAAAAAAAAACCAGACGTTCCCATGAAATGACTTTTGTCTTTTCCTGCTGGATTTTTTATGGTTTAGTACACCCTTTGATCTCTGACCTTCTGTTGCTGTCTAAGAAAGCCTGATAAGCCCATCACAGCCTGAGAGGAGAGAAGAAAGGCAACTCACATGTTTGGGGGCAGCAAAGACTGGCTAATTTGCAATGGTGTGTATTTGTCAAGAAGGCAAACATATTTATAAAAATAAGAGCTAACATTTATATACCACTTATTATGGACCAGGAAATATTCTAATGTTTTTCATGCCTTACTTCACTTAATCCTCACTATACCTCTTTGAGGCAGGTTTTATTATTTTTTACGGATTAGGAAACCAAGACTCAAAGAAGTTGAGGTGGCACCTGGGCATATTTCATATTTTTAAGCTGAAGGAATTTGAGTAAAAAACAGAAGCAGGGAGGCTTCGCCTTTCCTCCACCACTCTTTCTTTCATGAAGCAGGTCATAAAACCTAGGAAGGATTTTCTGACCTTCCTCTGAAGTCCTAAGATCCTCATGTAAGAGGTGCCTTCTCTATACCTGGAAGACACAGGGACACAGAAGAATCTGAAAACACAGGCCTTAACAAGTTTCCCATTTGATCTTATTACCAGTAGATCATACCCTTTTTGCTCTATCATATTTCTCCACAACTATCTACTCTTCATCAAACCTACTAGTTAATAAAAAAAAAAAAAACAGGTTGAACTGTGTCTGCATATTTTATCTCTTTTTGAAGGCTCCATGTCACATAAAAATTATATCAAATAAATTTGGAGCCGGACATGGTGACTCACTCCTGTAATGCCAAGTGCCAAGGTAGGAGGATTGCTTGAGGCCAGGAGTTTGAGACAAGACTGTGCAACATAGTGAGGCCCTGTCTCTACAAAAAAATTTAAAAATTAGCCAGGTGTGGTGGTACATACCTGTAGTCCTAGCTACTTGGGAGGCTGAGGCAGGAGGATCACCTGAGCCCAAGGGTTCAAGGCTGCAGTGAGCTATGACTGCGCCACTGCACTCCAGCCTGGGTAGCAGAGTGAGACACTGTCTCTAAAAAAAAATTTTTAAATAAAAAATAAATTTGTATGCTTTTCTCTTATTAATCCATCTTTTATTATAGGGACTTCAGCCATGAACCTAAAATGGGTAGAAGGAAAGAATTTTTCCTTCCCTGTTAAAGTAACTGTCCCAAAAATACACTGCTAGCAAATGGCAGAGTTTGAGTCTGAACATAGGATCTGAATCTAGAACCCCACACCCTTATGCATTATGCAGCATATTTATATCACCTGACTCTCCAACTAACTTATTAACCTGGGTCTTGTCTGAAAGGCAATGGATTCCCTATTTTTTTGTACATGATTAAAATAAATGTTCTTCCGTCAGATATACACATGGCTAATTCCCTCACATCTGTATGGAATAAATTACGTCCCTCCCAAAATTTATGTATCGAAACCCTAATTCCCAACATTCAATGCAGTGTCCCGCACATAGTAAGCAATCGATAAATAAATAACAGGAGGGAAGAAAGTCCAGAGATTGACTGAGTCCACCTTATCTCATCAAACTCCATAGGACAAGAAGGAGACAGGGCTGGAGCCAAAAAGAGAGACCTGGTTTGTCCTTAGAAATGGGGTCAGCATGATTACAAATAGCAATGTCAACAGAAGATCAGGGTAGCCACAGTCAGAAAGCCAAAATGGATCCGAACCTAGGCGCCATCTGAAGTTACTGAAAATGAAAGGGTATTGAGGCAGCCAAGGACTAATTCTGCCATACACTTGGAAGTTGAGCCTCATGGCTCTTACTCCTGCTTGCTTTACCGGCTCAAGTGTTGCCTCCAGAATGCTCTTTTGACCTTAGCCCACGCAGGATTGGTGGAGATCTAGGGAATGATACACAAGTCTACTCAGCACCTTCAAAAGTTTCCTTCCCTCATAGAGCCTGAAGATCCTGGAAAAGAAAATTCTTACCATGCTCCCTCAGGCTCTGCCGGGAATCTCTTTCTTTGGCCGAGCTTCCTCCACTGTCTATCTCTTTATCTGCCACTCAAATTTCACCTTTCCCCCTGGTCTCTTTCAATGGCAACTTAGTTGTGGTTTCACTCCTGGATGCTGCCTCTTGAATTAACTTAAGTGCTTTATTCAGAAGTCTCTGGGCAGCCTAACCCAGCATCTGGGGCTCCTGCCCCTACAGGAGGGGATTTAGGGCAAGGGAATAAAGAGAAAGTCTGTAACGCACCCCTTCCCCAGCCACCTTCCCCACTCACAGCTTCTCCTTGACACTGGGGGTACTACCCCAGGGGGTCATTTTGTCCTATTTTGCACCGCACAAACTACATTTTCATGCTCCTCACCCCCAAACCACCATCAGCCATAACTCTTGAAAAAACATTTACGAAAGCCTAAATTTAAAATTTCTCCTGAAATGTGACTAAATCTTGCACCAGTTCCTTAAGTAGAAGAAAACTTAACCATTAACAAGGGTTTTGAATTTAACCTATAGAAACTACTTACAATATGAGAAATGGGTTGGGGGAAATTTTTTTTTTTAACTCCACAGAGTATGGGACAAAGTCCTGTATTTACTTCCAGGTGAGGCAAGTAGAGGGGACTCCTTATTCTAATCCAAAATGAGAAGAGAAAAACACTCCTCCCAAGAAGGAGGTTGTTTGTGGCAGTGAAAGGAGAAGCAAGAGGATCCGTTTTGGGGATTAGTGGATGAAAAGAAAGGAAGTGATCCAGGAGCTACCATAGCTGAGCAAGGAAGACTCACAGCTTCTCACAGTACTCATCCTCCAACCCCCAAACTCTGAAAGCCTCCAGCTCCAGACCTCATTACCTTCCTCCCAATCATCTCGTAGAGGGGAATTCCCTGCCCTAAGCTACAGACGCTCAGAAGAGTGGGACGGTAGGGAAACATCCTTAGCTGGACCCCTGAATGCTTTTCCCAGTAAAAATACTGTTCATCCACTGGCAAGTCGGATGAACAGTAGTTCCATTGGACTTCTACTTCAGAGCATTATGGGTTTATCATAGCTAACCACCGTGCATAATATGGTTACCATGGAGAATGCATTCTGAGTTCCACATAACTCACTTTTACAAATGAACCACTGGAATTCTGCCATTCTGACATGGAGTCTGCTTGTGCAACTCTCAAATGAGAAAGGAAGATACACTGATGTCTTTTGGGACCATTTAGGTTCATTGGACAAGGAACAATCGTGTGTCCTTTTTGCTCAAGAGCTTTCTCATATTGCCTTTTGATCATTTTGGAGATCAAGAAATATGTTCCCTTCCTTCTGGCCAGGTCTTAAAGGATTCTGAGGCCTCTGGCCGGCACATTCATTGATTTCTATAGAGTCAAAGCAAAGATTTTGTGTGTCAGTTGCTTAGAAATTTAAGGGAACAAGTAAAAGTCAGAAGGAAGTTTAATTTTAGCTTCTTTGGGCGTTTTGATCATGAAAACTTCTACAGTATATCTGATAGAAGTACCCTTCTTTACTAAAGTTCAGTTAATCTAAATTCAGATTATTAACCTTCATTTTCGCTCCTTTAGTTGTGTGTGTGCATGTGAGACAGAAAATGACTCACGTAGTCTTCTCAGTGAAGCTGAAAGTCTAGTTAACTGTGAAAAGATGCCATTACTATGTAAGCTCTAGCTCATTGTTTATATGCAAGCTAGCTACCAAATCATATTTATCTTTGGTGGGACCTTAGCAAAACAATGCAATCAACTTCTAGTACACGGGGATATTTCTACACTGAAAGTTTTTCTGAAAAAGAAAAGAAATGAAACCATGATTTGAAAATAGCTAGAAATGAAACAGGATTTTTCATATGATGCTTTGGTAATGGATTTTTTTTTCCCCCTGAGACAGGGTCTTGCTCTGTTGCCCAGCTAGAGTGCAGTGGAGGCATCATAGCTCACTGCAACCTCAAACTCTTGGGCTCAAGCAATCTTCCTGCCTCAGCCTCTCAAGTAGCATGGACTACAGGTATATATCACCACACCCAACTATATCCTGCAAATATTTAAAGATCATAAGTGTGGAGACAGTGATAAAGTCCAGTAAACCTCTATATTATACATTTGAACATTTGCTATATACCTAGGACTTTGCATATATTATCTCCTTTAATCACTAAAGCTCTTTGAGAAAGGAATTAATATTCCGATTTGACAAATGAGAAAATCAAGGCAGAGATTAAGGAACTTACCCAAGTCTTCACAGCTTGCAAATGGCAAAGTGGATATTTGAATCCTGGTCCATCTGACTCAGAGCTACTCTGCTGTCTCCCCCAAATGGCAGAAGTTCTGCTGCCACTACTAAATATTAGCCATCATTACCAAAGATTGCCCAGGGGCTTCTTTATAGTGCAGCATCATATACAAAGCGATCCCAAAGGTTTTTGGAAAGAGGTCACTTGCTAGAGAAAGACATTTTTGAATATTATCTCCAGTAAAAAAAAAAAAAATCCCTAGAATTAAAATAATAGGTACTTTTTGTACAATAGACATTGTTTAAACAAGCATCTTTTAGAAGAAGAATATGAATATCACTGTCTACATAAAGAACAGGCATAATGTCTTATAGGTATACAAATTCCCTGCTCGGGGCTGGGGGGAATAGGCAGAAGCAAACGGGCATGTACATGCACGCTCACACACGTACACAGCACCTGCTACCACGAAGAGAAAGGGGAGGCATGGTTGTGTGCTAGTCCCACCTCTAGCCTTGTGCAGAAGCTTGTTAATATCAGGAGGCTGATCTGAGCCAGCTCATTTCATAATCCTCTCTTGAGGCTGTGGCTGAACTGTGTGGAAGTTTGGATCACTCCCCCCACTTCCCTCAGGATAGCTGAAAAGCTCTAGAGGCATCAACACGTCCTCCTAGCAGATGAGCAATGCCTGTCAGTTCTTGTGGGTGGACCTTCATTACCCGCCTCTAGCAATGGCTGGTTGGGCTTCAGGAGCAGGGTCGTCACCCTCCATGTCTCCTGAAACGCAGTATGTTAGAAATGGAATCAGTTTGCACATACCAGCACCCCTCCCCCATTTTCCAACCAAAGCCTAGAAGATATTCATAAATCATTATGACTGTTTGATTTCAGAGAATTTTGCTGAATTGTCTCTAAATTTCTCTGGATGGATGAATAGAGATAAACTTGTCCCCCCACAGCAGCTGCTAGCCCTAGTATCTTTGAAAGCAGGGTCTGCATCTCCATCCCAACCTCAGCTGATTGGGTGGGCCCAGCAGAAACTTGTCCTCAGGGCTCTGAATTTTCCTTCTGTAATGGCATATTCCCTGGGCCCAGGGACTAAAGAAAAGCAGAACCATTGCCTTGTTGCCAGGGCAACCAAGTAGATTGCTATGAATCCAGTAGCTCATAACAAAATGCTCAATTTGTCTTTGCTGAGAGGCAGAGGTTATTCTTGCTAGGGTAAAAGTTAGATTCCGAGTAGTCAAAACTGGAACGGTATTTGCCATGTGGTATCAGGAGGTCAGATGGGCCAACTAAGTCAGAATCCATTAGAGAAAGCTTTCCTTTGAAAGCTGGCAAGACAAAGTGCTAATATGTAACCCAAAGGCCAGAGGTTGGGATTACAGAACCAGGACTTGTGAATCAGGCAAAGTTTATAAAAAGGTAGAGAGCATATGAAGACATCCAAGGGCACTGCTGTAAAAAAAAACTCAGGGCGTTTGTGAATGAGGCAAAGACATCATGAAAGACCAAAGGATGCATGGCCAGATTTGTCAGCGTCATAGCAAAGCGTGCAGCCTTCTACCTCCTGCCAAGCTCTTGGATTATTTAGAACAGGTTCTGTTTCTGGTTCCAGGACTGGGGTGTGCATCAGTGAGTCATATTAATATTATAGAAAAGCTCCTTCCTCAGGGCTTTGATATCACCTTGGTTATATCCTCATACTTTGGCCTACTTTAACCTCTGCTTGACCACAGATTAGCCAAGATCTCAAGCTCCTTCTTGCAGAAGGTCTTCCTGTCCCAAAGCTTTGCAGATATATATTAGACAAGGTCCCAAGTCAGTTCCCATTTGGAGCTTTTACTATTGGGAGGCTCAAGCCTGTTCCAAGATTGCTGATCTGAGTGCAATCTGACTGGCAGACAACCATACCAATAAAACAAAAATCCAAACACCCTATCATGTCTTCAGGTTTGGCTCATCAATTTCATCTTATTAACACAGTTTCCTGTGCCTACCCCATTAGGTTTACTCAGGGTGGGAACCCAGAAAGTATAGGACTGAATACAGTTAAAGGAAAACTTAGGTAGTGATATAAGTCCTGTAAAACAATAGCCACAGGAGTCTGGAAAGCCCAGAGGTTGTAAATCTAACTCTGACCACGGGCAGTTGCGGAACTGGTTAATGTTCAGGAAAAAAAAAAAAATTCACCCTCCCCAAACTTCCATCCAAACCTCCTATAAAACCCACCACTCTCCCCTTCCTGATGTTGATGCTCTTTTCAGCCTCTACCCATCTGCACCCGGATGCTCAGATAAACAGCATTTTTCTACACATGAAGCTTCGTGTGTTTCCCTCTTGGCTCTGGACTTAACACCCCCATCCAGCCTCAATAGTCTTTTTGTTCCTTGATCATGCGGTGCTCTAATACCACCCCTGAGACCCACACCCTACCCTAGGTCTTGCACTTTATAGGGCTCCATCTAGCCTTCCTCCAGCAAATCTCTCCCTATTGGGTGAGGTCCACAAGCCGAGGGATGTGCCCACCAATACCCAGTACCTCCCACCCTTCTAGATCACACTTGGGATTCCTGTGACCACAGAATGCTCTGTCTAATCAGCTTCAAGAATTCTTCTAGGGCCCACAAGGACCTCTTCCCTAAGTCTATCCTCCTGAGGGAACCACTCTCTAGACTCTATGTTATATGGCATATCTTGGAATAAGTGAAATAGAAAGTAATTATTGAACAGAGTAATAAAGTGACTCAACAGGTTTGGTTAGTTCTCCTCAGAAAAATAGGGTTAAATTAAAAGCACCACCTTCAGCTGTGCCCTGAAGGTCACCTCATTAAGGCTTTGTTAAATCAGAAAGCCTGGGCACCTCAGAGCTCAAGTTTCCCCCGCAGAGGCCTTTAATTCTTGCCTTTTTTGTTGAAAATCCAGGAACTTGCTTCAGGTCTTCTAAATACACCCAGCACCTCAGAGGTCTGAGGATTAAACTCAGCATTTCACAGGTTGGCTGTTAAATTAATGCTGCAACAAAACTTTGTCCTTGATGGTAAAGACTGTGTCCTTAAAATATTTCTCAAATCAGAATGCCAATCATATTTGGATTCTATTGCAAAGATTTGAATATTTAGGACTTGCCATCTTAAAAATTGCTGTTCATGAACACTGGCTTGCTGACACATATTAAATGATAAACATAAATAAAAATAATCAGATGCTATGTGGCTATTCAAAAATCTATACCTCCAAGCAATATTAAGAATTAGAAAGTTAATTTATAGGCTAAGACATCTGGCTGGTTATACAGAGGGAAATAGAATTTATATTTCTATTGTGTAAATATTTTTAAATGCAATCTCTGGTTACCTTTTAAAAGAAATCTATCAACTTTCATAGAAATAGTAGAGAGACGCTACCTTTCAAAACTTACTTCTGCTTACCTACATATTTACGGTCCTCTCTCTAAAGTCAACCACATGGTTGGATAAGGAGAGTGTGAAGGTCATTTTCTTAGCTCATGTTTCTCAGAAAACAAAACATGAAGCAAACTTCATGTTAATTTTTCATTGGAGATTCAGTCTCAGGGAGGCAAGAGTGAGGGGAAAATGCAAGCAAGGCAGGAAAGGAGAAAATGGTAATACAAGATTGTGGGTTTACTGAGCTGGCCACACCTTTTAAAGAGACCCTAATAAGTTTCTGGTGGTGTAGGATCTCTCCAAAGATGTTGTTGGACTCTTTGAAGGGCAAACAATTTATATGTCAGCTTTTTCCCATCTCCTTTCTCCCATTGGTAAAATTTTCCCCATAGGGCATTAACTCCATGCTGCTCTTGCCCTGTAAAGGCAAATAGATTTGATTCTTCTTACTCATGGGGATTGGAAGAAAAGCATTCATTAAGCTGATCCTACATGGCAAATGCTAGAGGATAAATTGATGTGCTTCTGTAAAAATAACCATATCCTACCCACAGCTGTGACTGGGACTGCCACCAGACTGACTCACCATCATCTGCCATGATCCACCTGCTTTTGAGGGAAGCAGTGAGGTGAACTGAAGTGTGATGGGGACCACCCCCTACCCCTACTTCACAGGCATACACCCTTCAAGTCTGATAGCAACATTAATTCCTGCAATCCATTAATTCCTGCAATTGTTTCTGGGGCGAGGTATTGTTTTTAATTTATGTTCTTGACTGGGAGTGGGAGTGGGGTCAGTTTGTAGCACTTCCACTTGGCCTTTCTAAAAATAATGGCCCCTAATCCACACAGTACAGGGAACTCATGTAAGAGTTTGGTTATTTACTCCACCTGATACTTATTCTATTTACATATTCAAGGGCTAGGGAAGTAACTACAGGAGAGGTCTGCTGACTCCTTGATCCTACTGTGAATTGAATTTAAGCTAACACCCCATTTATCGTCTGGCTACCATAACTCCTATTCTAACCGGAGGACTAGGATGGCATTTTGGGTCTCCTTATATCAGTGCCAGCTCAGACTCCATATTCAACAGATTTTAGATGGGACTCTGGGTCTGTAAGTCAACTTAGTTCTTGAAACTGGGTTATTTTTCCATTGCAGCATCAATGTCAGCTTTCTGCTTTCCAGCTCTCAAGTCTATTAACAACTCAAGCAAGTCAGTTCTCCATCTATGTTGCCCCTAAAAATGTCACAGATTTACGTAGGTCAAAGCAGTCTAATTGTCACTCTTTGATGCCCATTACAATAATTATGTCCATCTCACCTGAGAATTAAGTCCTACCACTGGTCTGTCATTCTGGAACCCCATCATCTGCATTGGTATTAGGCAGCCAAATCCCATGGCCATATCTGCAGGCATGGCCGGAGAGAACAGCTACTGCCAAGCTTCCTAAGGAAGCTAGTAGTACTCAGCACTAGTATATTTACTTTTGCCCTAGAGATGGGAATGTTCTTTGGCTCCTTCCAGGGAAAGTAGCACTGGGCTTTCAGATAAATCCATGCTAACATTCCTACTTCCCTGATCCATACATCCCCTTTGCTCAGTATAATGCCAAGACGTCTGGCAACTTCACCTCACATACTCTATCTGCAATCCCCAACCCCCAGGTGGCAGAAAGGTACTGGTCCGTAGCCTGTTAGGGACCAGGTGCAGAGCTCTGCCACCCCCCCCCATCCAGTGGAAAAATTGTTTCCCATGAAACTTAGGAACCAGGTTGCCTCACAGCAGTAGGTGGGAGGTGGGGGAGGCTGCGGGGTGAGGGAGCAAAGCTTCATCTGTATTTACAGTCACTCCCCTTCACTTGCATCACCACCTCAGCTCCCCCTGTGTTCGTGGAAAAATTGAGTTCCATGATGCCAAAAATGTTGGGGACCACTGCCTAGGCCATTGTCATGTCCAAGCTTCACGGAGCCAACCCGACAATGCATTTAAGCCAGCTCTCAGTCCCAGAACATTGAATCCCTGAGTAGTGGACAAATATCCCACACCAGTGGATTCTCCCCTAGCCAGTCTTATAGTCTTCCCCTGATATGATATCCTCAAAATCTACACATGTCCGCCAGTTTCCTGCTTGTATATAATGGTCAAATTCCATCATTTGTTTGAGAGGTAAGCTATTTCTTCCCTGAACAAGGACCATACCTTCGCTCTCAGGCTGTGCTGATAATGTGATCCTGGTTACGGGCCTGGAAACAATTAGGTGTGGTGGAGGTCTCTTTTAAGGAAAATAAGTACCATCTTGTTAGGCACCCACTTCAGGTGGGGCTATTGCACAGCCTCTAGGCAAGGGGAAGCTATTATCCTTTGGCAAGGGGCAGCAGGTGGATTCCATTGGCCCAGAAATAACCAGGGGAATTTTCAATTCAAGATTCTTAGCTTTATCCATTCAAATATTCTCATCCCAGGTCTTTGTGCCTTCTTCACTATCTAGGCCCTGGCTTTAATATAGTGTGTTCATTGAAGCTGCAAATTTAATTTCCTTTACATCTTTACTGTCCTTATAATTAGAATCTGGATCTAATTTTCAACTTGTTCTACCCTGAGGCCAGACTGTCATTGAGACCTCTGGTTTTTAGAGGATCTCTTAAGTTAGTAATTAGCTGTCCTGAGTCTACCATTTTCTAAAACAAAAATCAGCCCCCCATGTCACAGCCTTATAATTATCATTTTCCACATATTGATCTCCCAGTGCCTTGCTTTCTGCCTTGTATCTCCTCCCAATTAACTATAGGCAAAAGCTTCATTAATTGTGATCTCACTGCAAGGAATCATTATGGCCCCACTTACCACTAGCAATGTGATCTCTATTGCCTTTAGTCAATAGGCAATCGAAATCCCATCCTGAGAGTTTGATTTTTAGGGCTAATCCTGGAATCCATTTTCTTAGCCTCAGTTATCTAAAAAACAGAGCCCGAGGCAAAGCTTTTGTGCTACTGTTTTATTGGGGGAGAGGAGTGCAATCCCAGGGAAGCAAGAGTAAGGAAAAAAGAAAAGTAAGGCAGAGAAGGAAAACAAGCAAACACAAAATAGTCATCACTAAGCTGACCAGAGCTTTATAAGGCACACAACCCATTGCTCAGTGTCATGGGCCCTCTCAAGAAAGGCCACATGAGCCACTGTATCTTGAAATCTTCTGTCCAGGAGAAGGGTAGGCAATTTATCTGCTAGATTCCTTCCTATCTCTCTTTGGTCCAGTTTGTCCCACATGGCATAAATGCCCCTGCACTTGGATCAGACTAGAGTTACTGCTATGAGCGCCCAAGAACCATGGAACCCATGGGCTTAAATGGATCTGTGAAGGCACATAAGCTAGGTCTGGTATTGCCATTAGACAAATGAGGGGGAAATGTTATCTCACAACTAGAGCCATACAAACTTATTATGAAAACTGTCAAAGAGAAACAAAGCCAGACACACTAGTTAAAGGTAGTAAAGACAGATTTTACTCAGTAAGTACAGTAGGCAAGGAGAGTCTAGTATAAACAGAGTTCAACTTCAATCCGTGTAGAAGTGACAGGTGACTGGGCATTTTAAAGGTAGAAGTAGGGAGGAGGAAAGAGCTGAGGCTTGCGTGGAGTCAGGGAAGTAAGAAATTACAAAAGCAGGTAGGGGGTTGGTCAATGTGATTAGGCCATCCGAGTTTGCCAGCTGGTGCTTAGGCTCCTCACCTCCCACAGAGACTGGGAGATTGGGGCCCTATCTTCAGGTGTTGACTGAAACAAACAGTAAATTCTTTTGGCAGCACTGAGTTTTTCCAAATAGAAACTTAAAGGGGTGGGGAGTGTAGGTCACCCCAGGATATGCCCTTGAGCTGTAGAAACTACACTAGAGTTTGTTCACGCCTCTTAGTGTGTGTGTGTGTGTGTGTGTGTGTGTGTGTGTGTGTGTGTGTGCGCGCGCGTGCTCGTGTTGAGGGGGGAGGGTCCAGGGAGATGAACAAAATCATTTGTGCTGAGAGTCTGCAGCCCTTATGGGCCAAGGCTGAGGCCTGGTCCAGAAGAGGTCTCAGAGGAGGCTGAGTTGGGTCAAAGAGAGTTTTTGTGAGGACATTCATATAGTGTCTGATACATATCATTGTCTGATATCAGCTAATTCTCTAGAATGTCCCACAGTATAGATAAAAAGTAAGCCTTATAAAGCTAGTGCCTTTTGATGCCTTTCATTTATTTATTTACCTACTTACTTTTGCCTTTTGTTTCAACCATTTTTTAACTTCTGGAGGGATGATGATCATGTTAAATGAGAAGATGTATATAAGAAAGCATCATTAAATGTGAATTCCCTTCTCTATCGATCTTCACTAAGAGACCCTCTTGATACCAACGCTTTGTTCCCCAAGGTGATTCCCTCACCAAATACCCTGTTCAGAGGAGCCCCAGATTTTCAGACTGATGCTCATGTATATTTTGTCCCACACTTCTCTCTGAGATGGCTGGGGCATTTAATAGCTCCTGCCTGGCTCACAGGTGGAAACCTCAGGCACCTTGTAATAGGACCCCTACTTCAGCCTCCTAGGTAGTCTCCAGATTTCAACTCTGCCCTGACCCCTGAGCTTTCTCTTCCTGACGTCCCTTAACTCCAGCAGGCAAGCCCTGGCTCTCCAGGCCAACTCGGCGTCCTGGGGCCCTAGCTTGGCAAGGAAAATTCAAAAAGCATTCACCCCAGCATTCATCTTCCCTTGCAGCTGGTACCGTACCTCGACTTGACAAAACAGCAAGAAAATCCAATAAATATCTACCCACTCTTCTTCTGCAAGGCATTGGGTAGCTACCTTGCAATTTAGTCAAGGTGGATAAAGTCCCCGAACCTCTAAAGGAGTTAGTAAACTAACTCTCATTTTCTACTATCCAAAGAGAAATGGGTGTTTGTTATTGTTGAGGGGATAATAAGCATTACCTCCTACTTATTACAAATTCAGGTTTTAATACCATTGACTTATTAGAGACATGGTTTATAAAGAACAAATTCCATCATCTACATGGCTTTAGGTTTATTTAAATTCAGTTTAATGGCAAAGTGACTTATGTAACAACTAAGAGGAAGTTGCCACTTTGAAATTGTTTAATATTATAGTCCAGGATCTGAGTTCCCTGAGTTAATTCCAAATCTTTAACTCTGTGAAAAAACCTACCTGATGTGCCTCAGAGCATCTACCCCTACTGCTAAGATGCATTTAGACTTTTCAAACAACTAGCTTTAATTTGTTTTAAGAAATCTGCATGTTAGATTGTCAAAATCTCTGTCATAGAAAACTTGGTCCAAGAGAATTCTTTTCCTAAGGGTCATTTCTCTAGAAAGAATAGGTTGAGTGTGAGGACGTGTTTCGAGGGAGCCAGAGCTGGAAGATGGAGCCACTGTACTAGCAAACAAGCAGGTCCACAAGGTCCAGTCTCACATGGGACACATGGAGACAGCAGACAAGCCGTCTCTGCATTTAGCAGAAAACGAAATCCAAGCAAGTATAGACCAGATAGATATTCAGCCATCTAAAACATCTGGAGATTTTGTCCAGCAAGGAGCCCCCTAACAAAAGGCAGAATGCAAAACTTCATGTTGACCAGTGAAAGTATGATGTCCAGCAACTGCAGACTGCTCTAAGAAACTTCCAGCATCAGCCCTATGCAAGGGAGCAGCAGGAGAGATAGCAAGAGGAGCTTCTGTCTCGCACCTTCACCACTAATGACTCTGACACCACTATACCAATGGATGAATCACTGCAGTTTAACTCCACCCTCCAAAAAGTTCACCACGGCATAGATGACCTCATTGGAGGCAGGCACAGTATTCTGGAGGGACTGAGGGCCCAGGGACTGATTTTGAAAGGGACTCAGAAGAAGATCCTTGACATTGCCAACACGGTGTCTTGTCCAACACAGTGATGCAGCTCATTGAAAAGCGGGCTTTCCAGGACAAGTACTTTATGGTCAGTGGGATGCTGCTTACCTGTGCGGTCATGTTCTTCAGGGTGTAGTATCTGAAATGAGCCAGCCAAGCCCAGCAGCTGAACAGCATTCCCACTGCGTGTGTGTGTGTGTGTGTGTGTGTGTGTGTGCGCATGGAAGAGAGGGGGCTCATAGGCCACCTTTTGAAATGTGTGCCTGTTTTAACTGTGAAGACACTTGGGAGTGATTGTGATCTAGATTTAAACAAGCTCTGTTTTCTGTGACATCTTGGAGAGGGAGCTAGGGCCACCAAGATGTGCAGTGCTTAGGAAATGAAAGAAGTCCCTATTCTCTCTCTCTCTCTCTCTCTCTCTCCCTCTGTCTCTCTCTCTGTCTCACTAGGGAAGGGAAAGAATGGCTTTGGTGGCTTTGTCCACACAGCTGATGTGCATCCTGGGAAGGATTCCGCACTGAGCCTCGTATGCAGGACTCTCCACACTTTCACACCTTGTCATCATCTGGCCTTTCTGGCTCCTAAGGGATAGGCTGTAGCAAAAGCAAGAAGGAGAAGAAAGAGGCCTTCTTTTCCTGCAGCGATTATAGCAGATCGATTCACATGCTGTTGCTCCTAGCCACCTCCCCGCACCACCCCAAATGACGTGTAGATGACTAACTGCTGATACTCATCACCCTTCCCTGGGAGCAGCTACCTAGGGGAAACCAGGCATTGAAGCTGTTGCTGATAACAAGTAAGATTTTCCACACTATGTTGGGTGTTTCTCCTTTCTAAAGTGGGGCCAGTGTTATTTCCTGGGAGTATTCAGTCTTGAGACTGAAGACTCTCGCCACTGATTTTTTCTAGTTGTTCATAGAATGGTTGGCTTTTAAGGTTCAAAGACTGCAGCTTGGTAGCTGTGCCAGGCTTTGGTGGGCCTTTGCCCCTTAGAAGGTAACTGTGAGCAAAGGTTAGTGATTTGTCCATTACAGTCTCATCTCTGGTTTTAGCATTTCTTAATTCTTTGACTCTATTCTCTTCCTTGAAATATATTAGCACTTGCCAGCCAAGCCCCCGTTCTGCCTAGCCAGTGTAGGCAGATACCACCCTGGAGGCATTCCTAGAGTGTTTGTCCTCGTAACACTCTGTTTTCAGGGACCACAACCTTTTTCTTTCTCTGACTGGCCCCGGATGAAGCTGTACCAATACCCAGTGTATTGTGGAATTTATTCTAAAGCTAGACTGTCTTAAAGTCCATCTCATGTGATTACTTGCTGAAAGTACCAGAAAGACCTGATTAGTTTCTTTTCTCATTTATCACAGGCCTTGCCAGCCCTACCAGCTGTGGGCACAGTAGCCTTATAGCAAGACATAAACTAACCCTCAGAATTTCTCAGACGAACTGGAAATCTGGTCAGTATTAACCCTGCCTTTGATTGCCTTGCCCCACCTACTTCCTGTCTTTGTTTGTCACTCGAACTATCTTCTAATTTCCCTTCTTTTCTGTATGTGTTCCATTTCACCTCCCTTATTCCCCTCCCACCTGTTTCTGTAGCCATATTGGTCTCTTCAAGCACATCTGTGACATATCACCCATTTTGGTGAATTTTTTTACTTGTCACAGGTAGTTAACATGAGTTTCCTGGGTGCTAACTTCACACTTTTGGTCAGATGGGATCTCCATTGCTCCTACCCCTCTGGTCCAAACAGGAGCCCTAGATTTAAATGGAAGCAGGAATCTGTGATCGCTTCTGAAAAAGGGCTGAGGGCCCTGCCAGAGTGAAAACAGTGGCCTGGAGGGTGCAGAGGGTTGGGACACCTTCAAACCTAGATCTCGCTTTGGGGAGGCATAGTTTGAAATTTCATCACACCAGCACCCCTGCTCTCCCAGGGCCTACCCACAGTGCTCTTGGCAGTGCATAAAATAAATTTTTGGACCACACAGACCTGGCTATACTGTCTCCTGGGTACCCAAGGATCCTGCCAGACAGCACACTTTGGAGGAAGATACGCAGGGAACAGCTGAGCCATTTAGACTCGAACTCTGCAAGGCAGAAACCCTACCTCCCAACCCCCTCCCTGCATTGGCTGATAGGACATCTTTGTAGTGTATACCAGCACATTTCCACACTTTATAGCAATTATTGGCCTTGATGAGTTTTCATGCTGCACCTTCAGAGCCAGTTCCCCTTCTTTGGAATAAAAATTGTGAAGGTAGTTTGTGGGTCTTTATTACCTGAGGCTGAGGAACAGCAGCCAGTGTGTCTGGAGACCCAGGGGCACCCAGACCATGTCATCATGTGACCACCTTCCTTCACACTTTCACTTTCAGTGCCCAGTGAGAAATACACCTTGGTCTAACTGGGTACAACTGTCTCCACAGCCTCCAGTGTAGGAGGCTCCCAGGCCAGGAAAGGAGCACCCTCTAGTGGAGTTGGGGGTGAACTCTTGGGTCGACCTGGTGCAAGAAACCCCAGTAGATGGCCTCTGCCACCTCGTATAGGAGTTTGCTGTGCCTATTGTGGTATAAAACAGGTGGGTTGTCAGGAGGAGCTTGGGAATATCTTTATTATACGGACATTTACTCGAGGTATGACCACTTTAAGAAAAGCCAAACTCAAAGACCAAGTAAGTAGAAGAGTCTTGATTTTATAGAGGACGTTACTGCTGGCTTTTGTCCTATGTCATTTGCCCTAATGAATTTAAGTGGGTTTGATTTGCAAATTTGGATTTACACCCAAGGTTTTTAAAGCACGTCGGTTGAATAAAGTTGAGATTTATTTAAAAAAAAAAAAAGAAAGAATAGATTGGATAAAGAGAGGAAATGACTTAATGGGTTATTTTGTTATCATAACCAAATCATTACATGACTGTGGGCAAATAAGAATCATAGTATTTCATCCTTTTTTTTTTTTTTAACATAGCGATGGGGTCTCCCTCTTGCTCAGGCTGGTCTCGAACTCCTGAGCTCAAGCAATCCTCCTGCCTCAGCCTCCCAGAGTGCTAGGATTACAGGCGTGAGCCACTGCGCCCAGCCCCGTAGTATTTCATCCTTGAGTCAAATAATTTGACTGATCATCTGCCTAAGAAATGCCTTGGTGTGAAATTTTGAAGATTCTTGGGACTTGCCCTGAATCAGATTCTGTTAGGATAGTGTGTCAAGAATCTACATTTTTAATAAGCTCTCCAAGTGATTCTTCTGAATACTAAAGTTTGAGAGCTAGGATGAAAGGAGACAAGCACTCTCATATACTACTGCTAAGAGGACAAATCAATAAAACTTTCCTGGATGCCAGTTTAGTAGAAACTCTCTAAAGCAACCCTGGGTTAACCAAGTTAGCAGGCAAACAGACACTTTATTCCTTCTATTAAACACTGCTTTCTTTCTCTTATTGTAGTAAAAGAGAAAAAAAAAATAATTAAATGTAATTAAAAAAAAAACTTTGCTAGCCAGGGCCCGTAGAGTCCTTAATGTCAGTAGGCTACTCTTTGATCTGCTCTTGACACTTTGAATTATCTGCTTACCAAGAGTTGTGTGTGTTTTTAAAAAACTTTTATGCTGATTGTACTTGTTTTATAATTATATTATTTAATCAATATTGTATAAAAGAAAAGAGTTGTTTCAGGGAAAAGTAATTTGAATGCTTTGGATAGATTCTAAAGGCAAGTCACACACATACAAATGTTGTCAAATTAATATTTGGAGAATAATAACATTTTTGAATAATTCTATACTGAGATTGCTTTGTAAGTTTTCTCAGTTCTTGCTCTACCTTAACACAAAGGAAAACTAAAAATCTTAGACAATTTATTGAGGATGTCATTTATTCCAGAAAGATTATGTGGAACCTTAATCAGGGGTCCTGTTGTCAACAATAATAACAACAAATTCCATGGTCCTAAAAGAGATATAAAAATTTCATCTAAATTAGTCAGCGGTCACCCAGCTAGCTCAGTTGGTAGAACATGAGACTCTTAAATTAGTTAATGAATATGCATCTATATTTTTAAAATTTATTTTTATATTTATAATTTTAAGTTGAAAATAAATGTTTAACATATAAATAAATATTTTTATGATTTCTCTCTTTAACCAGCTGTTTTGATTAATAGGCCATTTACCAACATTTTCTCTTTGATTAAGAGAGCTTCTATGCTGTGTGTCAAAACTGCACATTCTTCAACTCAGTAAAAAGATGTACATCTAGGAATTTACCCGAAGAAAATAATCATTCATGTGCATAGATATAGATATAGGCGTGTATATGTGCATGTGTTGGGTTCATGTCAGCATTGATTATAGTAGCAAAACTTGTACAAGCTTCCTAAAATGTCCATCAATAGGGGTTTGTTATTTATTCAATGGAATATTATGCAGAACCATCAAAAATGTTAAAATAGGTCTATATATAATGAGATGGAAATGCTCAGCTTATTCTGTTAAGCATTATGTGAAAGTTATATACACATAGAAAAATGTCCAGAAGTATTTGTATCAAAAAATTTATAGTGGTTTTCTCTAGAAGGTGGTAGACATTCAGGTGACTTTTTTTCCCTATTCTGTTTATCTCTATTTTCTACATATATTTTCTATATATATTTCTACATATATTTTCTAAATATATATTACCTTGGTATTAAAGATAATAAAAGTAAAATGAAAAAAGTTTTAGGCTCAGAAAAATAATAATTGCTGTGGTTTTAAAATTAATCAATTCTGATTCTTTGACTACTTAAAAACATATTTACCTTTGTGGAACTAAATGGGAATTACCACATTGTTCTCTGAATTTTCTTCCATAAAGCAAGGTACCTGGATCATTAAAGGCAACATCTTGTTGTAATGATGTTTCTGTGGCTATTGTAATAGACTTTTATCATTGTTTTAGAGGCTTTTGAAGTGGATTTATTTACCAATATGGATGGTGGGGCTGGGTGGCAGTAAGGTGAGGCATATCGGTATATAATTTTTTTTCCTCTCAGAACACATTAAAGAGCAGGAACAACAAAAATATCTTAGCCGGATGGACATATCTGAAACTCCGACTTGGGTGGGGGGCAAGGGCAACATACGTAACCTAAACATCTGTACCCCCATAATATGCTGAAATAAAAAAAATATATATATTAAAAAAAATGTCTTAGCTGGATTTTCAAAGAAAATTAAGATATTTACAGTGGGCAAAATCTGTGGTTATAGTTGCTGGGGGAAAAATCATTGTAAATTTTTCTAATTTGAATTTTGAAAAGTAAATTAAGAATGTCTTTTATATCTATAACTTTATGTGATCATAATGTCATATTTTAAATCCTAATGAAGGGTTTGGACTCTTAAAAGAGGGAGAATTTCTCTGAGAACTTGCCAGCACACACGAAACACTCCAGATCTGCAGACACACCAAGCAAACAACCGCAGGCCTCTTCTCTTGCATCTATGTTCTGTTTATTTAAAACATAGGCAAGCCAAACCAGCACAACAATTATCTTTCAAAACTATTTATCTCAGTACAGTCTTTCCTCTTTTTCTAAAATGAAGAGCTATTCTTAAGACAAAAAGTACATATAGCTTCTATCTCTTTGAGTTATATATACAAAATTCTTTCTTTTCTCACTACATATTTTTAAAATTTATTAATTGTTTTCCAAGGAAAACATTTAATCTTAACTATCTAGCTTTAGAAAGCAAAATTCTTTACTGTTTCAGGATTTAACATGAACCATGAAAACAAAAAAGCTCTGGAAAACTCACAGCTAGATTTGTTTTTTAATTTGTGAAGTATAAAAGATTAGATAGTGGTATTCTTTCTCACAGTGTCAGTTTTCTGTTCAGTTGCTTTCTGTTATTTCTTTTCCAGTGATCTTACTCTCATTTTAGATAATTTAATTGACTTTTGTGAGCTTAGTATTCAACATGTGGTCACAATTTATTCTGATTTTAACAATCTGAGGTTCTACCTGACTGAAGTAAATTTTAAATTCCCAAGTTAGTTCCAGGGGTTTTTCTAACAGCAATGCAGCTTTTACTTAAGATATTTTATTGTTTATATTTAGGAGTAAGTTGTAATCTTAAAAGGTAGGTAGTTAATGAGAGAATTTCAAGTTCACAAGTGTAGCAATACGCATTGGTTTTTCTAGCTGCCTACTTCCTAGACAAAAATTAGATCCCCATTTGTGGATAGAAAACAAAGGAGAAAAATAGGGAAGTTTAAGAAAGTCTTCAAGACTGAAGGAAGCCTTTAAGAATGAAGCCAGGCGTGGTGGCTCACGCCTGTGATCCTAGAACTCTGGGAGGCTGAGGCAGTAGGATCACTCAAGGTCAGGAGTTCAAGACCAGCCTAAGCAAGAGTAAGGCCCTGTCTCTACTAAAAATAGAGAAAGAAATTAGCTGGACAACTAAAAATATATAGAAAAAATTAGCCGGGCATGGTGGTGCATGCTGTAGTCCCAGCTACTTGGGAGGCTGAGGCAGAAGGATTGCTTGAGCCCAGGAGTTTGAAGTTGCTGTGAGCGAGGCTGACACCATGGCACTCTAGCCCAGGGAACAGAGCAAGACTCTGTCTCAAAAAAAAAAGAATGAATCCAGGAAGTCCTGAAATGGTGTTAGACATTGGTTGTGGACTGAATTGTGCCCCTCATCCCCCTAAATTTATATGTTGAAGTCCTAACCCCCAATGTGACTGTTTGGAGATAGGGTCTTTAATGAGGTAATTAAGGTTAAATGAGGTTATAAAGGTAGGGCCCTAATCCAGTATGACTGGTGTCCTTATAAGAAAAGGGAGAGACACCAAGGTTGCACAGGCACAGAGAAAGGGCCATGTGAGGACACAGAAAGAAAGCAGCCATCTGCAAGCCAAGGAGAGAGGTCTCAGGAGAAAGCTAACCTGCTAACACCTTTGATCTTGGATTTTTAGCCTTCAGAAATGTGAAAAAATAAATTTCTGTTGTTTAGGCTACCAAGACTGTGGTATTTTGTTATGGCAACCCTAGCAAACTGATACAATATCCGAAGCATTTAAATCACCAATATTCTAAAGCCACAGATAAATGCCTGCCAATGAGAAAGAAACACTTCAGGAATCTTGCAAGTAATACAACAAAGCAAGTAACTGAAGACCGTAATAAACTGGTTCTATACACATAGAAAATAGAATGACCATGTGAGTCTGGATGCCTTAATGACCTCACATGGTTGAATTAGCTCCAGAACTGAGCCATGGTTAGTTACCATCCTTAATCACTGCGGACTGGGACTGATCCCAGAAAAGGTACAGGGAAATCAGGGAAATCATACTTCCTCTATGTACCATTATTTTATCTAGCATTGGCCTGACTAGACTTTCAGCTTCTTTAGAAATAGTCGAGGGTCTCTGTTCTATGTCTACTTACTTTCCAAAACTGTGGAACATATAAAAATCTTTTATCAATATTTTAGTAGTTGTAGTGAGAGTTGCTTAGCTGAAGTTACTGAATACAAAATCTCACAAGGGCATGCTCCTTGCCTCAATTACATTCACTCTCTCCAAGTTTCTTTTGACCTTTTGACAATTAAAATTCATTTAGCATATTTGCTGACTTCGTAAAGTTATTGAAGCTATGCACCAATTTCAACCACATTCGGGTTCTAATCTGTGATTTCTCTTCCACTGCTCTGTGAATAATTCAGAATAGTTGAAACCCTCAAGGAACATATATGTTGGATATTATCCTCTTTTTAAAAAAAATGTGTGTCTTGCTTCAGTTTGTCCTCCAATCTCATAATCTCAGAAAGCTAAATGAAAATGCATTTTGGCTCTTTATTTTGGCTTTTTAAAATTCTACACATGGAATATTCCAATACGCGCACACACACACACACACACACACACACACAAATCCAGTATGTCTCATTCTTCCCTATCTTCTCATTCACATGTCCCTTTAGACTCTTTATCAAAGAACCTAAACTATATTGTAAGCCAAGTTCACTCTCCCCCACCTTCCCCACCCCTGCCTCCCCTCAAGGGGTTAGTCTCCATCCTCTCCTGCACTTGTCCATGCTGCAGCAGTCTGTGGTCACACAGCTCCCAACCACCACTCTGCAATGGGGTTCAGTTCACTTCACTCCTGGTGGCCTTGAGAATTCTAAGATCACTATCCTGCCTCTCTGAACCATGTAGTTCCAGTTACATTGATTTCAGGGGAGAGGTAAAGTAAACAAGGCTGTTCTGCTGTTTACTGCCTTGTTTCTTAATTCTCTGCCCACTTGCTCCCATGAGGCTGGAGAATGGTTAATATACTTTTATGAAGAATTAGAGAAAAGCTAGAGCAGATTACAGTATAAGAAACGCATAGAGCTGAGCATGGCGGTACATGTCTGTAATCCCAGATACTTGGGAGGCTGAGGCAGGAGGATTGCTTGAGCTCAGGAATCTGAGACCAGCCTCAGCAACAAAGCAAGAAGACCCTGTCTCAAATAAATAAATAAAATAATTTTTAAAAACCCCAAGGAAAAAAACGTAACAAAACAAAAAAAGCATAGAACTAGGTGCCATGGGCCAAAAGGAAAAGAAATAATCCTTTCATATGGGTCCCCTTTGGTGAGCACCACAGTTCTAGACTTGCTCCCATATTCAAAGTTCACTCTGTGCAGACAGCCCCTTCTTTATCCTTCTTTACCCTTATTTACCATTCACAATAATATTCTACACCTTGCCACTGTAGAAATATCCTATTCCCTAGCACAAAAGTGACGTACTTGTCCTAGGCTCTGTGCCCTGTGACCAACCTCCCCCTAGGGCAATTCGCCTAAAGCTGAACATTTCCCCAAATCTTCATTGCTATGTCTAGAATAACAGTACACAGAAGCTCCTGTAGAATTGTTTTAAGATTTTGGGACTCAATAAGAATTTGGGACACATACATGCATCACACACACACAGCACACACGTTCACACATACATATATACCATACATGTATGCATCTATATAGAACACATACATACATGTATGTGCACATACATACATGTCACCATACCTTTCTAAAAACAGAACAAAGAATCTTTCATCAATATCCTTAATTACACAACCTGCAAAAGGTTTTAAATTCAGCTTTTCTTAACCTTTGACCACATCAAATTCTTACATTAGGGTTTTTCCCTTAATTAATTTCTGAAAGAGAAGGAAGAAAAAAAGAAATCTTTTTTAATTTCTCTATACAGACCAATCTTGAGGCCAGGGATGGAATTTATGTGTTTATTTATACATCAATAGATAAAAATTAAAAATTCACTTTTTCTAATAAGAATATTTATATAATTATGTGAGTATAGACATGTATAAACATTTAAAATACGGTCGGGCGCGGTGGCTCACGCCTGTAATCCTAGCTCTCTGGGAGGCTGAGGCGGGCGGATTGTTTGAGTTCAGGAGTTCAAAACCAGCCTGAGCAAGAGCGAGACCCCGGCTCTACTAAATAATACAAAGAAATTAATCGGACAACTAAAAATACATACAAAAAATTAGCCGGGCATGGTGGCTCATGCCTGTAGTCCCAGCTACTTGGGAGGCTGAGGCAGTAGGATCGCTTGAGCCCAGGAGTTTGAGGTTGCTGTGAGCTGGGATGACGCCACGGCACTCTAGCCTGGGCAACACAGTGAGACTCTGTCTCAAAAAATAAATAAATAAATAAAATAAAATACATATGGTAAAGTGAACAAATCATAATTGTATAGTTCAATAAATTTTTACATATATAAAAATTACCACTACCCAGGTCATAATATAGAATATTGCCATCACCCAGAAGGTTCCTTTGTGCCCTTTCCAGTCAATATCATCAATTTCTCCATTCCCCAAAATTTTTACTTCTAACGCTTTGGATTAAATTTGCATCTTTTTGAGCTTTACATAGTAATACAGAATGTGCTTTCCATGCCTGGCTTTTTTTTAACTTTATGTAATGATTCAAAGATCCATTCATGTTGCCTACCAAAACCTGTGGGATAGAGAAAAAGCAGTACTAAGAGGGAAGTTTTTAGCCTTAAATGCTACATCAAAAAAGTTAACAACTTAACATTGTACATCAAGGAACTAGAAAAAGAAGAACAAACCAAACCCAGGTTTAGCAAAAGGAAATACATAACAAAGATCAAAGCAGAACTAAATGAAATAGAGACCAAAAAAACCATATAATGAATCAATGAAATGAGAAGTTGCTTCTTTAAAAAGATAAACAAGATTTATAAACCATTAACTAGATTAACCAAGAAGAGAGAAGATCCAAACAAAAAAATCAGAAATGAAAAAGAAATCATAAAGAAATTATGACTGATACCACACAAATACAAAAGGTCACCAGAGACTATTATGAACATCTATATACTTACAAACTAGAAAATCTAGAAGAAATGAATGAATTCCTGAAAATGTACAACCTCCAGAGATTGAATCAGGAAGAAATGAACTCCTAACAGGCCCAATAACAAGTAGCAACGTTGAAGCAGTAATAAGACATCTTCCAAAAACAAAAAAAAAATCTCAGGACCAGGTGGACTTACAGCTGAATTCTACCAGACATACAAAGAAGAACTGATGCCAACTCTACTTGAAACTGTTCCAAAAGATCAAGAAGGATGGAATCCCCCCCTAAAGCATTCTACAAAGCCAGTATCACCCTGATACCAAAGCCAGGAAAGGATGTAACAACAACAGGAACAACAACAAACTACAGACCAATATTTCTGATGAACATAGATGCAAAAATCCTCAACAAAATACTAGCAAACCAATCCAACAGCACATCAAAAGGATAGTTCACCAAGATAAAGTGGGTTTTATCCCAGGAATGCAAGAGTATTTCAACATACACAAGTCAATAAATGTGATTCACTGCATAAACAGAATTAAAACCAAAAACCATATGATCATCTTAATAGATGCAGGGAAAAAAAGCATCTTTAAATTTGATAAAATCCAGCATCCTTTCATGATAAAAAAAAAAAACCCTCAAAAAAAAAAAAAAAAACCCTCAAAAAAAAAAAAACTGAGCATAGACGGAACATACCTCAAAACAATAAAAGCTACATTTGACAAACCCACAGCCAACATTATACTGAATGGGGAAAAGTTGAAAGCATTCCCCCTGAGAACTGGAACAAGACAAGGATGCCCATTTTCACCATTTCTATTCAACATAGTACTTGAAGTCCTAGCCAGAACAATCAGGCAAGAGAAAGAAATAAAGGGTATCCAAGTTGGAAAAGAGGAAGTCAAATTATCCCTGTTTGCTGATGATATGATCTTATACCCGGAAAACCTTAAGGACTCCTCAGAAAGACTCCTAGATTTGATAAATCAATCCAAAAAAGCCTCAGGCTATAAAATCTGTATACAAAAATCAATAGCATTTCTATATGCAAACAACAACCAAGCTGAGAACCAAATCAAGAACTCAATGCTATTTACAATAGCTACAAAAAAAGTATACCTAAGAAAATAACAAGGAGGTGAAACATCTCTACAAGGAAAACTACAGGTCACTGATGAAAGAAATCACAGATGACACAAACAAATGGAAAAACATACCATGTTCGTGGATTGGAAGAATTAATATCATTAAAATGACCATACTGTCCCAAGCAATCTTGGGACAGATTCAATGCAATTCTTCTCAAAATACCAATGTCATTTTTCACAGAATTAGAAAAACAATTCTAAAATTCATATGGAACCAAAAAGGAACCCAAATAGCCAAAGCAATTCTAAGCTAAAAGAACAAAAACTAGAGGTATCACATTACCTGACTTCAAATTATACTATAAGTTTATAGTAATCAAAACAGCATGGTACTGGTATAGAAGTAGACACATAGATCAGTGGAATAGAATAGAGAACCTAGAAATAAAACTATACACCTACAACCAATGGATCTTCAACAAAGCAGACAAAAACATATACTGGAGAAAGGACATCCTATTTAATAAATGGTGCTGGGAAAATCGGATAGTCATAAGCAAAAGAATGAAATTGGATTCTTATCTCTCACCATATAGAAAAATTAACTCAAGATGGATTAAAGAATTAGATGTAAGACCCAAAAAATAAAATTCTTAGAAGAAAACATAGGAAAAACTCATCTGGACATTGTCCTAGGCAAAGAATTTATTACTAAGACCCCAAAAGCAAATGCAATAAAAAAAAAAATTAGACAAAAAGCTTTTGTACAACAAAAGGAATAAAAAACATACAGAATGTGAGAAAATATTCACAAACTATACATCCAGCAAAGGTCTAATATCCAGAATCTGCAAAGAACTCAATTGAGCAAGAAAAAAAAGACCACCCCATCAAAAAGTGGGCAAAAGACATGAATAGAAGTTTTTTTGAAGGAAAATAGACAAATGGCCAGCAAATATATGAAAAAATGCTCAACATCACTAATCATCAGGGAAATGCAAATTAAAGCTACAGTGAGATACCACCTTACACCTATCAGAGTGGTCATTATTAAAAAGTCAAAAAACATAGGAAATTTAGATTTTGAGATGAGAAGGTCTACCATTTTTTCTACTTTTCTGGCAAAGGAATAAACTTCTCTTTCCTTCTCCTCAAAAAAAAAAAATAATAAAAATAAAAAGTCAAAAAACAGATGCTGGCATGGATACAGAGAGAAAGGAACACTTAAACACCATTGGTGGGACTGCATATTAGTACAAACTTTATGGAAAACAGTGTGGAGATTCCTCAAAGATATAAAAGTAGATCTACCATTCTATCCAGCAATCCCACTGCTGGGTATCTGCCCACAGGAAATGAAGTCATTTTATCAAAAAGACACCTGCACTCAAATGTTTATCACAGCACAATTCACAGTTGTGAAGATGTGGAATCAATCAATCATCAATACATGAGTGGATTAAGGAAATGTGGTATATATTAATATATACCGTAGAATACTACTCAGCCATAAAAAGGAATGAAATAATTTCATTTGCAGCAAATTGATGAAACTGGAGACCATTATCCTAAGTAAAGTATCTCAAGAGTGGAAAACCAAACACCATATGTTCTCACTAATAAGTGGGAGCTAAACAATGTGTATACATGGGCACAAAGTGATATAAAGAACATGAGAGGCCAGGCGCGGTGGCTCACGCCTGTAATCCTAGCTCTCTGGGAGGCCGAAGTGGGTAGATTGTTTGAGCTCAGGAGTTCGAGACCAGCCTGAGCAAGAGCGAGACCCTGTCTCTAATAAAATTAGAAAGAAATTAACTGGACAATTAAAAAAATATATAGAAAAAATTAGCCGGGCATGGTGGCGCATGCCTGTAGTCCCAGCTACTTGGGAGGCTGAGGCAGGAGGATCGCTTGAGCCCAGGAGTTTGAGGTTGCTGTGAGCTAGGCTGACGCCACGGCACTCTAGCCCAGGCAACACAGTGAGACTCTGTCTCAAAAAAAAAAAAAAAAAAGAACATGAGAAACCAAGAAAGGGGGAGATTGGGAGGAGTGTGGGATAAAAACTTACCTGTTGTGTACAATGAACACTATTCTGGTGACAGATACACAAAAATCTCTGGCTTATGCATTGTATAAAGTATCTATGTAACAAAAACACTTTGCACCCATTAATTAATATTTTGAAATAAGAAAAAAAAATAAAGGAAAAAATAGATGTCGGTGTGGATACAGTAAACAGGGAATACATATACACTGTTGGTGGGAATGTAAATTAGTACCACCTCTATGGAGATGTCTCAAAGAATTAAATGTAGATATACCATTTGATCCTGCAATACCACTCCTGGGTATCTACCCAGAGGAAAAAAATCATTATATAAAAAAGATACCTATACGCGTATGTTTATCCCCGCACAATTCACAATTGCAAAGATATGGGATCAACCTAAGTTCCCATCAACTGATGAGAGGATAAAGAAAATTTGGGATACACACACACACACACACACACACACCATGGAGTACTACTTAGCAATAAGAAAGAATGAAATAATGTCTTTTGCAGCAATTTAGATGGAACTAGAGGCCATTCGTTATCTTAAGTGAAGTAACTCAGGAACAGAAAGTGTGAGCTAAACTGTGGCTACACAAGGGCACACAAGTGGTGTAGTGGACATTGGTGACTCACAGGGCGAAGGGTGGAAGGGGGTTAGGGATGAAAAAGTACCTATGGGGTACGATGTTCACTACCCAGGTGATGGGTACACCAAAAGCCCAGACTTCACCACTATGTAATATATACATGTAAGAGAATTCAACTTGTACCCCCTAAATCTACTAAAAGAAAAAAGAAATTCATTCATGTTGTGGTATGTATAAGTAGTTCATCCTTTTTTGCTGTCGCTATGTAAATTCCACTACGTAAATATACGATAATTTGCTCATCCATTCTCTTAATTATAGACATTGAAGTGGTTTTCAATTGGGGCTATTAGAACTAAGTCTTCTATAAACACTTTTGTACTTATTTTTTTGGACATATGCATTAATTTCTATTGCACATATACCTATGAGTGGAATTGCTCCAGTGGTAGGTATGTTGAAACTTCCAGCAGTTTTCCAATTTAATCGATTAGTACACTCTCACCAGCAATGTATGAAAGTCCCAGATGCTCTATATTCTTGCTAACACTCAATATTATCAGCCTTTTAACCATTATTAGTCCATTCTAGTGGGGCTTACATTTCCTTGATAGTCATATATTTAGGGTTTTTTCATATGTATATAGGCCATTTAGATGCTTTTGTGAAGGGTCTGTGCCTATTTTTAATCAGGTTGTTGTTCACACATATTTTTAAAATTATACTTATTTGTGATACGTTTTAAGAAACTAAATACAGTAGTCCCTCAGTAGACACAGGGTTGGCTCCAGGATCTCTGCATATACTGAAATCTGCATATACTCAAGTTCCACAGTTGGCCCTGCCCCAGTATAGGGAAAGTGGGCCCTCTACATATGCAAGTTTTAGGTCCTCTGATTACTATATTTTCCATCTACATTTGGTTGAAAAAGAAATCTGTGTATAAGTGTACCCACACAGTTCAAACCTGTGTTGTTCAAGAGTCAACTGTATTGTTATATTTTTAAAGCAACTCTTATTTCTATGAATTTAAAACAATCAAAACAATAATCCCTAGCATCTTTTAGATTGCACCATGATATATTCTAAGGAGTCACTCAAGAAACTATATAATTTTGCCTTAGCTAGGATTAGATAAAATGATACCAGGTCACAAAAGTTGAAGTAGTTCAAAGTGGTCATCAGCATCAGCTGACAAGAAAATTCAGCATGAGCCAGCAAATATATGAAGCACACTTACACAACAATAATCTGTGGTGGATTGAGGGATTGAAAGATTATGAGAAACAGAAGCCGATATTACTATGAAAGCCATAGAAGCTTATCAATGGGTAATCTATTACAATTAAGGTTAGTAAGAGATGGTGTTTTAGATTAATTATAAAAAATGACATAATTATTCCCCTTCCTATCCATGCCCCTTTGCAACGAAACTTCACAGCTCCTCCCATTAAGAGAAGTCAATTTTCCCTCTGCTTGAATTTGGGCTAGCCTTGTGACTTGCTTGACTTTTATTGGCTTTTGGCCAATAAAATCTGTTGAGGTAACCATGCACCAATTCTAAGCCTAGACCTCAGGAGGCCATGCAGTCTTCCACTGGCTCTTGTAGAACCCTGCACATCCACTATGTCAACAAGCCTCGGCTAGAGCCACATGGTGCACTGACAAGTCATCCCAGGTGAGAATTGCTCTGCCAGAAGATCCTGAGATGTGCACAGAGATGAGTTGAGGGGCTAGAAATTGTATTGCAATTTACAACGGAAAGAAGGTGAGCACCAGCAACAGGAGCAAGGAAAATTCTGCCTACTTTTTTTTTTTTTTTTTTTGAGACAGAGTCTCACTGTGTTGCCGGGACTAGAGTGCCGTGGCGTCATCCTAGCTCGCAGCAACCTCAAACTCCTGGGCTCAAGCAATCCTCCTGCCTCAGCCTCCCGAGTAGCTGGGACTACAGGCATGCGCCACCATGCCCAGCTAATTTTTTCTATATATTTTTAGTTGTCCAATTAATTTCTTTCTAATTTTAGTAGAGACGGAGTCTCGCTCTTGCTCAGGCTGGTTTCAAACTCCTGAGCTCAAACAATCCGTCTGTCTCAGCCTCCCAGAGAGCTAGGATTACAGGCGTGAGCCACCACACCTGGCCCTGCCCACTTTTTATAAATGCATTTTGGTCAAAGCCCTAAAGTCCTTGCCTGCCTGCCAAACAGTTTAGTTTCACTAATATCATCATTTTGGTGTATGTAACAGGCTTTGTTTGGAAAATTATTTAGATAATTTGTTGCAGTTTGTGTATATTACCTTACACCAGTTAGTAGAAAATGGAAAAAATGAGCACGGCATATAGTGACAGTGCAATTGGGATGAAGATAAAATCATTAAGTTTGCCAAAAGCAAGAGTCATTAGCCTCAACCTAATGCCCATTGGACTTCGGCTTATCTACTGTGTATTCAATAATGAAGGGAATGAACAAAATTAAATAACACGTATGAGAAATATGCCATATCAACTCAACTCCTGCTCAAAAACCTCATAAAAATGGTAGCAAAGGAATTTTTAATAGAAATTTTTAATGTAACAAACCCGAAAGAACAAGAGAGAAAAGGATAGCTGAAGAGAGATACTAACACATCTTTAGAAGATGAAAAGCCTATGAACTACTTTTTGATCCGTACCCCAGAGAAACTCCGCACGCAGTGAAATGTACAAGAATGTTTGTGACATTGTCTGTAAGAGTAAAAAATACAACCTGAATATACATCAAAAAGAAAATGATCACATTTTGATACACTTATACAATGAAATATTATATACAAGTAAAAATGAATGTATGAAAACTGGGGTCAGCAAACTATGGCCCATAGGCCACGTGCTGTATTCTGACACCTATTTTTGTAAATAAAGTTTTATTAGAACACAGCCATATCCATTCATTTACATATTGAGTCCAGCTGCTTTTGTATAATTGTAGAATGAAGTAGTTGCAACAAATATCATTCTGCCTACAAAACCTGACATATTTACCATCTGACCCTTTAAGGAAAAGTTTGTACTAGAGCCACACAACAATATGAACAGATCTCAGAAAAATAATTTTGAGTTAAAGAAGTTTCAAAGTTATGAAGAATCATGCTATATAAAATTTTAAAACACACCCAAATTTATTACTGTTTAGAAATACATGTACATCTATTAAAAATATTAATATAAAGGCATGTACGACAATAAAAAACACCCAATTCAAGACAATGTTTATCTTTTTGGAAAAGTGAAAGAAAGGGGAATGTAAGCAGAGAGGGAGTTTTAACTATTTGAAATATTTTATTTATAAAGCAAGGTGATGAATACAAGAGTGCTTATTGTATTATTCTCTATAACTTTTTTTAGTATCACTGATGTATTTCATAATTTAAAAACTCTTTGGTTATCACCAAAAAAATAATGGAAAAATTAGATGGAAGAGTTGTACTGCAGATTGTATTTTCCGAAAATGGCTGCAACAGTCATCTTCCAACCCGTGGGCTCTTCTTACAGAGTGACTTTGACCCTCCTCCCACTGAGAGGGTCAAATTAACTCCCCTTGAAACTGGGTGGGGTTTTGAATGTTTTGATCAAAAGAATATGATAGAAGTGACACTATGTGACTTTCAAAGCTAGGCCATAAAAAGGGAACAGCTTGCACTTTGCTCACTGGAATTCTCATACTTCCTTGAAGTCTTCGACCACCATGTAAGTTGTCTGACTGCCCCTGGGGAGGCCATGCTGTAAGAATACCCAAACTAAGCCACAGAGAGAAATCACATGGAGAGATCCTGAGACTTCTTAGAGAGAGAGGCCTAGGTAATTCCCAGCCACCCTAGTCCCTATTCTTCCAGTTCTGGCCCTATCGCACTGTGATGGTATGAGAGACTTTGAGCCAGAACTCAGGATTTTCAGCAGAGCCATTTCTGGATTCTTGTCCCAAAGAAACTGTGAGAGATAGTAAAGTACTGTTATTATAAACCTCTAAAATTTGTTTTGCAGAATAAGTTGTATGCGACAGCCTAACTGGAAGTCAAACCCTAAGTTAACCGCATCATCAGGACATTGAACCCTAAATGATGACAAAAGACAACATTACAACAAATTTAGTTTGAAGATCTAGTTGGCCTTTATTTGCAATTCTAGAATAGCTATTTCATATTCTAGAATAGGTAATTCTAGAAGCTATTTTATAGAATGGGTGTTCTGCTGAGCTGAGCAGAGGGGGTTGGCTTTATAGGCAAAAAAGGCCTGAAGAAAGCAGAAACAGAACAAAGCGCAGATTGGTCATTGCAAAGTTACTTTCCTTATATGGTTAAAACAGAGTGAACTTTCTTATCATGCCAGCTCAGGTAAACTGGGCTCTCTTGGATTGGTTGCTCTGAATTTCCAGGGTTTAAAAAAAAAAAAAAAAAACTGGCCCATTTCAAAATTCAGTTGGATTGTGTGTTACTTAGCAGGAGTGACTCCTTTTGGGTTTTGTCCAGTCTGCTGGAGCCTGGTGCAGGAGCCTAGTCCAAAATAATGGCCTCCCATAAATGATGTTAAACATTGCCTTCAGTGGGGGAAATCTGAGCTAAGTTGATCCAAAGACCCTCAGAAAGGTTCAGCAATAGAAAAGACAAATTGTAGAAGGCAGGGGAAGGCATGAGACTGAAAACTGGGATAAATTGCAAGTCTTTAGTAAGAATCCCAGGTCCCTACTCCCACCTGAGCTATCAAGTTATCCAAAGAACCAGGGGCACTCACTACAGAAAAGAGGAAATTTATTCTCTAGACAAAGTGAAAGGGGAAGCCTCCGGAGAGACAAAAGAGGGACAACTGAAAGGTAAAGAACACTGGCTAGTGAGAAAGGATATTGGAAGTTTAAGCACAAACATTATCCCTCATTGGTTACATGTCTTTGCCTGAATCATTTCATCATTTATTAAAGAGTAGGTTAGCCCAGAATGACCTCTAGATTTCCACAGTAAAAATCCATGATTCTATTAAAAAGAAAAAAGCACACCCTTTAAAATATGATGAATTTAAAAATGAGCAACAGTATGAAGTGCTTTTTAGCCAATGGAAATTCTAGTTTATTTCTTATAACATTTAGTTCCTTCTAAAATAGCATTAGAGATTATAACAGAAATCCTCTAGTTAAGATAACTTAATGGTTCTCCCCACCCCGTGGGACCGATTTTAGGAGTATGGGGCAAGATATAGGGAACTGAAGGAAAATGCATGAATCTAGGGCTAGTGACTATAAAGCTATTACGACCCCTAGACCCAAAGTTATAAGGCAGGGAGAGGTTATCAGAAGATGGAAGAGTGAGTAATGCAGAGCAAGCCACTTGAAGAGGAGGAGTGACATCCTGTGAAGGCAAGGGACAACCTGAGTTGATCTTTCAGGAAGAAAGCCAGGGGAAAAATATCCTGACCTCATTCTCTTCCCATCCTGCAGTTTCCTGTCTGTGCTCCCTCCACATTAGTCAAATACAGTTGGAAGAGCATACTGCCCTACATGCTCCCTACTTTTAGACCCCAAGATTGCAGGTAGAGAGTGGCCCTGGAGGAGAAAAAGGAAGACATCCAGCATAGAGGAGCATATGAAAAGGTGGTAATCATAGCTTCAGAGAGCAGAATGAAATTCATTTTTAAAAATAAGTTCTTGATTTGGGGACAGTAGTTGAGAAAACTGGAGACATTCTGAGGTATGATAAGATTTTAGAATTAGTTTTACAATCTTTTGTCTTTTTGTTTTGCTTTTTTCACTTGAACAAATACTGGATCATGACTGATAGTATAAACTTTAGTATATGCTTTTTATCCATGTCAATTACTCCTCTTTTCTTTCCCTCTTCATATCCAAATTGTTTCAGCTACACATTCGGTAATAAGGTATGATATGTCAAAACTAATTAATGTTGTGATTTTTGTCAGAACTTCTATTTTGTTTTTACAACTAGGCAGATTCCTAAGCAGACAACAGCATTGTAGGGAAAGAGAGAAAACCTTATAGTACTCAATACTATGTAGAGAAACACAGGAAGGATGTATTTTGTTGTACATAGAATCATTACTTGCAATTATTAATATTTATGTATACCCTAAGTATCTTACTGCACATATAAGCTTATATATTTCCAGCTGTAATTCGTTTGGTTTGCACAGGACAAATACATAATTTCTAAGTCTTACATCTATAAATTGTCCTACCAATCCTTTGGGATCTATATTGATTAAGTAGATTAACACAAAACCTATACAGTCTCAGAAAACACCCAATTTTGACAGCAGTCTTTTGTGCCCCAAGAGTTTTCCATTAAAGCCCCACCACATTAAGGAGGATAAATTGCCTGTGAGTGAGCACAGGAGTTCTGAACTAGTCCTTCTAACAACTTTCCTACTTCTCTTCAATACCTAGGATTTGTATTTCTTACAGTCAGTTAGACATCTCCATCCAGGTACTATATTTTGGATGTATTGCAAATGCAATATGCCTCAATTGGAACTTGCTGCATTTTCTCAATTCATTTCCTCTTCTAATTCAGTTAAGAGCATCACCATATACCCAAGCCAACCACTTTAGTCTCCCAAACTAGATACTTGGGAATTATTCCCAACATTCTGTTTTCCTCATCCCTCATACCCATACATTCTACAAGTGCTATAGGCTCAATGTTCTAGAATACTCTGGAATACATCCTTTCCTTTCCTACCCGACTGTCATTACTTTCACCAAAACACACAATTGCCTCTTTACTAAATTTTCTAACAATCTCTTCCCCTCATTTCCCTGTCCCTTACTTTTTTTCTAAGGCATACATCCAGATTCCTTATGCTGTCTTCCAAATACATATTTAATGACATTAATCACTCCTTAAAAACCTTATTTTCTCCCGGGGGCCCACAAAAATCTACTGCTTTGAATGCTAATCTTCACACAGTGCCCTTCTTTATTTAGTCAACGTTTCTCTGATTGCAGACTCTTCTGACCTGTGAAAGTGCGTTTTTGTCTTTGCTTAAGCATTCTCTCCACTATGGGCATTCTCTGTTTACCTAACTCTTCTCCATAACAATAGTACTAAAATAACATATTGTGTACTACTCAGGAATAGTTATGCTAAGCACTTTACATTCCTTGGGTGTTTTAAGCATCGTTTTACATTGAGGAAGTTGAAGAATTTGTCCAAAATCACATTTTAAGCAAGCAGCAAAACTGGGATTATAATCCAGGTCTATCTCAATCCATGAATTTAACATTTAAATGCTGCCCCCCACCACCATATACCATCTAACTTGGATCAAGTTGTACACCTATTCTTAAGTTCCCAGATCATTCTAGTCCCCTTTCTCTCGTCTCTTATCATGGTTTTAACCAACATCAGACCGTTTAGTACTAAATTATTCTTGTATGTTTTTATTTTTGCTAAATCTTATCTCAACTAGATTGTAAATTTTTTGCAGCAGGGAACTAAAAATATCTTAATATAACTCCAAAAGGGCACAGCATAACCTTGTAATAGCAAATAGTTATGTCTTATTGGGGTAGGTCTTAAGTGTACTTTAGGTATATCTATCATCTCATTTACATATGTAATGAATACTCAATATTTACTTTAGTTAAAGCAGGAATAGACCAGATGAATTCTATTTAGAGGTTCTAGGTGAATGTGAAATTTTCAGCAAGGGCAGAGACCCAAAATACGTATGTGTATTTCAGTTTTTCTGTTCCTCCCGTGCTGGGCCTTTTATTTTTTTGATATTACTCGTCTTGTCTGTGTTTGTAATTATTTTAACTGTTTATTACAAAAATGCTGCTCTATCATAATGGGAATAATTAGCACCGGTGTGAATAGTCAAGTTACCGATTTTGGCAAATATAAAGTCCAATTGTTTTGTTTTCTACCTTCATATGCTCTCTCCCTTCTTACGAAGGCGTATTTTCATTTTCAAAAAAAAAGCCCCCCATTAGGCAGTGCTGCGTTGGGCCTATTTCTGAGAATGCATTCCTAGTCGGATCCCTGAAGTACTCTCTTTCTTCGGAGGTGTGTAGTTCCGCATCATTTAAAACTGTTTTCCGCAAACCCACAATCCCTTAGGCCGGAGGCACACCTAACGCGGAAGGTCCACAAACGGAAATGTCTGGTTCTAGCTAGGGGCTCTCCCCGCAACCGCACCGCCGCCTCCACGGCCAGAGGTCCGGGCGGGAGGGCGGCGGGCCTGAAGGGGCGATCTCAGAGGCCCTGCGGCCTGTGACCCCTGTCCAGCGGCGGGAAGCCCCCAGAAGCGTGTTTCCGCACCAGCGCAGCATTCGGGCAAGGCGGGAAGCTTGTCTGCGAAGCAGAAGTGTCCCCAGGGCCTTTCCTGGGAGACCGGCCCCGCCAGGCCTCGAGGCAGGCGATGTCCGGCGGAGCGCCGTGGGGCGCGCTCATTTCCTTCTGTGCTTTCTCAGAAATTTAGGCCGCGCCTGCCCGCGCCCCCTTTTCATGATCATGCAAGTGCACGTCAGGGTTTCTTATTTTTGGTGTGTTTTCGAGACCAGAGAACCGTATCCGCTAGGCCTGAGGAGTCACCCGCCCCCTCAGCCCCGAAACCAAGACCTAAAAGGGCAACCGGCGTGGGCGGCAGTGTAAGTGCCCGAAACCCAATAGCTAGGAGGCGTGCCCAGTGCCCAGGTGCAGGCGGTGGGGCAAGTAACGGCTTTTGGCAGCCCCGCCCCTCCGACCCGCCCTCTCCGCGCCCGCCGATTTTAGTTCCCCTGGGTCTGTAACCATCTCCCCGGGCGCTTCCTCTTTAAGGCGGAGCCCGGCGTGATCTCGCGAGATCCGGGTTGGCGCCGTGACCTCCATGTGGGAGCTACAGCTCTATAAGTAAACACTCCGCGCGACATGGCTCCTTCCTATTTGTGAGGCGGTGGCTGCGGCAGCGCCTCGGACTGGTTCCGGTTTTCTCTCCTTAGCTGGGCTGGGTGGGCGCACGGTCTGAGAGTCGCCGCCGCCCGTCGGGACCGGCGTCTGGTCCGTCTTCCTTGTCTGTGCGCGCCCTCGTCTGCCCGCCGCGGAGAGCCGGAGCCTCCGGGGTAGCGGCGCGGGCCGGGCGGGGCGCGGCGCCCAGAGCACAGGGGGAGACAAAGGGGGCCGGCCCCTCTCCGGGCGCCAATATGTGGATCCAGGTTCGCACCATCGACGGTTCCAAGACGCGCACCATTGGGGACGTGTCTCGCAAAGCCAAGATTGAGGAGCTGCGCGAGCGGGTGTGGATGCTGTTCAACGTGCGGCCCGAGTACCAGCGCCTCTTCTACCGGGGCAAGCAGGTGAGGCGCGCCCGCCGCATCCATCGGGAAGCGCGGGGCAAGAACAGCTGGGCTTCTGACGCGCGGGTCTGAGGGCTCGGTGCGACGCGCGCGCAGGGCGCACCTGGCTCCGCTTCTGTTGGGTAGCACCGCGAGGCGCACGGGTTTGGGGGACAGCGGGGTCCCTATCAGCTCCGGCTGCAGGTGCGCCGTGCAGGGTCGAAGGTGAGGGCGCCCAGAGCTCTAAGAACTCGCCGTTTTTTTCTGGTAGGACCGCGGCCTCAGGCACAGGGTGCCTGGGTCCCTCGCTTCCCGCGCTCGGAGGGGCTTGGGGCTCCTGGAGGGCGGGGAGGGCAGCGGGCTCTGGCGGCCATGCCACAGCGCGGGAGGCTCGGAGGGCTGGCTCCCCAGGCTCACGGCAGCGCTGACCCAGCTAAAGGCTCACGTTGCTTCCGTGGCGCTTCCGCGCCTCGGGCTCCCGAACAGGAGGGGGCATTGCTCTCTCTCAGGAATAAGAACCTTAGCTTTGCTTCCTCACTGTGGAAGGATTTGCACAAGATAAAGATTCGAACTTCTGGTTACTCTCCCTCATCACTTCTCCTAGACTTGGAATCTGTTTTCAGGAAAGTTAGAGACCTGGGCATGAAGGAGCTGTTGATGTAACCTGGAGCTGAGTTTAACACTGCCCGGTATAGGTCCGGGTTTTAGAACGGAGTTTAAGTCTTTGCCTTTCTTGCCTCTCACCTTGTAATATTCCCCTCTTTCAAGCTTTTAACACAGCACTGCAGCATAGCCAGCGATACATACTTGAAGGCTGAAAGTGTTTTTGGCAGTAAGAGTGTTTGTGGGCATCTCTGGTATTTGTATGATATGGCCATAGTCTGGCCAGTCTTAAGATTTTTTCCTATCCCACAAGTTTCTCATGGTCTTTACCTACACACCCAGACCCGTCATGTTTTTGACTTTTTGTTGCTGTTAACACACTAAAGTTGGCATCTTGAGTTGATAGACCATAGTTTGGCTCCAATCTTGTGGTTTGAAATGTAGGTCTCTTTGATTTGGTAGAAGTATTAATAGCTTATAGCTGCAGAGGACTTGAAAGGAATATTTTTCTCCCTTTCACAGGCTTACCCTTCAAAAACTGCCCAGAAATTTCACAGTAACAAATTACATTCTGGGAAACAGAGAGCCAGAGTTTTTCTTCTTTTCTTTAAAAAATGTTATAGTACCTTTGATTTGGGTTTGCAGCCAGTTTTATACTGATTCCTTAGTGTTGGTGACTTGTAAAAACAGATGTTCAATTTAGTTGTAAACTTTGCTTTTGAAATAACTGTACATATATTAAATACTATATAGGTTTGTATTACTGTGCCTCAAGTGACTGCTACCTTTTTCCTTTTGGTCACAGATGAAAAAACATCAAATCTGCATTTTTATATTCTGGCTAGGGACAATAGTACGTGAATTCCTAGGATAAGATTTCAGTACCAGAGATAAAAATGAAGGATGAGAATGTATTCCTGGGCAACACCCCTAAAGTCTAATTATCAAATACACTAAAATCACCTGGCCCATCTTGAGGAAAAAGTAGGGATTGAGTTAAATTCAGGGCAACAAAGTAGACTTTCAGTAAACCAGGAAGCTCATTTCAAATTCCAGGAAAAACTGTTGAGGTTAACAACCTTTGCACTTCCTCCCCCAGAGCAGTCGATAATTCACTACTTTGATTTCTTCAGCCCAGTGATGAGAACTAGACCTTTGGTGCCAGCCATTGATTTGGAGACAGAAAAGGCAGGCCACTGATGCCAGCTGTGTTCACTTCCTTATGAGCTGACAAGTAGCCATGGCAGTGATTATCTCTGTTGGTCTTTGGAGCACCCCAGTCCATTGATGAGAAGTGGTGTGTGTCCAGCATGCAACTACTGGATTAGCATCACAGGCTGTCCCTGTCCTGTGAAATACCTTTGTCCTCATTGGAAAACAGTACCCCTTCCTGAAGATGCTTTACTGCCACACAGTGAAAAATGTCATAAAAACAAATTTAGTGTCTGAAATTTAAGTGGTACCTTCTCTCCATTTGTATGTTAGGTTGCTGTTTTTAATCTTTGGTATGTATCAGAATCACTGGTGGATATTTATTATATGATGCTTGGCTCATCCCAGAACCACAAGTAGTTGAATTTAACAAGGCCCCACAGGAGATTCTGATGAACACCAGCATTTGAAAATGAATGTTGAAAGATAGTGTCTTACTATTCATAGTATGGTCCCTGGATTCTCAGGACCAGCAAGCATTAGCTTCACCTGGGAGCCTCACACCAGTCCTGCTGAAACTGACCTACTGAAGAATTTGAACTATAACAAGGTCCCCAGGTGATCTGTATATTAAGTTTGAGAAGCATAATTGACTCCACTTTTGAGATTCAAGATGGACACCAGCAATTCAGGGCTGTAAGTTCTGGTTAGAGTAGGATAGCCCCATGGGAACATTTTTATCTGGGAGATTAAGTTTAAGGCACCACCTTAAAAAGATTGGGTCTTTTTAAGGAAGAATTGTGTTGGTGGCTCTCTAAAGCTTTTGAGAATCTAGAGCTTTTCCTACTTTGAAAGGATTCTCTCTCCCCTCCTCTCATTCTTTCCCTTGTTACCACTATAGGGAGGGATAGCCTTAAAATAGATTGCAGATGTGGGGCATGAACCTTAGTTGAAGCAAAAGGTTGTCTTCCCCCCACACACACACACTTTGTTTTCACAGAATTACAGCATAAAAGTACTTGCCTATTTAAAAGAATCTGTGTATAATATGTAATACATGATGGATACACGAAGGTTATTAACTTATGCCCTTCACCTGCATTCCTAGTCAGTAGTTTCTTGAGAATGACTTCCTCACTGCATTCTTGGCCACTTGGTATTTGCTTCCTACTTTTCCCTTGCAACACCGTTGAAGTTCTTCCTGTTAACCTGGAGTTTCTTTTTTCAACCTAGTGAAAATTCAAGAGTGTAGTCTGACAAAAAATCTTAACCATTCCTGCTTTTCCAGTAGTATAAATCCTGCATCTCCATCTTCTAGCACAGTAGTTCCCAAACATTTACTTCTGAGACATTAATGGATCATAGTTACACAGTTGCAACTCACAGGTGTTTGTGATTTCTCAGTGACCCCATCCCTTTTTCTCTACTTAGAACATAATTTTTGAGTGTTAGAAATAACTTTCAATCTTCATTTTCATTAAATATGGAAGAACTTCAGTATTTTTCAAGAAAATCATTCCAGCACTTCACAACTCTTCATGGTATGTGAAGCTTTGTGGAATAAAGCTGTGAGGAATCTCTCTGGAACTTGCTATGCAATGGATAATAATCACTATTTTAGGAAGACTGGTGGAGTACTTATGATTAAGGAAGGAGTGGATAATCTGGGTTAAAAAGTGTCATAGGAAGCATGAGGAAAGGTAGGTTACATGTTAGTGTGGACAAGACTTACTATAAGGCCTCAGGCCTTGATATGCTTAGTGTTCCACTCTGAGTTTAGACATTCTTTTCCTGTCAAATCTAGGTTAGAAAGAGTATCCCTTGAAACAACTTGTATTTACTCCTGACAGTCATTTGGAAGAAATTGGAAGGGTTGAGTGTAGAAATGCCCCAAGGATCCCTCTGACTCTTGTGCCTCAAATTTTAATGGAGAAATACAGAAACATTTCCAATTATTTTACCACTTTAACTGCTATCTTCATTTTGGGAAATGCCCTACCAATTAATTTGCGTGTTACAGAATTTTATTTTCTACTTTAAACACTTCAGTTGTTAAATAATTATCTTAGTGTTCATCAGTTGTGTATTTAGGCAAGTTGTGCTTTTTTAACTCTTCCAGAATTGGTGTTTTTGCTTTGTTTTGTTTTTTGGCTATTGGAGAATGTTACTTTTGCTCTTTGAGCTTTTTTTAAAATTTTTTCTCCCCAGGAATTCAGGACTAGAGGGTGTTCTTTTGGTTGACTTCTCAAATATGATCTTAGTGTGTTAGAATTGTGAATGGTGACAAGTATCACATATTGGTCATATTTCTGGGGAAATGATAGTTCTGATCTTCAAAGAATTTAGTTTTCTTGTTTCACTGTATCATGGTGAAATAGCCAGCTGACCTTTACAAAGCAATAAAATGGAGACTTAGTTTCCTAGGGCTGCTGTAACAAGGTATCAAAATTTAGGTGGCTTAAAACAACAGAAATTTATTGTCTTGCGGTTCTAGAAGCTAGAATTCAAGGTTTGAGCAGAGCCCTGCTCTCACTGATAGTTCTAGGGAAGAATCATTCCTTGAGCTTCTGTGTTTGCCAGAAATCTTGTTTCTTGGCTGATAGATGCATCACTCCAGTCACAAGGCCGCTTTTTTCCTGTGTGTCTTCACTGTCTTCCTGCTGTGTCTCTCCAAATTTCCCTATTATAAGGACACTAGTCATTGGATTAGGGGCCACCCTAATCACTTCATTTTAACCTATTACCTCTTTAAAGACACTATCTCCAAATACAGTCGCATGCTGAGGTACTGGGGTTAGGACTTCAACATAAAAATTGGGGAGGGGGGTTACAACTCAGCCCATAACTGTCGGTTTTACATGTCTTATTAAATTTATTCCTTGATTACCTCTATAAAAGACTCTATTTCCAAATAAGGTCACATTCTGAGATACTCTGGATTAAGATTTCAACATTTTTTGAAGGGGGAGCAAATCAAGCCATAACCCTTGGCAAAATATAGATGGGCTACAAGATAATTATTCCTGCTTGATTTCTTTTTTTTTTTTTCCTTGCAATTACTGACAATGGTTCAGAAAGATAAAGTGTTTGACTTAATGTCTTTACAAACACAAGGTCATGCAACAACTTGCTTTAAAAATTCACCATTTTCTTGCAGTCGGTTCAGGCACTGTTTATTAAAACTTGGTGAGAAATTAAATCTAGTCTACAAGCTTTTTGCCTAGGTCATTAGGTCACAGTAGCAATGATACACTTTTGGTTTTGGTGGCCAGTAGTGTTCCCTGTAGCTAATATGGAGTGATTCTTAAAAATTTATTGGAGTCTGGAGGAGATGCTGACATCAGAGGCTGTGAAGTAATAAGAATGGTTTCAAAATCACTAAATGCATTGCTATGAGTTTTAATAGTTGGGCTAGAACATCCTAAACATGTAGAAAGATAAGATTTAAGAGAAGTATTTCAATATCTTTTTCTGTTTTTTTCTAGTTGGAAAATGGATATACTTTATTTGACTATGATGTTGGACTGAATGATATAATTCAGCTACTAGTTCGCCCAGACCCAGATCTTCTTCCTAGCACATCTACACAGACTGATAAAGAGGCCAAACCCTGTTCTAATAGTCCATCCAAAGTAAAGAAAACTCCACGGGTGGGATCTTCTAGTCAGCCATCCACATCAACTCGTGCCTGTCTTACTGATCCTGGCTTTGGACTATATAAGGTATGTTGTCATCTTCACACTTGCTAGTTGTAAGAATACAGATGTCTCTTTTCAGGCTGTGGTGAATAAGTAAACATTGATTGCCATTTGAAAGTAAAGATTGGTCTGTTAATGTTACAACTTTTAAAGGTAGTGTTTAAAAAATGCTGTGAAATATATAGACGAATGTATGAAATGTGTATATACAATTTAAAGAATAATAAAGCAAACACCTGTGTAATTCCACCAAGGTTAAGAAGTAGAATGATGCCAGTACCTTTTTAAAGCCTCCTGTGTGCTCCTACCAGAACACATCTCCCTCTATCTCCCTAAGAGGTAAACCACTTATTCTGACTTACAATCATTTTCTTGTCTTTCCTTGGTTTTGCTACTAATGTACGTCTCTCTAAACAATGTTTTGTCTATAGTTGAATTTTATGTAATAGAATTCTTCTTTTTCTCAACATTGAGAGATTATGATGCATTTAGCTGTATTTTATTCCTTTTCACTATTATGATCCATTTTACTAATATGCCACAATATATTTATCTAATCCATGATTGATAGATATCTGGGCTGTTCCAGTTTCAGTTGTTTTAAACAGTGCTGTTTTGAACCTTCTCTGTGTGTCCTGGTGCATGTGTTCAAGAATTTCTTTAGAAATTTCTACCTAGGAATAGAAGTGCTGGTTGTTCACTCACAGGATACTTCCAAACTGCTTTATTTTGTTCCATTGGTCTACTTGCCTATTTCTGTGCCCATACTATTCTAAGTATTGTAGCCTTCTAGACTTGATATCTCCCTTTCTTCCATCTCCCAAATTTCTTTCCTCTTTCAGGGTATCTTGGTTTTTTTGGCTTTTAACACTTGCATATAGAAATTTTAGAATTAGCTTGTCTCAAAGCTCTACAAGTAATCTGCTGGGATTTCAATGGGGATTGCGTCTATAGATCAGCTTGGAGAATTGACATCTTTACAATGTTGAGTCTTTTAATTTATGAACTTGATAGACCTCTCCTTTAACTTTGACGTCTTAGTTCTCTTTACATAGCTCGTTGATTTATTTCTGGTAGCTGTTGGGGTTTTTGTTGCTATTGTAAATGGTTACCTTTTTAAAATCGTGTAGAGGCCGAGTGCGGTGGCTCACGCCTGTAATCCTAGCACTCTGGGAGGCCAAGGCGGGTGGATTGTTTGAGCTCAGGAGTTCGAGACCAGCCTGAGCAAGAGTGAGACCCCGTCTCTACTAAAAATAGAAAGAAATTAATTGGAC
>NW_012148252.1:2765359-2785577 GCF_000956105.1 Propithecus coquereli | reverse complement strand
CTCACTCTAGCCCGGGCAACACAGTGAGGCTCTGTCTCAAAAAAAAAAAAAAAAATCGTATAGAAATAAAATTGATTTACTTACTGAATTTTGTGTCCAGCAACCTTTTCAAATTCTAATAAGTTGTATAGAAATAATTGAATAGCAGTTTTAATTTATCCTTTCCTATCTTTATAACTTATCAGTTGGGCTCAATGGGCACCTAGACTCAGTTTTTCAAAGCATTTAAGACTAAAAATTAAAAATTGGTAGATGAAGTGAATTATTTAAGAATATTTGAATTGAGGCTGAGCGCGGTGGCTCACGCCTGTAATCCTAGCACTCTGGGAGGCTGAGGCCAGTGGATTGCTCAAGGTTAGGAATTTGAAACCAGCCTGAGCAAGAGCGAGACCCCGTCTCTACTAAAATTAGAAAGAAATTATCTGGACAACTAAAAATACATATATAGAAAAAATTAGCCGGGCATGGTGGCGTGTGCCTGTAGTCCCAGCTACTCGGGAGGCTGAGGCAGCAGGATCACTTGAGCCCAGGAGTTTGAGGTTGCTGTGAGCTAGGCTGATGCCACGGCACTTTAGCCCGGGCAACAGAGTGAGACTGTCTCAAAAAAAATAAAAAAGAAAAAAAAATATTTGAATTGAGATAATTTGGGATCTGTGGAAAAATGCAAACAGATCTATATATGTACATGGAAAGATTTAAGAAGAGATAAAGCAAAGAGCTTTGTCTCAAAAAAAAAAAAAAAAAATACCAGGATTGGGTGGCTGATGAGTTGTCTTAAACCTATAAGGGATAGATAATTATAACGTTACCTAAATTGACTCACAGCATAAAGAAGGAAATCTTCGTATTGCTTTATAAATTTAGTTTAACACTGATCCTAAAACATGACAAAAAGCACATCAGCATCACTAACGTATTGATGTAAAACCTAAGTTATATTTAGAAAATAGAATTATGACTGCATATTAAAAGAACATATTTCCTTGACTAAATATGGTTTGTCAAGAAGTAGGGATAGGCCGGGTGCGGTGGCTCACGCCTGTAATCCTAGCACTCTGGGAGGCCGACGCGGGTGGATCGCTCAAGGTCAGGAGTTCGAAACCAGCCTGAGCAAGAGCGAGATCCCCGTCTCTACTAAAAATAGAAAGAAATTATTTGGACAACTAAAAATCTATATAGAAAAAATTAGCCAGGCATGGTGGCGCATGTCTGTAGTCCCAGCTACTCGGGAGGCTGAGGCAGTAGGATTGCTCTAGCCCAGGAGTTTGAGGTTGCTGTGAGCTAGGCTGATGCCACGGCACTCTACTCCGGCAATAGAGTGAGACTCTGTCTCAAAAAAAACAAAAAAGAAGTAGGGATAGTTCATTGGAAAATGTTTTAGTATAATTCATTATACTAATAAACCACAGAAAACAAATTATTTAATTCAAAATGTTTTCTACATTTAAATACAAATTTGAGTTCATTCCTGATTTTTAAAGAGGAAACCCTTGGTAAGAGGAACAGACGGAATAGATGACTATTTTAAGCCATACTCTGAATCACATTTAGTAGTATGGGAAAAACCAGAAGCATTCCCATTAAAGATGGAAGCCAGAAAAGGAAGCCAATTAATGCCGCTGTTATTTGACTTGTATCTAGAAGTGCTAGATAATGCAATTAGGCAGGAGAACGAAATAAAGTGTAAATATTGGAGAAGGCAATGTTGTTGTTTATGGATGTCTGGAAAAGCTGAGAAAACATTTTAGAATGTTATGAGCAATCAGTAAAGTGGCTATTTTCAAAGTTAACATTGAGCTACTAATAGCTTTCCTTGCTACATCAATTAGTGAAAGAGGGGAAGAAACATTTACAATAACAAAAGGTAGTCTGGGAATAAATTAAGTCTTATATAAATGAAAACAGTGCTATGGAGTGCTCACAATTCAGACAGAATTTTCAGTACTGAGAGCCAGCTTGCCATTTTGTCCACATCATCCACTGATTTCATCCCTTTTTCAGATACCAGTACTTCCTACATTTCTTACATTGCTACTTTTAAAATAAATGTTGTAGCACAGTTTTATATTTAGAGCAAAATTGGGAAGATAGTATAGAGTTCCTGTATATACCACAACGAGTTTCCCCTGTTGTCTCACATTAATGTGGTATATTTATTACAACTAATGAATCATTATTTCCTTACCTTTTACCTAAAGTCCTTTTTCTGTTCCAGAATTCCATCTTGGATACCATACTACACTTAATTGTCACATCTCCTTAGGTTCCTCATGGCTGTGACAGTTTCTCAGGCTCTCTTTGTGTTTCGTTTACCTTGTCAGTTTTGAGGCGTTCTGGTCAGGTATTTTGTAAAATTTCCCCCTATTAAGATTCATTTGTTGTTTTCCTTATCATTAGACTGAGTTTATTTTTGGGGGAAAGACCACTGAGATAAAGTGCTGCTATCACATATCTAGGGCACATACTAGCAACATCTTATTTGCTAAGTATAACTTAGGTTTTACATCAATAATAACATTGTTAACACCAATATGAACCTTAATCACCTGGCTCAGGTAGTGTTTGTCAAATTTCTGCCCTGTTAAATTATCTTCCCTCCCTTTCCATACTGTACTGTTTTAGAGGAAGTAACTATGTGTGCTCCACACTTAGAGTGGGGAGTTAGGTATTTCGCTGCCTTGTTGGCAAAGTATCTACAAAAATTATTTGAAACTATTCAACATAGATTTGTCTTTTCTTTCCCACTTATTTATTCAGGCATTTATTTATGTCAGTATGGAGTTGCGCTCAAATTGTTCCAGTTTTGGCCCTTGGAAGCTCGTTTATTTGGCTGCTGTGTCCCTTTGACATACTCCCATTATTGTGGAGTGTTTTATTTTTGTTAAGTATATTCTTTCTGGCACTACAAGGTGCTTCAGGCTTATCTTGTACATTTCCTTCCTCAGTCCTAAAATATGCCATTTGTTCAAGACACCCTGGTTCCTTTAATTGGTGAATTATGTTAGAAACCAAGATGTGGACTCTAGGTATACTCCTTACTTGCTCCTTACCAACTGGGGTGTCATTGGGCCTCAGCTGACGGCAAGGAAATATATGTATGTGTATTAACCCGTGTATATACACATCTGTGCATATTTAACCATCTGTATATTAAGCTTATGTTTTTGTCTTTTCAGCTATGGTTTAGATTTTAGAAGCTGCTACTTTTGGGCGGTGAAAGGATGAATTTGTTTTTGTAGGACGAGTTTATGTATCTGCAGATCTCAAATTAATCAAAGTTAAGCAGTTGAGGCCAACTTAAATTCTTTCTGTTTAGCAAACTTCTCAATACCCCACCTTAACCTCTTCTCCCACAATCTAATGCAGAAGAGCGTCATGAGAAACTACTTCTCTCAGTAGATGTTTGCTGTTTATTTTCAGTGTTAGCACTTTGGCTGTCACTAACATAAACTCTTTAACATCTCTTCTATTTCACATTATTATATAGTATAGACCTTAAAGACTTGAGCTTTGTCATCAGACCTGGTTTCAAATTCCAATTCAGCTGCTGCTTAGTTGAACTGGCAAGTAAATTTTACATTAAGACTCCCTTTCCCCATTTAGGAATAGTTTGTAACCTGGCACTTTAACTCTCAAAAGGCTACCATCTATTATTCCTGCAGTAATATATTTAGAGCTACATTTAACCTCCCTTGTTTGTTGAAGAGGCTAACAGATTTGTTTGCTTTTTTTTTTATTTTTTTGATGAAGCTTAATAATTGTTGTAGGTATCTGAAATTTTGTAGGTATCATGAATATTTGAATATCTAGCATTTACTTGTAGTATGTATTAGGGATAGAGGGGTAAACAAATGATATTGTCCCCTGCGTTCATGGAACTTTTGTTAGATACTAACTTCTTGGCTAAATTGAAAACAGCTTAGAAGCTGCTACTTTGAAATTTATTTTGAATTTGCATTGAATTTTTCTTGTTTCCCACAGTACAAGTCTGAGTAAGTTAGCATATCAAAATTTTGTTAAATTGCTTTTAGGTCACTTTAAAAAACTAGGAGTTTTTTTGCCTTTATTTTGAATTCTTGCCTATGTCACTTTTACTTTGCAAAGATTTTTTCATAGATGTAGAGCTTTCTGTGATTAAAATTGCTTTATGGATGAACAAGCAAATTTTTGGACTTCTCATTTTTGACTAAAATATTCTTTTGGACCCAAAAGGTGAATTTTCAAATTAACTTTATTCAAAACTGGCAGAGGTAAAAATTTAAACAATACATTAAAATGAAAATTTAATCTGAAGTTACTATCCAGTATTGTTCTTGTTTTGCCTTGTTTGATAATTCTGAGTAATATTTGGCCAGTTTCAGGTATTTTCATATGTTGCAAGAAACTAGATATCACTATCACATCTGGAGAGCCCTTGAAAGATTGTGCAGAGGCTGGCTGCATCCATTCCCATTGTATGTACATTGAACATAAATTGAATCTCACTGACTCTAGGAACTGACTTTGTAAAATAAGGTAGACGCTAATCACCTAGAGCCAGGTACCAGACAACCAGCCCTATAGCCCACAGCCTGCTGACTTTATTCAAACTAGCCAATCTTAGTTTCCCCTGCCTTGCCTTTCCCATGGAAAACACAAAGGCTCAGGGCCCTGCTTTTCCCTAGTTCCTTCTGCCTCCTGACCAAACCTGGTGCTTTTCTATGTGTCCCCTTCTCTTTGGAAAAGTAATTCTTTCAATGACATTAGCCTCTCCATGTTGTCACTCAGTTACCTAAATAAGTTATAATCTCATGGGCACAATTGAGACCCTCCCACACACTCAAATTGTTTTCCTCTTTTGTCATACTATCTGCTTTTTTGCTACTTTCTTCTGGCTAATTACTTCAGTTCTTTATTTCCACTAGATTACTTAGAAAGTTACCATGGCAGTATCATCTGTTTTCATGTTAATCATATGAGTTTAAATATTTTCTTCTGAACTGCTTCAAAACTTAGGCTTTACAAAAGAGATTTAACCTGTTGCATCCATTTTGGCCCATTGAAGTTTTGCCTAACTTAGTATGTCTATTACGTGCAAAAACTTCTGAATTTAAGAGCATTTTTCCCAAACCCTGTTTATGTACATTGTGAGTGGTTCACTATACTTAATGGGACAGTAAACTTTGTTCTTGTTTCCTGTTGTAAATCTAGGTTTACTCAAAGAATGCCCTACCTTTGTGAGCTAATAAGTTCTATGTACAGTGTTTAAGCATAAGCAACGGCAGTATTTTTAGGTTGACCTAGGTTTCTTCTAACTCGAATTTTATTGCCAGATATCGAGGTAGTCAGATACTAGATCTGCCTGCTAGTTTCTTATATTTGATAGGCAAATTCAGTGTTTCATATATACCTCTTAGTGTTCCATAGTAAGCCTTATATTGCTTAATATAGTTTTGCTGTTACCATTTTAGTATCAACTATATGATGCATCCTCTGCTACAACAGTGTTTATACAGTGCTATATGAAACCTCTTACATTTTGATTTGCTGTGAAGGAGTAAGTAGCCTCAGTTTATTCCCTCAAGTATGATGGACCTTAACATCGGTTATTTTTTGTTTTAGCTGTGTTGCCTACAAGAGGCTAAATGTCTTTAAATTTATCAGTGACAATTATGGAAGAAATGATGGAATGTTACACATATGTCCATTTAATACAGGGATTAATTTATGTAATGTATAACATATTCCGTCTGATTTCTTTGTCATAGCTAGCCTGGTTGGCCCTTAGATTTTTTCCTTTTCTCTTAAACTCTTCATTCTTATATTGAACTTAATCTTTCAAGCTGTTTCATTGCTACCGTGTTCATTACATATACTGCCTTCAGTTAAATGTTGTAACTCTTCTGGTAGTGATAGTTACTACTTTTTGGTTTTGTCCGTATTTTCTTTCTGTGTCAGCTTGGTGGTTTGAAAGCTTCTGTTTTTAGTACTGTATTTCTAAGTTTATCACTTCGCTTTAAAGTTCTTATTTACTTGTCTATATCAAGGTGCGTGATATCATAACACGAAAATAAACTTCAAGATCAAGATGTTTTCAAATCCTGGCTTTACATTTCATTAGCTTTCACCTAGAGCAAGTTAATTTCTCAGAGCCTTTGTTTCCTTATCTTGTAAAATAAGAATTATTAAGCTTGTTAAGGTTAAACATAAGTAAGGAACCTTGCATAATATCTGGCCTATGGGTATTTAACTTTTAGTATATACTTTTCCCACAAGCTATACAATCTGTTAGAATTATATTAGACCTCTTAAGTGGCCTCTTATACCCTAGGGAAGAGCTAGCTTGATGAAATGATCTTGTGTTGGTAGCATTTTTTCCTTTTTTAAGGATTTAAAAAAGCTGAAGAGATCTCTCTTGGTTATTGTCCTGAAAGGGCCTTGACCTTTTAGACAGTGTCCTTAGATTTTTTTTCCGGAGAGGATTTTTACCTGCTTCTGTTTCTTAACTCTTAACTTATTTCTATGGTATACCTGTTTTGAAATTGTTTTCCTTTTGTCAGATTGTACAGTTTAGTTCTGGATCAGCCGTTAGACTTGACTACATCCATTTTTGTATCTTACAGCCCTGCTTTTATATTTTATCTTTGTTCTTTGAGATGGAAAATATATTTGCCCTAGTGAGTTACTAACTAGTGATGGAACTTAACCCATTTTGTATAATGGGTTCACTAGACTCTTCCTTTTGTTCATAATTCTCTCATTTTCAAGGTTTATTTTCTGTTTGATATTTTACTGTTTTCCAGTTGGACTGTGTAAGTTATCTTTAGGATAATGAAGAAATTAATGGAACATATTAATAACAGTCATAATAGTCTAAAGTCCTTGCTTTTCATTAACATTTTTGATAACTTACGAGAGTGACTCCTAGATACATAAGAATTGTATTTGCAAAAGTCTAGTATAGACATGGGTAAACAGTAGTTAAAGAAAACAGTTACTTCATTGAAGCAAATTGTGAAGAAAGTTAACATTTTCATTCTAACAAATGAAAGGCTGAAGATACAAGAATCCAGAAAGAATAGTTTTGATCTAATCACTTTAAACATGAGTAGCTTCAAATATTGTTTACCATAATAACTCTTCAGTAACTTGAGTTATGTTAAAGTTTTTGAAGCAATAGATAAAATAAAGCTTCATTAACTAATTTTAAACTTTTTTTAGGTAAATGAATTGGTGGATGCCAGAGATGTCGGCCTTGGTGCTTGGTTTGAAGCACATATACATAGTGTTACTAAAGCTTCCGAAGAACAGTCACGTGGCAAAACTCCACTGAAGAATGGCAGTTCTTATAAAAGGACTAATGGAAACATAAATCGTAATTCCAAAGAGAACACAAATAAATTGGACAGTGTACCCTCTACATCTAATTCAGACTCTGTTGCTGCTGATGAAGACATTGTTTATCATATCGAATATGATGAGTAAGTGCTCATGCTATTGAGGGCTTCATTCATGTTTTGTTTATAGAAGCAAAGCCTTCCATTTCAAAATTATCTTAGTCTTTTTGAAGAAACCATGTAGTAGTTATGTTCACTCTATTACTTTTGGTTGTTGTAATCTAATGAATAAGGACCCTTTAACTCTCTCAGTCATCTCTGGCTCTTAAAGGGTTTATTTTTCGGTATTCTAAAACTTGGCTTAATTTAGGATGTACAGTTTTATTTCATTAAGTTTTTGATATGTATTTTAACAGTATTTTAGAATGTGTATTATAACACACATAGCCATTAGAATGAGGTTGAAATATCTTTAAACAGCTTTTTACTGAGATAATTCACATACAACTTACCTGTTTAAAGGGTATAATTTAGTGTTTTTGACATTGACAGGATTGTGCATTACCACAAACTAATTTTAGAATATTTTTGTCACCTCAAAAAGAAATCTCTCATACCCATTAGCTGCCACTCCCTAATCTCCCTTCCCCAACCAAATGTTTTAAAATGTTAGATGGAAATGGTGTTAAGAATTTGTCTTCAGGGCTTTCTAACACTGAATTATTTTCTTTATCCATTTAAAAAATCCTGGTACAAAAATTACCTTTGGGACTAATTTAGTATTTACTAAACATGCTAAATGAACTTAAGTCACCACTCAAGTGATACCTCGATATGTATGGAAATAATACCAGATTCTTACCAAGTATAAGTTCAAAATCCTAGATTGGTGATGACTTTTTCCTACCACAAGACAGTATAAAAAGACTTTGGTGTCAATTCAGGTTTCCAGGATAAGGATACCTGGAAAGGGGACAAGAATAGATCCCTTTAATCTTTGCTTTTCTGATACTACTTGTGGTTGTGGCTAACCTGCTTATTTCAAATGAGCCATCATACTGCTTTTTACCACAGTATTATAGATGGTAATAGAACCAACAACTAGAATGAGTATTTAGATATAGGGTTAGCCAGGACTGGCGATATTGGTGAATTGAGGCTGGGGTAGAAAGGAGTTGGAGTTGGTGTGTTGATAATAAGCAGTCTCCGAATTTGTAAATGCTGTGGCAAAGAGGCAAATTAGCAGTAGGAGGACTTCAGCTATCTGTATTTATCTGCTGTCAACAAGCAATGTTTTAAGTTCTTGAGTTTTGGCGACGGAAGGAGAAAAAAAGTTCTTGAGTTTTAGCTGAGCACAGTAGCTCATGCCTGTAATCTCAGCACTTTGGGAGGTCAAGGTGGGAGGATCACTTGAGGCCAGGAGTTCAAGATGAGCTTCAGCAACATAGCAAGACCCCATTTCTGGGAAACAAAAAAAAAAAACAGCCAGGAATGGTGGCACGCCCCTGTAGTCCCAGCAACTCAGTGAGGCTGAGACAGGAGGATTCCTTGAGCCCAGGAGTTTGAGGCTGCAGTGAGCTATGATTGTGCCACTGCACTCCAGCCTGGGAGACAATGTGAGACCTCTGTCACCAAAAAAAAAAAAAAAAAGGTCTTGAGTTTTATCTCTTGGATAATGGGAGAAATAATAAGGAAAACTGCTACCTGTGATCTGATTCTGGCCAATAGAAGAGTTACTGTGTGGCAGAAAATATTGTACAGAATGGCACAACATAGAAATAGGGTAAGAAGCTTTAAATACCAAGTAAACTAAGGTTTTTTAACTTTTACAGTTTGAGGGGCTCTTAAAGTTGATTATGGAGTAAGACTATCGGGCCTTGGGGCTACATGTGGCTTTCTGGATCCTTGAGTGTGGCCTTTTGACTGAATCCAAATAAAGGGATTTGTTCTGTGAAGTTTGGATTCGGTTGAGGGACTACACTTGGGGATCTGGAGGGTCACATTGTGGCCTTGAGGCCACAGATTCCCCACCCCTGTTTGAGTTTAGTGTAATGTTAAAGCACAAAACATATTTGGCTAGTTTTTTTAATGAAGGAAAAATTCAACTTGTTTAGAATGAAGGTAAAAAAGAATCTAAATCCAACATGCATGAGAGGACTGAAATTATCTGCCCCAAATAATTTTACATGATGGAATGAAATGTTTCAGTTTCTGGCAACTTAAAGATATGATAGCCGAACTTTCTTTGAAGAATAAAAGGTAACAGAACCTTAGTGGTAGGTAAATGTCATTCACCTCTTTAAAAAGAGAAAAGAACTATATAAAATGTAGTATAAGATATGTAGAATAAATGAGCTCCTGAATAAAAGTCCAAGATAAAAGGCTGGTGTGAGCACCTGGAAAGAGTCATTATGATCCCATATGGATGTGATACAAAGCTTGGTAAGGTTTCATTTTTTTTTTTTTTTTAAGATCATTAGAAAAATGAATTTTAAAGTGAAGTATATGTTGACTTTAGTACTAAGTCATCAAACAAGTTCTTCCTTGGATGGAGAATGCATTGAAGAGATAGCGAGTGGAATATATAGCGTAGCAGTAGTAATAAACAGGTTTTTTTTTTTCATTGTGGTAAGTTCTGAGTCAATAGAATGTGGCTCTCAAATAGTTAATACTATAAACCTGTTTTATTAGGAGTAAAATATCTAAAACAAGCCAAATGATTCTGCTATTGCACTAGACTGGCTCTTCCTACCTGGAATATTGTACTCTAGCTCCCATGCTTTAAAAACAGTATCGACAGGACCTGGTGCATGTTCAAAGTAGAACGCAAAATATAAAATGTAAAACTGTAATGAATAGCAGCTGAAAGAACTAAATACTTCACTGGAAAGACTTAGATCATCATCTCTCATTTTAAAAGTTCATTGTAGAAGGAAGTTCTGTACGACACAGAAGGCAAGTTTCAGGATAACCTAAACTTCCTACCAGTCAAATCTAAAGATAGAGAATGGTCTGCCTTTGAAGTAGCCAATAAACAAGCATTGGCCATCTTCAGCCATAGACTGGGAGACTTACTATAATGGTATGTTGCAAAGATAACTTATAAAGTTAGTGATTGTATAAGATGGCCTCTAACTTCAGTATAATTCTTCCGAGACAGTATTTCTCAAAGTTACTCTTTTGTACTTTAAATAGGCTTTAAGTACTTATATGATGCCATCCTATTCCATTTTTGATCTGATTAAGTAACACGGTTTTTCTCTTAATTAACTAACTTTTCATTCTTCCTACTAGAGTAATTTGCTAATTTGGCAAGCCTGTGCATAATCATATCACCAAACCGCTGAATGTGGCAGTGTAATTTGAACAAGCTGTCATTTAGCAAAGGCAGGGAAGTATTGTACATGGGATCAAGAAACCTACCTCTGGAATTTTTCTGGGATATGCAGTGTTTGTCAGTTTAGAATGGAGCTGTTTAAAAGCTATTTTTATAGTAAACTACAGATCTGGTAATTTTTTTTTTTTTTTTTGAGACAGAGTCTCACTCTGTTGCCCAGGCTAGAGTGCCGTGGCGTCAGCCTAGCTCACAGCAACCTCAAACTCCTGGACTCAAGGAATCCTTCTGCCTCCGCCTCCCGAGTAGCTGGGACTACAGGCATGCGCCACCATGCCCAGCTAATTCTTTTTTCAATGTATTTTTAGTTGTCCAGCTAATTTCTTTCTATTTTTTTTGTAGAGACGGGGTCTCGCTCTTGCTCAGGGTGGTTTCGAACTCCTGAGCTCAAATGATCCACCCGTCTCGGCCTCCCAGAGTGCTAGGATTACAGGTGTGAGCCACCGTGCCCGGCCTCTGATAAATTATTGATATCAGACTAGATTAACTCTTAGTCTTTGAAGTGAACTTGATTAAAACAGAGTTGCTTGCTGAATCAGACCAAGATAAATAGATATTTTCTTTCATCTTTAACCCCTACTCCAGACAGCAGAGTTAAAAACAATTTTCAGTCTACAAGGAATAGTAGGTATTACAGATTTGATTCTTACTGGGTAGAAGAGTTTCAAAAAACCCAAACCAAAAAAAAAAAAAAAAAACCTTAAGATATAGTAATGGACATCATTGTAAAATATAAACAAAATCATTTCTTTCCTAATCTGTCTCCTTTTCATTCCCCTCAAAGATACAAACACTGTAGGATCATGAAAAACGGGTTAAGAGATTTGAGATGTTTTAAAATTTGAGTTTTACTAATTGTTTGTGAACGTCCCTTTTCTACAGATTTCTTGCTGAACATAGGCTGAATTGTTGAAGGTTTCTTTTGAATATTCCATAATTTGTTAATCTTAAGGCCTAGATTAGATTGTTAACTCTGTGGTTCACATCTTGCCACAGATAATGTAAAACAAAGGTTAACATAGAAGTGCCTGGTACAAAGTAGGTATTTGTGGGTTTTTTTTCCCCTGAATGCTAGTCTATATCACTCACCTATCATCACCCTTGTTCTATTAGAGCTCAACCAACCTAATCAGTCCTTAGGGAGAAATTTGACGATAGGATTATTAAATTTTTAGACTCCAGAGATTTAGATTCCAAGGAATTCTTAAATCATTTTTAAATGTACCTGTTTTAGTGGGCATACACAACTTGGCTGCGAGGAGAGCTACCTTACTCCACCCCATACCTTTATTACTGGGGAGAGACTATAACTGAAAAATTCTGTTTTTAGTATTTTGGACAGAAAACAAAAGGGAGGTGGATTTAAAAGTAAGCAAAATGTCAAGGTAATAGAGGCAATTATAAATCATGAAGTGGTCAACAAAAGAAAAAGAATATCAAATTTTTCTTCATTTTAGTAAGCTTGTACTATTCACTTTTATAGCTCCCTAAATGTTGCTTATTCCCATCAATTATCCTCTCTATAGTTAAGATAGTAAAAGTTAAGATTAATATTTTTAAGGGCTCTGAACATCTAAAGTCACAAAACTGTGACCATAGTCTTATGAGAGTAGAGACCCTGAAGCTATTGATCAAGAGCCATGATGTTGACCAAAAAGGGAAGTAGTAGTCTTGAAGGACAGTCATTTCCGTAGTGTTTTTAATAATGTTTATGGCATAGCTTACAGTATTTTAGATAATGTTAAGTCTCATGTGCCAGGCTCTGAGCATGACTTCTTACATGGATGCTGCATAATCTTTAGCATGAATATGTTAGTTACATTAACCATCATATGAACAAACCAATCCTTGATTATATAACTTGCCATGGTTCACATCTATTAAATTGTCTGACTCCATAGTTAATCAATATGTAGTATTGTCACTCAGCTCAGACATGGTACATGTAATTGATAATAGCCTATACCTCATTACCTTCAGAGTTCAGCCATTTTATATAAATAGCAGTTTTGACCCAAAGACTTGGTTTAGATTTTGCCTAGGATTTAAAGCAAAAGCACACATACAACTTCTGAGTTAGATCATAGGTATGTCAACATCTGAGGCTATCCCACTGAATTTTATCTGTATTATCATTTGGCTGCTTTATCAGCAGGCAAATGCTAAAGTCTTTATCTCTTATATTACGAAACACCTGTTGGCCGGGCGCGGTGGCTCACGCCTGTAATCCTAGCTCTCTGGGAGGCCGAGGCGGGCGGATTGTTTGAGCTCAGGAGTTCGAGACCAGCCTGAGCAAGAGCGAGACCCCGCCTCTACTAAAATTAGAAAGAAATTAATCGGCCAACTAAAAATATATAGAAAAAATTAGCCGGGCATGGTGGCGCATGCCTGTAGTCCCAGCTACTCGGGAGGCTGAGGCAGGAGGATTGCTTGAGCCCAGGAGTTTGAGGTTGCTGTGAGCTAGGCTGACGCCACGGCACTCTAGCCCGGGCAAAAGAGTGAGACTCTGTCTCAAAAAAAAAAAAAAAAAACAAAACTGTTAATGACTTGCTTTTCTTTTGTTTTATTGAATTTAGTGATCTAATTTAGAGATCTTGATTTATAAATCTTAGCTGATTTCTATAAGGAGAAAAGTAAGCTAGAAAACACCTGGTAGTTCGTACATGATGTATGTAAAGAAGGAAAAACTCTTAGGAAAGTTAATGTCTGTATCATATCTTAAGAATGAGTAATTATTGTGTGTGGCTAGGCCAAGTTAGCAATCTTTAAATGTGGATAAATGACTGCCAAAAAAGCCTTTTTATAGTAATACCCAAATTATAGTAGTTTAATAATTCTCTTGTTAAAATAACACTATGTGCCAAGCAGTATGTAAATATTTTACCTGGTTTATCTCATATAATCCTCATAGAAATTCAATGAAGTAGATACTTATGTGTAAATGGGAATAACTGAGGTTAAGAGAGGTTAAATAACTTGCCCATTGTTAGAGAGGTATTATAGTAAACAGTAGACCAAGATTCAGAAACACACATGCTTGCAACTACTCTTCCATACTGCCTTCTCATTTTGGGAAAAGCATGCTTATAAAAAGGTTTATAAAGCATTGTCTGTATATAGAATATAGGGTTGTTTACATAGTTTAAAAAACTTATGTTTATCTCTCTAGTCGTGATGCCTTCACAGAACACATGCATAAACCAGAGGTTCTTTACTTGTCCATAAATGCCTGTGTGCATTTTTCTGTGGGGAGGATACATACTCATTAATATTAAAAGGGATTTTTAAACCATAAACTGCTGCTTTTAATACAATGTCAAGGCTTTACCATGGGATTGAGATAAAATGGAAATGTTATAGCATCACTTAGAAATTTGGGGGTAACTTATGCTGGGCTATAATTAAAAGCTCATCTGGCAAATGTCTTAAAATATGTTGTCATTGCTCCCAGCATGCTGTAAGATTTTTGGAGCTATTCTCAGCCTGTGGTACATGCTTTTGAGTAGCCTTAATTATGGCTACTGCAAATAGAAGTCAGTGAGCCAATTCTGAATCAAATGAAGTGGTATTTTTAGATGGAAGTAGTTTTTCTATAAAGGAACAAAACTGACTTTCTTAAGTATATTGACATGTAGTGATGTATTTCTAAAGGAGTCTCAAAATGTTTTGAGTGAGTCAAATGTAATGATTTCTAGGTTTTGATGGGAGAAAGAGCATATTTTTCTTGAAGTGTCATGTTTATCTTGAGTGTAGGGAGCTAGAATGAGAGATTTAATTTCAGAACCCTGGTGCAATCACCTGTCTGCCCTGTTGCTTCTTGGTTGTTACTGATGTATGTACCAAAGACTTAGAGTGTTTCTTCTAACCTATGATTTGCAGGGTCTTGGATGAATAGTGATCAAAAGGAGAGAAGTTAAATCTGTATGTGACCTTGTCATTGCTTGTCTACGTGTTGTAAGATCACTTACTACTTAGGAAAAGGACTTTACAGATACCACTTGATTGTACCTCTTCAAATTTATGTTCCATCTCTTTATATTAGTGTTTCCCAAAGATGGTTAGAAAAATGCAGTTTCACCCAGGTAAGGTGTTTAAGGTGCAGATTCCTGAGGGGACCCCTCCATCCCTACCCCCACATTGGGTGGGCCTTGTGTAGAGTCTAGGAATCTGCTTTTCACACAGATACCCAGGGGCCTGTTAAGTATACAGAGCAGTGGTTCTCTCATAAGCTATACAGTTTAGGCACTAGATTTAGAATTTGTTTTGAATTCTAGGTCTTCAGTTTATTGGTAGGTTTTTGTTTTGTTTTAAATCTTTCAGTTTTAATTTCCTCATCTGCAGGTACCTACTTTTTTTTTTTTTTTAGGAGACAGTCTCACTCTATTGCCCTAGGTAGAGTGCAGTGGCGTTGTCATAGCTCACTGCAGCCTACTCCAGGGCTCAGGTGATCCTCCTGTCTCAGCCTCCTGAGTAACAGGGACTACAGGCATGTGCCACGATGCCCAGCTACTTTTTCTATTTTTAGTACAGATGAGGTCTCACTCCTGATCAGGCTGGTCTCGAACTCCTGAGCTCAAGCAATCCTCCCACCTCCACCTCCCAGAGTGCTAGGATTTACAGGTGTTAGCTACCGCACCCAGCCGGTAATACCTGCTTGACCCACTTTCTTTTTTCTGATGTTGAAAAATACCTGGTGATAATAGAATCAAACTTTTTGCTTGTCATTTACTAATAAAGCCAGGGTATTTTGGTAAGTGCTCTTAAACAATATTTAGAGATGTATTTTTGGCATAGGTATTTTTTAACCTAATTATGTTTCCCCTACTCTCAAAATAGTTATCCACCAATGTTAATGTGTTCTGAAAATCAGATTTTTCCATGTAGTATGTAAAATTTCAGTGTAACCAGTTTTAAGTGAGTTATTCTAAATTGTTTGAGTAAGCTTTGAATTTTAGGTATGAAACTTCATAAAGTTCATCTATTAGAATAAGCAATGTTCTCTTTTTGCATGAGGTATGATATTAAAGATTTGCTAAACTAGAACGTCTTCAGATTAGGGTGTCCTTATTTAAACATATGAGCCCTGGGAAGCTATGTTTTGAAAGAACAGGGTTTCAGTATTACTGCCTTGCTTAATATAGTTTGAGTCTTTTAGAACTATTAGCTTAAAAGCTACCTAAGAAAATATACTTTACTTTCACCGTTTTATAGTAAGGCCACTTTTTATTTTATTTTATTTTATTTTATTTATTTCCAAATATTGTGGGGGTACAGACATTTTGTATACATGTTATGACTTTGCCACACCCAAACCATGATTTAGGGTGTGCCTTTCCCCCCTACAGTGCTCACTGTGTCGTTTACCAACCCCAAATCCCTGGGGAATATTACTATCATGTGAGCACCATAGTGTTGATCAGTGAGTGCCAATTTGATGGTGAGTACATGTGGAGCCTATTCTTCCGTTCTTGTGATACCTCACTTCGGAGGATGGGCTCAAGCTCTATCCAGGAAAATATACGAGGTGTTAGATCACCGTCATTTCTTATAATTGAGTAATTCCAGTGTATACATATACCAAATTTTAATAATCCAGTCATGAACTGACAGGCACTTGGATTGTTTCCACATCCTTGCAATAGTGAATTGTGCTGGTAAAGCCACTTTTTAAAAATAGAGCTTCATCTCTTTCCATGAAATCTAAGTACCTGAGCTTTACTCATTGTTTTCTGTTAGCAAAAACCAGTTTTGTTTTTAATTGGCAAAGATGTCACACAGTTAAGGATTATCAAAAGCATGTACTGTAAAGGATAACTCTAGAAGACTTTCATTGCACTTGGATCAATGAAAATGTTTTGGGAAAGATTGAAGCTTAGGGCATATTTAAGGCTTACTGGGAAATATAGACTTTATAAAAACAAAGTGATTCTAAATTCTCAAGGATGCAAAGTACCTAATTAGAAAGCTTTATACCTACATTAGAATAATACCTTGACTTCCAGGTTCTGAGAACTAGGAGGTCATAATACAAGAGAAAGTGAAATGACCCTAATTTCTTCCTTTCATAGGTATAGGGTTGGCCCTTAGCACAGTATTGGTAAACTTGACCTTGATACATTCTTTCTTTTTTGTGTTCCAGTTCTTTGGGGACACCTTGAGCCCTGTTTTAGAAGTTCAATGTGATTAAAGTCCAGATCAAAAAAAAAAGTTCAAGTTTCCATACCTCCCAAAATGATTCATACAGTCTGCATGATCATTTTCCTTAATGTAAATACTGAAGTCAGCTGCTTGGACCAATTGCTGTGATTAGCTTCAACTATACATTCAATTTCATGGGAAAGGAGGACTGCTGTGTCGGCAGCTGCCTATACTTGAAAAGGTTTCCTCTTGAGTACTGGTATAATTAATAGTTTAGCTGCCTACATATTTTTAAAAACACTAAAAACATCTTTTAAAAGCATTTTTCTTATTAGCTCTGCATGAAATTCTGTATTTCCACTGAACTATTAATATTTAGATCAAGGATCCTTAAGGAGACAGCAGAATCAAGGGGATCTGTTTCAAATACAGCAGTCATAGTTTATTATATTTGATTAAGAGCTTTATATAAAGCAGATTTTTCTATTTAATGAATTGGGCATGTTTCCAAACATTTGTAGCCCTGGTTATAGTCCAAGTACCCTAAAGTTTGAAAATAGTAATAGCTCCTCAATGAAAAATTGCTGTTTTATAGTGTAATAGAAATATGCACTCATAGCTTTGAGAGTACAAGGTAGAAGAGATATTTCTGTATTCCTGAAGAACAGCAGGGTACAGGATAAAGAAACAGGAAATGTGAGGCTTCCTGAAAATGGATTAGTATGGCTGGAGTATAGAAGGCATATGGCAAGACGAAATGAAACTAAAAGTGGATAAAGTTTCCCAGTTAAGCAATCTTAAGGAGATTAAGATGCGTGTTTATTTTCCACTCCTTCCTAAACCATCCTAGAAGACAAAATAAATACATAAACTCCTGAGGATAAAAAGGGGATTGAAGTCAGAACACAAGAGAAAGCAACAACATTTTGGAAGGTAAAATACTAATGGATGAATGGTACCTAGCTCAGCCCAGAGAAAGCTGAATCCTATGAACAAGAAGTCAACAAACAAGAAGCAAGCAAGTAACTTGGTGTTGGAGAACCTTAGGAAGGTTCGGGACTTGAATTCTCTAGGTACTTTGGAGGTAGGCATATGGAATAGGACTGAGAACAAAGGGATTGGTTAACTTGTATTAAAGAACATTTTAACCACTCTTAACCCTACTCAGGGTTTAAAGCAAGAAAGACGACATGCTATCCAGGAAATAGGATTCAACATAAGATGTCATGGAAGATCCCACACGATAGCAATGGAACAGGCCCACAGAGCAAGCTGTTCAAGTTGGAATACAACAGAGAGCTCTAGAAATGTTCTGCAGCCCAAAAGATAAGTAGAGTACCTGAAATGTTCGAACACAGAAGAGTCTTACCAACTGTGGAGGAATGGAGATAAATTAATGATAGATACATAGTAAGTAAATAGCAACCAAAAAGAACAGTTAGGTACTCAAAGGAAAATAAAGCTGTGGCAGGAAGGAGATGTAATTAAAGCATACATAATTATTTAGCTGTGAATACTAGTTAACATGTTTAAAAAATTTGAAATACTGATTTTACAAACTGCATAGTTTGTATAATGTGCTTGAGAGCAAGAAAGTTTGTCAACCCTTGTTGAGAGAATGGAGTTGAGCCAGATAATCAAGAATGTGAACCATGTCTCTGTTTCTTAATGTTGTCCAAATAAGTCATTTAACTTCTGTGCCTCATCTGTAAAGTGGGGATAGAATAATGCCTACCTCTGTCATAAAAGTTGTTGTAAATATATGTAAACACAGAGAGCAGTCGCCCTGTGTTAGAGTTATAAGGGAAGGATGTAAGCAAGTGAACTGTATGTGTGGGATGGGTAGAGTAACAGTTTATGAAACAAATTTTAAGCATGCTATTTAAAAATATGGAGGTAAATAAGAGATAGCTGAGAATTGAAAGTGGTTGCCTCTGGGGAACAAGAGTTAGGAGCTTAATGGTCTATACCAGGAGACTACTTGTTTTTATTATAAGCCTTGGGTGTTTCCTTTTAAAATTTGTACACATACAGAGAACATTCAAAAAATAAGAAGAGCCTTTTAGATTTTAACTTATGTAGCATTTTTATTTGTTTTCATTATAGAAATCTTTAAACATAAGCAGAAGAACAGTATAATGAACCCATCACCTTGCTTCATCCATTATCAACTCCTGGCCAATTTTGTTTATCAGCATCCCTGAGCACCACTGGATTATTTTGAAGCAAGTCTCAAACCTTACATTTCAAATGTGGCCTAATATGTGGCCTTGGTGACCATGGTATGTACCAATTGGATCTCTCCTCAGGAAAGATCTTTACTGACCAGCTACAAGTACAGTTAGCTTGTAATCTTCAACCATAGCACTTTTGAGCTATGCCATGGTGTTTGAGCCAAGGTTATGTTCTTCATTGGCATCCCCCAGCCAGTGACCTGGCAATTTCTGCCCAATGTTAATCTCTGCACCTGGGTTTACCATTAGGGTTTGCCAAGACTTTGTCAGAGTTGTACCACACTCTTGAGGCTTTCCCTGCCTGACCTTCTTTCATTCTTTCAACGTGATAGACCAGCATCATGGTCAAAGGGTGTTTACTGCCTACTTCTGCTCCTTCTCTCTGTCTTCCATAGGTATTACCTTTATCTTGACATCTGTTTCCAAGAGCATCCAACTGACAAAATAACTAAAAGGTTTCTTTTTAGGGTTTGCAGAAAGGAGTTACCATATCAGATCAGAGACTGCTATCTTTAAAAAGATCTGCTTATGTGGTTGGCCCTGGACTGGTGTTTGGGAACTTAGATTTCAGGAGCATTCCAGTCATTTCCTGATTAAAAATAGCTCACCGTGCCTAAGCTCTTTAAGCAAACAATGTTTTGTGCTGTACATTTGCTTTTGGGAGCCTAGAATTTTGGTATGTACTAAGCTGTACCTATGTGACCAGGCTCTAGTTACCTTGAGTACTCTCTAATGAGCTGCCCTGGTAGACAACATTTCACACATGTTGCCACAATTGGTTGTTGAGGGAATTGAGCATACCCTGTGTGACTCCACTGGGAGAGGACTCTTAGAGCTTGTGTCTAGTTTCTTCTCAATCCATGTGCCTTTTCCCTTTGCTCATTTTGCTTTATATCCTTTTGCTGTAGTATTAATAAATCGTAACCATAGGTCCAGCTATATAGACATGTAGAGGAGGAGTCCTCTGAGTTCTAGTGAATCATTGAACCTGGGGATGGATGATCTTGGGAACTCTGACACACAAAGTATAACAACAAATCCCACAAAACTCAGTGATTACTTAATATCAAGTAGCCAGTGTTCAGAGTTTTGTTTTTGTTTTTTTTTTTTTTTTTTTTTAGACAGAGTCTCACTCT
>NW_012148252.1:2740807-2764411 GCF_000956105.1 Propithecus coquereli | reverse complement strand
TGTAATTTGTCTTACATAGTTTTCCCAGTCTGAATTTTACTGATCACATCTTTATAGTGGTATTTAACACATTCTTCCGTTATGTGTTAGTTTCCTGAAAAGCTAATGTTAATAGTTACATCTAGAAGGTAGATTGGATTTAAATTGTATTAACTAGATAAGACTACTTGAGAGATGGTGTTTGCTTACCTATTGGGTGGCATCTGTAGATGCATAATACCTGCTTCTCTTTTTCGTGGTAAGATTCAGGTGTTGTCAGCCTGATCCCTCCATTATAAAATTGTAGTGTAATTCCCTAGAATCCTCCAAAGGTTAACAAGTGAGATTTTTACTTTTAAGCATTATGAATTTACAGTGGATTTTGAGACTCATTTTAATCTATCCAAGTTGTTATTTTTGGTGCCCAGATTATTTTATCTCTGGCCTATGGAGGCCTCTTCAGGTTGAACCTGACATAATAGTTCTTGAGCACTTCGTGTTTGGGTGCAACAGCATGTTCGAGGCCTGGATTCAGCCATTTCCTGGAGGAGCCCTAGTTATTCTTAGTTAGAAATGGTATTTAGAACACATAGTCTGGGTTGCTCATTAATACTTGTCTTTTCATTGCACAAAGCTAGGAAATACTTAAGTATACCTTAGGTTTATATTGATATTTCTAATTAAATTTAGAGTGAAAGGGGTATTAATCTCTCCAGTTTTATATTGATTTTCTCTTACCATGAAAATCATGGTTCCTAATGTTATCACTGATAATGCTTTATCCTACTCATGGTAGTTTCAAACTAACAGTACTAATGTTGGAAACAATAGGACTACTGAAAAAATTTTAAGACATTATCCTTAGGAAGTACATCCTGGGTAAGAAGGTAAATATAGGCAATTTTGCTGACTAATGCCAGATTCCCCTCCATGAGGAGAAGACACCACTTTGTGTTCCCATCAGCAATAAATGAGAGTATCTATTTGCCCATAGCCTATCAACAGATTGTAATCAGATTTAATAAAACATTGTAAGTAGATCTGTTTTAGAATCCTTACTTTGGCAGAAATATAATAGGGATTGGAAGGTATCCTAAAGACAGGGAGATGTGTTAGGCTTTGGCAGTAGTCAAGATCTGTAAAATGCAGATCCTAACTAAGGGGGTGGAGTTACATTAAATAAGCATTAATGGATGGAGGTATTATAAGAGGAATTAGAGATAACTTCTAAGTTTCTGAGAGCATGAACATCAGATTATGGGGTTGGGGAATTCCATTTTGGAATGCTTTGAATTTTAGGTGCTTCTGGGACATCTGGGTTAGAGATATAGTTGGATATATGAATCTTAAAAGCTTGGTTAAGGGTGGAGTTTTAGAGTCATCACCATATAAGAGTTAGGATATGGGATGGGCCTGGTGGCTCACCCATGTAATCCTAGCACTCAGGAAGGCCGAGGTGGGAGGTTAGTTTGAGGTTAGGAGTTCAAGACCAGCCTGAGCAAGAGCAAGATTCTGTCTCTACAAAAAATAGAAAACTTAGCCAGGTGTGGTGGTGCACCCTGTAGTCCTTGCTACCCGGAGGCTGAGGCAGGAGGATCGTTTGAGCCCAGGACTTTGAGGTTGCAGTGAGGTATAATGACACCACTGCACTCTAGCTAGGGTGACAGAGCGAGATTTTGTCTCCAAAAAAAAAAAAATGAAGGTGCCCAGGAAAACAATAGTAGATAATTGAGCACTTGATATGTTCTTGACTTAAGAGTAGTTTTATGTGCCCCATCTGTATTTTTATCTAGCAATTGACTTACTATCTCCTTGACAAGAGTTAGAAAAGATATATTTCATTTTCATGACGTATCTTTTACAGATTTAACTATATACACATACAATATACATATAGTCTACATAATTTTGCTCTGAATTTGTACAAACTTAGTTTTGGTGCAAACATAGCTTAAATTCCCTTGCTCAGGTGTATGAAATGACTTATTTTGCCCTCTCTCCATGTAAAGATGTTTTTATTTACAATTTGAAAACTGTTCAGGTTCTCTACTTTGTTCAAGGTATTTCCATTCTAGGTATCTAATTTTGACAAATTTAGGCAAATGGAGAAATTTGTTACCATTGTAGTGTGCTTTTTACTATATTTTAAAAACATACAGAATGATGATAATGTCATGTCAGAATTTTCACATTACACCTGAGAAAGGAATCTCATCTAAAATAGAATAATTTTCTATCTCACGGCCTTAAAAATGTGGAGGCAGGAAATTAATTCACAACTTTAGAATTAGAAGAGCCCTGAAAGATCTAGTTTAACATCTTCATTTTATAGATTGAGAAAAATATTGGTCATTTTTCTGACCATACCATTATGAAACATGAGTGTATAAACACCAGATGTTCGGCTAGAGACTTCTACATTTAGGTTTGACCATTGAAAAGTAGGATTGGAAAAGGAGAAGAGTAGAACAAGACATGAGTTTGTACTTGTCAGGTTCCTTCTTTAGTATTATTTCTATGTAATTACGACAAAATATTAATAACTGACATTTATCCCATCATTTACTGTTCTAAGTGCCTTAAAGGTTTCATTTTAGTTCTCAAAATCACTATGTGAGATAGTTAGCATTAGGTACATTTTACAGATGAGGAATAGTCCCAGAGGTTTAATTACTTTTCCAAGGATACTTGATGGCCAAAAGCTCAATCAAGGGAGTGGCAGAAGGCTGGGGGTAGAGGGGAGATGTTAAATTGGGAATTTAAACATAGGCAGGCTGAAAATAGAATATACTTTGAGAGAAGACACCAGGATGATAAAGGGACTCAAAACCTTGTTACATGAGTTGAAGGAAACTTATTAAAAATGTTTTTAATTAGAAGATTGAGGGTTGCAGGGACATGTAGGCTGTTAAGTATTGGATCTGTTGTGGTGAGAGTATATAGATTTCTTTATGGAACTAAGGCATAGAATGAGTTCCAAAAGCTTGTCTTTTTTTTTTTTTTTTTTTTTTTTTTGAGACAGAGTCTCACTCTCTTGCCTGGGGCGAGTGCCGTGGCGCCAGCCTAGCTCACAGCAACCTCAAACTCCTGGGCTCAAGCCATCCTCCTGCCTCAGCCTCCCAGGTAGCTGGGACTACAGGCATGCGCCACCATGCCCGGCTAATTTTTTTTTTCTATTTTTAGTTGTTTGGCCGATTTCTTTCTATTTTTAGTAGAGACGGGGGTCTCGCTCTTGCTCAGGCTGGTCTCGAACTCCTGAGCTCAGAACGATCCGCCCGCCTCAGCCTCCCAGAGTGCTAGGATTACAGGCGTGAGCCACCACGCCCGGCCAAAAGCTTGTCTTTGATTCAGTATCAAGTATCTTCTCTTTCCTATGGCAGAACTGTGAAGACATAATGGCTTTTCTTAGGGCTAAAACTTCTCCCTGCTCCCCCCGACCCCGCCCCGTACAAGCAAAGGTTGGTTATTTGGAAGGCTTATTATAGAAGGGAATTATGGCACTGAGAGGGTAAATGGACCAGATAGTCTGAGGCCCCTTGCAGTCCTGAGGTTTTTTTTTGTTTTCAACTAACTAAAACTTAGAAACTTGATTAAATTGGATGATTACGATCCCACACAGGATTAATATCTATTTATTCTAAATGAGTTAGATATGCGGTGAGAGTCCTAGGCTTACATATCCTTATTTGATTTGGAAAAAACAAGGCTAGCTGCTAGAGCTGCTTCCAGCTTTAGACCCACTTTCATTTTTAGCAGGCCACTCTTAGTTCATTGAGAGTTAAAGGTTTCTTGCCTTAGTTTCTACTTTGTTAATACTGTTACACTACAATGTGATATTTAATTCTTATGTTCTTACAGCACAATAGGCTCTTAAACTTGAGCATGCATCAGGATTACTGAGAGGATTTGTAAAAGTAGATTGTTAGGCCTCACTTCCAGAGTTTCTGGCTCAGGGTCTGAAGTGGAGCCCAAGAATTTGCATTTCTAACACATCTCCAATGATGCTGATGCTGCTAGTCTGGGGACCACACTGTGAGAACCACTGCTATAGTATTATAGTTTGGCCTACCTCAATAGATTGAACTTTGTAAGAACAAGAACCAGATGTTATTCATTTATTTGTCCCTCTACTACCTAGCAGTATGTAGGAGCAGCAGGTCTTAATTTTATAGAAGCCAATGTGAACTGTGATATTTCTTACTTGGGCCTGATGATACCAAGAAGTTAGGCCTAAAATTGAAGAACTTTCTAAAGCTTTCAGTATAGGTCAGGTTTGGGTTGGTGGTTATGCTTATCCCTACAAAATATAAATAAAGCCAAGATTCTCTAGAATTTTTTTTTATATGTTCTCCTTTCTGGTACATAAAAAATTTTGTGTTTTTTAAGTATTACTAGAGAGCTGTCTACATATAAGAACTAGAATCTTTTTCTTCCTAGGAAAATGGAGGCTAATGGAGAATGCTATGTTCATGTTCTTATTATGCATAAAGCAAGTGGCAGAATTCAATGAACTGGTTCCAAGATCAGAGAAGTCCTATTAAAATAATTCTTGGCCAGGCACAGTGGATCATGCCTGTAATCTCAGCACTTTGGGAGGTTGAGGCAGGAATATCGATTGAGAGCAGGAGTTCAAGACCAGCCTGGGCAACAGTACGAGACCTTGTCTCTACAATAAAATTTAAAAATTAGCCGGGCATGGCGACTCATGCTTATAGTCCACCCAGGTGTTCAAGGTTGCAGTGAGCTGTGATCATACTACCGCACTCCAGCCTGGGTGACAGAATAAGACCCTTATCTCAATCAATAAAAAATAATTTTTTAAAAAAAATTTAAAAATCCATCTAATCTTAAACTTGGGTTTAAAAATTGTATCTTTTATTACCTCTCCCCCCCGCTTCCAGCAACCAATGAATGTCTTTGAACCTTAAGAAGAATTATTTTACTCTGGAAATTAAGATCTTGAATGTATATCATTTAAGTGCCACTAAGAATATATAGTCTCTCATTCAGAATATGCAGATTATAACAGTAATCATTGACTGAATAGATATGTTACATTTAGTATGTTCTAGAGAAATAGGATATAGCTCCCACAAGGTAGATATAATGGTGGTTCTTGAACATGGAGTAAACACTTGCCTGGCATTCAGCAAGCCATGAAAAGAGGCCTAGTGGAGGCGGGGAGAGGATTTATGCTCACACTTATAGAGACCAACCTGTAGGTATCACAATACACGTGAGAGGCCAACATGAAATACACCTATTTAAGGACATTGCAACCTGTATTACTTTTTCTCTTGGATGACTAATTCTACAAATTAGATTTTTCTATATGTTGCATAAAATTTTAGTTGTTTTTGGTGATAATCATAAGCCATGCTCTGTGGTTCTCTCTCCTCAGATATCCCGAAAGTGGTATTCTACAAATGAATGTCAAGGATCTTAGACCACGAGCTAGAACCATTTTGAAATGGAGTGAATTAAATGTTGGTGATGTGGTAATGGTTAATTACAATGTGGAAAATCCTGGACAAAGAGGATTTTGGTTTGATGCAGAAATTACCACACTGAAGACAATCTCAAGGACCAAAAAAGAACTTCGTGTAAAAATTTTCCTGGGGTAAGATTCTCTTCACTGGTGCCATTTGATTACTGAATTAATTAAGGAAAGTAATTTTTAGATATTAAGCACATGTCCCTTACCAACAAAAGATAGAACCTATGAAAGATGGAAATTTCCATACTAAAGGAAAATATTTTTATAAGTTCTTGGATTTTTAAAATTAAGAATGGCTTAAATATCCAGCTCTACTTTATGGTTGGAGATATTATTTGGATGAATCTGGGAAAACTGAGCATTTTATTAGAGAAATTCTTAGTTACTTCACAGGATTCTTATAGATCAAAACAAAATACAAAAAGCATTTTAATAGCTGTGATTGCTATAAGGATCTGTGTTGATGTAATAGCAGTGGATGGCTACTTAACCAGCTGTTTGCTGGACTAAGACTAGCTGAAATCGTTCCTTCATAGTAATTTTTCTTCAACTTACAGAATTCAAGTGTAGTGAAGAGAATTCAAAATGTAGAAAATCACCTGAAATACCAAATCACTTACATTTCTACCATTCATTCTTTATGAAATACTTTCAGATGTTTTCCCCAAATTTTAAAGTACTAAGCATTGTTTTACAATCACTTAGGAAAGCGACATTTATACTTAGGAAAATATTGTTACCATCTTTTTGCGTCTGCTTCATCTGAATAGTTTATTTGCTGAATAGTCACTAATTTACTTTTTAAGAAGAAAATCTCTATTAAATAAACTGTTTCCAGTCCTTTATTATAACTATGTTTAAATAAACATCCTTGTATATACATTTTCCTGCATTTCTTTAAAAGAAATTCTTAGATTTGTTGTGTTGAGCATTGAAGATTTTAGAATGACCCTGGCCGTTTTCTTTCACGTAAGGGAAGCAGCCAAGCTAATATTCTTGTCAAATTCTGGTTAACTGAATTAGTGACACAAGGTGACAAATCTGGGAGCAAGCATCTGCTTTAGGTTAAAAATATAAAGCAAAGATAGGTAAACTACAGCCCACTAGCTGCCTTGTTTTTATAAATAAAGTTTTATTGGAACACAACAATGTGTATTGACTTATGTATTATCTGTGGTTGTTTTTGTGCTTGATAGCATTGTTGAAAGTTGGCCACTAAGACTATCCATCTTGCAAAGCCAAAACTACTTTCTATTTGTCCCTTCGTGGAAAAAGTTTGCTGACTCCTGAGATAAAGAAAGTGAATGTTGCAAGGTGCTGAAAACATGCTTTCAAAAATAGATTTCAGAACTTCCTACAAAGTGTGATTCTATTGCTAGACTAAGGATGTAGCTTAATTACAGACATCTAAACAATTTGAAATTCTGATATAGAAACAAATCGTGAAGAAGAAAAGGAGAAAGCACCTAAATAAACTGGCTGTGTAAGCAGCCTTATAGTTAATGTACTTGAGTGTAGGATATATAAAAAGCACATGTACACAATAGCATAACAGTACTCATAGCATTGAGCAAAAAAAGCCGGCTATTTAGAAAAAAAAAAAATTTCCCCAAGTGATTCTGAGGTATAGTTAGAGTGGAGCGTGCTGGCACTTCAGGAGTAGAACTAAGATTGAGTGGAAATTATAGGTAGGCAAATATTGGCTTGATAGAACGATTATATGATGGCTAGCCCAACAATAAAACACAATGTTCTGTAAAGTATTGTGTTCTTCTTTTTTTTTTTTTACTTAGAAGCATTAGGAACACAAGAGCCAAAAAAGCTAGGTGGCTTGAGGATGGGAATTTTTTTCTTAGAAATCTTTTCTCACTGGAAAGAATGGGTAAATAATCGGGGTTAAAGTATAAATGCATTATGCTGTTGATACACAGTTTGGGGCAGTTACAGTGCTCCCATGACATGCTTGTACCTATGTCCTGGCACGTATGGACATGAGTTTCTCTAGATCATATTGGGTCTAGGAGAATTGCTGGGTCTCAGAACCAACCCCTGTGCATCTTCACCTTTAGTAACGACCGGATATTTAAGTGATTGTACCAAATTACAATTCTGAAACAGTATAAGTTCCTGTTGCTCTGCATTCTCATCCACACTTGGTTTTGTCAGACTTTAGTTTCTATTAATCAGGTGAGTATATAATAAAATAGCATCTAATGGTGGCTTTGATTTGTATTTCCCTGGCTAGTAATGGAGTTGAGAACTTTTTGTATGTTTATTGACAAGTTGGGCATTTTTTGTGAGGACCTGTTTCTAAACTTTGGTGCATTTTTGGTGGTTGTTAATTGAATAGGTCATCTGATTAGTTTTTGAATTCCAGTTGTAGAGACTAAATCATTTTAGTCATATGTGGCAAAAATCTTCTAACTCTATGGCTTGTCTTTTCTCCTTACGATGTTTGAATATCAGTTTTCTTAATTTTGATGTAGTTGAAATTATCAAAGTTCAAGGAAGTTTTTTTCCTTATGCTTTTTATGTCTCGCTTTAAGAAACTTCCGTACCCAGAGATCATAAAGATACTTTCAGTACCTTCTAAAAGCTTTGTGATTTTTGACTTTAGATCTTTAATCGACTTGGAGTAGATTTTTGTGTATAGTGTGGGGTTAAGGGTCTAATTTAACTTGATACATATGAATAGTCATTTTTCCTAGCACTGTTTATTGAAAAGCCCATTTCCCCCACCACTGGTCTTCAGTATCAACTCTTTTGGATCAAGAATCCTTATATTTGATGCATACTTCTGATTCCTCTACTCTATACCATGGGTCTGGTTTTTGTGTATCTTTATACCAGTTCCACACTTTCATAATATGACAGAGCAGGTCATCCTGCCTTTATGTTCTTAGCTCCGTGTACTTTCATTCAAAATTTCCAGTCATCTTTTTTCTTACTAGTGTATAGGAATTCAAGTTTCCTTTGATTTTGGATCCAGTAGCTTTACTAGATTTACTAACTTTAATTTACATGTAGATTGTTTTTGAAATGTTTATAATCATCTGTGAATTGGGACATTTTTGTTTTGTCTTTTCCTTTACTTTTGATTTCTTCCTCTTCTCCTTATTTACCAGCCGGGCCCTCCAATACATTGTTAAAAAGAAGTGGCGATAGCAGGCATCCTTTTTTCCTCCTGATCTCAGAAAACTTCCAAGATTTCATTAATAACTATGTTATAGGTATTTTATGAATGTTTTCCTGGATTTGATTTGCCAGTATTTTGTGTAGGATTTTTATATTATTGTTAATAAAAGTTTACACATTAATCTTCCTAACTAGCTGTTCTTCAGGGATTGTGCTAGTTTCATAAAGTAATTTGGAATATTCTTTTTCTGTCTTATGGTAGAGTTTTGTATTTTTTTCTTGAATGTTTGGTAGAGCTCCTTAGTAAAGTCCTCTGGCTGAGTTTTCTTTATGGAAAGGTTTTTTAAATGATTGATTCAATTTCTGTAATGATCATAGAACGATCCATATTTTCTGTTTCTTTTTGAACTAGAATTTTCTAGGAATTTACTTTCATCTACATTTTAGAATTGTCATAAATTTGTTTAGTAGCCACATCTTTTTAATATGTACAGTATCTGTCGTGATATTCCTTTTTTATTCCTGAATTTAAGTTTGTGACTTTTTGATCAATCTCACCAGAGGTTTGTCAGTTTTGTTAGACTTTTGCAAAGAACTAACCTTCAGTTTTGATCCTCTCTATTATATTGAAGGTACAAAGGAAGAAGCAAATAGAGGACATGATTTTTAAACTGCCTTGGAGATTTGATAAGGGAACTTGAAGTTAAAGTTGATGCTTGTTTCTATTTTTAATTTGTGAGTACCAAAAAGTGAATATGCTTGAACTGTCAAATTCTAGTTATCAAATTCTATTTGAGTTGTTTTCTGTTGTAGCTTTTGAAGAAAATTCAGAACACAAATTTGAGATTTAAATACATTTTTAAAAAGTTCATTTACTATTGTATTATGTATCATATTTAATACCATGTTAAGTTATACTAGTTTAAGCATTTATAAGTAAAGTAGAATTTGAATCCAGTAGCAAGAAAATTTGACATTACTAAAATTATAGATATACTTTATGTTCAGTGTCATTTTTATGGGGTTTCATTTATTTACTAAATTTTTTCATACTTGTTTATTATGAAATCTCTGTAGTGATTCTTATCACTGAATATGCCATTCTTACAGGATATATTTAACATCCATATCAAGTTATACCTCAAAGCTCACTATGCTTCAACTATTCTGGCCTCCTGTGTTGCTTAATTATATAAACATGCTCCTGCCTCAGAGCCGTTGTGCTTGCTGTTACCTCTGCCTTGTCTGCCCCACACACAGATACTCATTCAGCTTGCTCTGTCTCTTGTTTCAGTTCTCTGCTCAGCTGTCACTTCGGAATGGCCTTTCTTGATCACCCTATGTAAAATCACATATATACATACCAGGCATAGATTACTTGAATTGTCCCTTACTCTTGACTTTTTTTTTTCTTTATAGAATGTATTATCACTTGACATCGTCTCTCTTACCCCACTTGTATTAGTTTCCTATTGCTGCTACAATAAATTACCACAAACTTAGTGGTTTAAACAATAAAACATTATTTTACAATTCTGGAGGTTAGAAGTCTTACATAGGTTTGGGTTTCATTGGGCTAAAATCAAAATGTCAGCAGGGATGTGTTCATTTTTTAAGAGACTCTATGAGAGAATCCATTTTCTTACCTTTTCCAGTTTTTAGAGTCCTCCCACATTCCTTAGCCTGTTGCCTGCTTCCTCCACCTTCCTAGCCAGCAATGTTGCATCTCTCTGACAATTCTTTTGTAGTTACATATCCCTCAGATTCTCTCAGCCTCTTCCACTTTTAAGGTCTGCTGTCATTATTTGGGCCTACGTGAATAATCCTCTCATTTCAAGGTCCTTAATCATCTGCAAAGTCCTTTTTGCCATGTAAGGTGTAACATTGATAGGTTCCTGGGATTAGGTCATTGACATCTTTGGGGTCCATCGTGCTGCCTGCCCTATCACTGGAATGTTAATGCCTTGACTTTTTGCCTTCCAGGCCCTGTTCAAAGCACTAGTTACGATGGGTTTTCAGTAAATACAGTATCGCGTAGATTCTAAGAGAATAGTTTTTCATGTTTTAGCATGTCTGAAATAAAAATGGATTCTGAAGTTGCTATTGGGCTGCTGACTAAAGATCTTCTAAAGATTTGGTTTTCTTCCACCAGTCACCTGAAAATGCCATTTAACTTTTAATTTCTATCTGCAAGGTGGTTTATTTCCCGTATATCTTTAACTGAGAAAACCATTTGGTGACCCAGCTTAGGTTTTAGGGTTTTTCTTAAACACCTCATTGCAAGCTTTTTTCCTTAGAATTAAATAATGTATCTTATAATTAGTTGTTGACTACCATTTGGTGTCCCAGGCCAATTTCTTTTTTGGTAGTACATAAAATGTTTTACAATTATTAGCTTATTAGATTCAATGAAATAAGATATTAATATTTCTTGAAGAAATAAATTGACAGTGTTATTTACATGTTTTGGTTACGATCTACGGCTTTATCAATTTTGTGCAGAAGGAACATCTGTGGTAAGTCTTTAACTAAAATGATAAATATGTGAAAGAATGGTTTTTAGTTTTGAAACTGTTTTTGTAACATTTATTGAATCACTTAAAGAAGTATATGGAGGGCTTCTGTTTCTACATAGTGTGGGACAGCTGGCAGTAGATCAGTGCTCTTACCTGGATACTAGAATAGCCAGATTAAATAGTTGTCTGTCTGAAGGCAGCAGAGGATCAAGGAGAACCACTGGGACTATAACTCTGGAGAAGGAAGCACCTGGGAAGGCAATTGGCTTGTGTAGTTGTGTTTTGCCCCTGGGGAATCTGCTAATTTTGGATGCAGTGCAAAACCTAGTTGAGAATAGCTAGCAGCAGGGTGGGAGCAGAAATCAGCAGAGTTTTGGGCAGATATTTGGGATGCCTCAAGTATATGGCCTGTTTTCACCTTAGGACTTGGGCCAAATACTGGGGTTTTGCTGGGCAGGAGACTGAAAACATAAGTAAACAGTAGAGTGGCATTTTCAGCAATCTTAGAAGGGAAACGTTGGATTTTGGGATCACTGGAGTGGCTCCACAGAATATATGACAGTTTTTTAGTTTAAAAACTGAATGGCTAAGACAAACAGGTAGACTAAATATTATCAAGGCTGTAAACCAGTCTGAGTCAGCATACTTGCTATCTAAAATGTTAAACTGCCACAGTATCTCCCCAGCAGAAACAAGGTTAAACCTTTACATAAAATAAAATCTGAAGCCTCTAATGTTTTGTATACACCATGGAGCCAAAAATACTATTCTGCCAAAAGACAGGGTCACCTAATCAGAAAACAGAAGGCAAACCAATAAGGGAAATGGACCCATAGGTGATCTTGATAATCACAGTTATCAGAGAGTCTTTAAAAGTGTGATTAATATGCTCAAGAAGAAAGATAACATGCTGGATTTCAACTGAGAATTGGAATCAATAAAATAATTGTGGAGATTCTAGAACTAAAAATGATAGTAAAAACCTAAGACCTTATTAGATTGATTTAACAACATAGCAGAAGATAAGACTACTAAACTGGAAGGTAAATCGATAAAAACTATCCAAACTGAAACATGGAAAACACAAGAGAGTGTTAGACACACAGGAGAACTTGGTGGAAGGTCAAATTATGTGTACTTGGAATTCCCAAAGTAGAAAGTGGAATGAAAACAATATTTGAAAATACAATAGCCATAATTTTCCAAAACTGATAAGAGATCAGTCCATATCAAAGAAGTTCTGTAAACTCTTAGTGGCATATCACAAATAAGACTGCTGAAAACTGAAGATAGAAACACAGTAGATGACCAGGTTTGCTTCAGAAACAATGGAAGCAATAAGACAATGGAGTAGCATGTGAAAACACTTATTTAAAAATAAATCTCAACTTAGAAATACATTTCCAATGAAAATATCCTTCAAAAATGAAAACAAAATAAAGATATTATCAAACAAAACCTGAAGAAGTTCATCACCAACAGACATACACCAAAAAGAATACTTAAAGGGAGTTCTCTAAGCAGAAGGAAAGAAATCCCAGATAGAAACATGGAAGTACAGGAAGGAATTAAGAGTAGGGGAAGGCTAAATATATGTGTAAATATAAATAACTTCAAAAAAATAAAGTTTAGCTTTTGGTTTTCGGCTCAGAGGAAGCCAAGGTGTAGCTTTCTTTGGCTGTCTGAATCTGGGTTCACCTGACACCAGCAGCCTCCACCATGTCGCCTAAGTTTGACCCCAACAAGATCAAAGTTGTGTACCTGTGATGCACAGGTAGCAAAGTCAGTGCCACGTCTGCCCTGGTCCCCAAGATCGGCCTCCTGGGTCTGTCTCCAAAAAAGGCTGGTGATGACATTGCCAAGTCAACCAGTGAGGATTACAGCAAAACTCTTCAGGACAAGCCCAGATTGAAGTGGTACCTTCTACCTCTGCCCTGATCACCAGAGCCCTCAGGAAATCACCAAGAGACAGAAAGAAACAGAGAAACATTAAATACAACGGAAACGTCACTTTTAATGAGATTGTCTCAGGTCTCTACTTTGTTTAAAAAGAGAGAGAGATTGTCAACATTGGCAGACAGATGTGGCAATTGGCTAACCAATTGTTAGCCAGAGAACTCTTTGGAACCATTAAAGAGATCCTGGGGACTGCCCAGTCTGTGGGTTGCAATGTTGATGGCTGCCACACTCATGACATCATAGATGACCTCAACAGTGGTGCAGTGGAATACCAAGCTAGTTAAAAAGTACAAAGGAAAATATCTCAATAAACGATCATTTGACAGCCTCCCCAAAATAAAGTTTAAAACGTGTAGGAAAAAATGCATGACGACAGTAACACAAGAGATAGGGTTGTTAAATGAAATTGTGAGATTCTGGCATTCTGAGGCAAGTGGTGAAAGTTAAAATTTATAGTAGATTGGACTATGCAAACCTGACATACCAGTCTCCAGACTAACCTCTAAAAAAATTAAAGGATTTTTAACAAATTTATGCAGTGAAAATGGAAAAATAAGGCAGGTAGTGGCTCATGCCTATAATCCTAGCACTTTGAGAGGCTGAGGCAGGATCACTTGAAGCTAGGAGTTTGAGACCAGCCTGGGCAACATAGTGAGACCACATCTCTACAAAAAAAAAAAATTTAGTCAGGCCTGGTGGCATGAGCCTATAGTGCCAGCTACTTGGGAGGCTGAGGCAGGAGGATCCCTTGAGCCCCAGGTGTTTGAGGTTACTGTGAGCTGTGATTGTGCCACTGCACTCCAGCCTGGTGACAGAGCAAGACCCTGTCTCTTAAAAAAAAAAAAAAGAAAGAAAAAGAAACATTAATCTGAAAGAAGGAAATCAAGACTAAAAATAGGGAGATAAAGTAGAAAATGTAATAGAATGACAGAAACAGCTGTATCAGCCATTATATTAACTATATGTGAAATATTCCATTTAAAGACAAAGAACAAACTAGATTAAAAGAAAACAAGCCCTGTATACTGCTTGCAAGAAAGACTCCTTAAAGTCACAGAAGTTGAAAAGAGATGGTTGGGATTCTAGGAAGATGACAATAGCATGGATTTTTAATGTCCTCAAATGTCCTTATAAAAACATACAGAGAAACTAAAGTATGTAATCCAGATACTCCTGGGCAACATCTACAGTGAAACAGGGTGATGTGCTAGCTCCTACAAGCTCCAAAATAGCTAGTGGGATAAACAACAGAAAGTTTCAAGACCTTTGTAGTATTGGTGGCTGTGCAAGAGGAAGGAGAAAGTAGCTACAGAATCTGTAATAGATCCAAGAACTCCAAATAATGAATTGGCCTAGCATACTAATTTTAGAATAGCAGCTCTGGTATTTCAAGATGATCATCAGTGATTCCTGCTTCCTGGTACTGACCCTCACATAGTTCTCTGTCACCTGGGCTAGAGTGCCATGGCATCAGCCTGGCTCACAGCAACCTCAAACTTCTGGGCTTGAGCAATTCTCCTGCCTCAGCCTACCAAGTAGCTGGGACTACAGACGAGCACCACCACGCCCAGCTAACTTTTCTATTTTTAGTGGAGATGGAATCTCGCTCTTGCTCAGGCTATTCTCAAACTCCTGAGAAGCAATTCTCCCACCTTGGCCTCCCAGAGTGCTGGGATTACAGGTGTGAGCCACCATACCTTGCCAAGGATGACTTCTTGTGACCAGTAGAATATGGCGTGACATATGCCACTTGAAGATGAGGTTATAAAAAGATGGCTTCCATTTTGGGCACTCTGTTGGATAGTTTCCTCTTAAAAGAAGCCAGATGCATGTCATGAGGCTATTCAGGCAGCCTTTGGATCTTCCCCTAGTTGGGTTTTTAGATGAGATTGCAGCCTTAGCCAAAGGCTTGACTGCAACCTCATGAAAGGTGTGAAACCAGAACTACCCAGCTAGGCAGCTCCCAGACCAGCTAGGCTGATCCACAGAAATTGAGATAATTTTTGTTCTGTCAAGGGTGAGTTATTATATAGCAATAGATAACTGATATAGCAGCTGAAGCTAGAAAGGGGTATGCATCCCAATTTCGATAAGTATAAGCAATTTGTAGTAAGGTCTGCAGGGATTAGAGCCCTATGAAATCTTTAGTCAACTAAAGCTCCTTTCCAGGACTAAAGCCCCATATTAAAAAGAAACTAGTGGGAATGGAATCCAAATTGAGTGGGACGGGGAAAATAGAGACAAAGGCAAGAAGGTTCTAGTTAAAAATACAGGAGGATGAGAGAGCCAGGAAATTTCACAAAGTAAGCTTTCATGATGGTTTTGGGGTTTTTTTTTTTTTGGTTTGTTTTTTTTTTAAGATAGGGTCTTGTTCTGTTGCCCAGGCTGGAGCACAGTGGTGTGATCACAGCTTACTGCAGCCTCCAACTCCCAGTCTCAAGCCATCCTCCTGGCTCAGCCTCCCAACTAGCTAGGACTGCAGGAACCACTATACCTGGCTAATTTTATTTTTTGTAGAGTTGGTCTCATTGTGTTGCCCACGCTGACCTTGAACCCTGGCCTCAAGCAATCCTCCCACCTAAGCCTCCCAAAGTGCTGGGATTACAGGCTTGAGCCACTACACTCAGCCTTCATAATATCTTTTTTAAAAATTAGTTTTGTACAGTAATACGTAGTATACAATACAGTGAATGTTGACAAATGTTTATACCTGTGCCACTACTAATCAACACAAGGCATGTGCCTGTAGTCCCAGCTACTCGAGAGGCTGAGGCAGGAGGATTGCTTGAGCCCAGGAATTTCAAGTTACAGTGAGCTATGATGATGTCACTGAATTCCAGCCCAGGTAACAGAGAGAGACTCTGTCTCAAAAAGAAACCCCAAATAAATAAGAGATGGAACATTTTTATCACCCCAAAAAGTTCCCACGGGCCCGTTACAGTCACCACCACGACCCTTAACGTTGGCCTCAGGCAACCACTGATTTACTTTCTATTAAATTAGATCTTAGCTGCCAGAGTTTTGAATGCTTCTCCCAAAAATGAACTCTATGGCTGTGAACTAGCAAAATTACACCCTCTAAAGATTCAAGAAATTTATTTTATAAAAATAAGCAAAAAGAAAGGATTAATACAAATTCTATACAAAGTTAGAAGAGAGAAAATAAGGAATAGGATAACATGCTTACAGACAAAGCATCCCAGAAAGACAAGCATGAGTCTAGAAAAAAGGAGAGCCAAGGATTAAGCGTAGCCAAACTAGCCTTCAGTATAAGAACTAGGGGATATTGTTCTCATTCTTCCTGAGAAATCTTCTAGAGAATTAACTTCAGTCAAGATGACTAAAGAGAATTTAATGTAAATAATGGTGATAAACACTAAAAATATTTCTACATTTAAACCTAGTACTAAATGAAGAACATAAAGGAGAAAATACAGCATGTAGTGGCTATATGGTGTGATAGGGCAGCTGTTGTAACTAAAAAATGGAGAAGAAAATACACAAAAAATTTAAACTATTTTATCGTATTGACAACTGGTTGAATGTCTTGTGTGTCATTTGGGATAAAGCAAAGGAATATTTGTACTACTCGAATTTAGGCATCCCTGACATCCTTGAGAACTAGGACTTTCTGGTTGGCAGGAGGGAATCAGGTACATAATTTTTTTGTTAAAAGTAAATACTCTTTAGTCCTGAATTTTAATGGACAATAGTAGTATGAACTCATTAGGTATTTTGAGTATGTATATTAATGTATATGTCTAAATTTTGTAGCTTTGTTCATTGAAAAAGCCTATAAATAGTAATCAGCCCAGTTGTATTAAGCTTTCCTAGTGCCTAATTGTGGTGTTGAAATACTACAGAATTTTCCAGTGAAAGAAACCAGGGTTTATTGGGCATAGGACTCCAGGCTGGGAACAGAAAATGTACCATGAACCTGGAACATCTTGTCAGGCAATAATAAGGAATCCCACAAAGACTGCTAAGTTCTTGTCAGAAGAATTTGGGAGTCAACTGGAAGCTCCCATTGACCAAAGATGAGACAATTTGAACCACTGATAAGGAAGATAACTACAGTGGATTGAGACGTATCAAATATATTTAACTCTACAATTTCATAGTAATACAAATAATGATCACCTATAGAAAATGTTAGCTATTTTTTAAAAACTGCTAAATAAACATTTTATCGGCCGGGCGCGGTGGCTCACGCCTGTAATCCTAGCTCTCTGGGAGGCCGAGGCGGGCGGATTGTTTGAGCTCAGGAGTTTGAAACCAGCCTGAGCAAGAGCGAGACCCTGTCTCTACTAAAATTAGAAAGAAATTAATTGGACAACTAAAAACATACACACAAAAAAAAATTAGCCGGGCATGGTGGCGCATGCCTGTAGTCCCAGCTACTCAGGAGGCTGAGGCAGGAGGATCGCTTGAGCCCAGGAGTCTGAGGTTGCTGTGAGCTAAGCTGATGCCACGGCCCTCTAGCCCGGGCAACACAGTGAGACTCTGTCTCAAAAAAAATAAATAAATAAAAAATAAACATTTTATCTCCCTTTGTTATGTGAGCTGTACCACTGGGTTACCAAACAGTAAGGTCAAGTTTCCCTTTATAGAATTGTTCTGGCAAATAAATAAGAAGGAAATGGTAGAACTGGAATACCAACATTTTTTAACCCCCAGTGAATTAATAAATCTAGGCATTGAGCATCAGTAGCTGCTGTCATGACAGGGAAGGAGACAACTAAATAACAAGGTGCTTTCTGATGGAAATAGAGCTATGAAACAGTCTACAAAAAGATGAACCTAAATCTGATTAAGCCCAAGAGTTAGCCGTTTTTCTGTAAAGAGCCAAATAGTAAATAGTTTACCTTTGAGGGCCAGATGGTCTTTGTCACAACTATTCAACTCTGGTGTTGTAGCATGAAATCAGCCACAAAAGTACATAAATGAGTTGGTGTAGCTAAGTTCCAATAAAACTTTATTTACAAAAACAAGCAATGGACCAAGGTTTTTTGACCTCTACTCTAGATCAGTTGCCAACTTATGAGAAATACAGATGATAGGGAAAAACTGTTTAAACTACACTTTGGGAATGCAAATGTCAAAATCAAGACTGAGAAACTCTATAAGACAAATGGTTGGGTTCTTCAACAGATTTCAAGAAAGAGATGGTATGGGAATTTAGACTTAAAATATAGACAAAACTGTGTATTTAGGGAGGCAGGCAGCTGTGGAGACTGAAGAAAACCAAGGTAAATATAACAGGAGGGTGTGAAGAAGTTGTCATTGGGAGGGGGCAAGTTGAGGTAGTTGATAGTTCTATCTTCTGTCATGGTTGGTGATTACAAAGGTTGTGCACCTTATAGTTGGTTAAGCCATGCATTTATATATGCAGTTTTTCTGTATTTGTGTATATTTGATATTAAAAGTTTTAAAAGAAAGGGCGAATGGATGGAAAAAGTCTGCAAGCAAATGCTAACCAAAAAAATAAAAGTAGACTTTTGATGTAGAATGCATTACTAAAGACAGACATTTAATAAGAAGATACAGGATTCTTAAATCTGTATGCTCCTAATAGCATAGCTTCAAAAATATAAAGCAAAAGCTGACAGATTAAAAGGAGAAATACATAAATCTACAGTCATAGCAGAAAATTTTGAAGAAGCATATACAAACAGGTATAAATTGAGTCTCCGACAAATATGGTTTAGTATTTTAAAGACTTTAAGGAGAAGGCATCTTACTTCTGCCCAGAAATTTACCATATTTATTGGAAATAGGTTTAAGTATTGCATTTTAATTGACAGGAAACCATTTTTAGTCTTCAAATTAAATTTACAAAATAGCTACTTCTTACTAGATCATCTAAGTATAAAGTTTCTGAATTTTTCCTGATACTACCCTAAAGTTTTGATTAACTTTGAATGTTAATTAAATCACACTTGGACTTTTCCTACTATTGTAAACTGTAGTTCAGAGTGATTGGCGTAGCTATAATCTCAAATTGTAAATAGGCAAATTCCAGTGAGTTTCCAAACTGAGTTTTAATTATTATTTGTATATGGTTTAGATTTGTTGACAGAAGTTAACCTTTCTTCCTTTTTTAAACAGGGGTTCTGAAGGAACATTAAATGACTGCAAGATAATATCTGTAGATGAAATTTTCAAGATCGAGAAACCTGGAGCCCATCCTCTTTCATTTGCAGATGGAAAGTTTTTAAGTATGGATTTTTCTTTTGGGCCTAGACTACATGTGTTGAACATGATTGAAATTTATTTTTACTGGTCAGTGAATAGCTTAGAAGAAAGTATAAAACTGTAGACCATACATATTTATAATATTTTCAAGACAAGTTTTGATCTAAGATTCATTTTGGTTTGATGGATTTTTCCCAAATGATAAAATTTCATTTTCAAAAACATATATTCTCATCTTGGCATTTTATTGCTATTTTCTTTTTAATTTTTTAATTTTTATAGATACTTAATAGTTGTAGATATTTACAAGACACATGTGATATTTTGATACAGGCATATAGTATATAATGATCAAATCTGTATAATTGGGATATTCATTACCTCAAACATTTACCATTTCTTTGTGTTGGGAACATTCAAAATCTACTCTTCTAGCTACTTTGAAATATAGGATAACTTATTATTTACTCCCTGTATTGTGCTACCAAACACTAGATCTTATTCCTTCTAACTGTATTTTTGTACCCATTAACCAACCTATCTTGATCTCCCCCACCCCACTACGCTTCTAAGCCTCTGGTAACCACCATTCTACTCACCACCTCTGTGAGATCACTTTTTTTTTTTTTTTTTTTTTTGAGACAGTCTCACTCTGAACAGGAGACATTTGGTTTTTGTGCCTGGCTTATTTCACTTAAGATAATCTCTTCCAGTTCCATCCATGTTGTTATAAATGATAGGATTCCATTCTTTTGTGGCAGAATATTCCATTGTATGTATGTACCACATTTTCTTTGTCCATCTATTGATGGATTTTCTGCTGTTTTCTCTGTTATAGATTTTGTCCAAAGGAAAAATCTATTTCAGTAATTTTGTGGCCATCCAAGATTAATATTTTTAATAATGAGATTTATTTTTATACCAGTGGAGCCTGAGAATAATAGTGCTAATTGAGCCTTGAATTTCTAGGAGGTAATAAATGAGGTTTATATAAAGATTAGAATGTTAGAATGCAGCCCTACCTCTTCATTGTATAGGTTTTTGTTGTTTAATATCACACAATTGGTAACAGGTACGACTATATTCTAGGTCTTCTTATTCATGGTTCAATCGCTATCTTTCCAAATAGATTATAGTGTCTCATATTCTCTTTATTTTTTGTGGCGAGCAATCCATTGACTATATGCCATGTGTCAATGTCTAATACATTCTGGGAAAGAAATATGTATGACTAAAGGGTCCTGCCTAACCTCTTCTTACCATAATTGTACAAGATTCAAATAAGAGAAGACCTTTAACAGATCAATAAGTAGACTTCCAGGTCTCCAGTCAAGGCCATTCTCATTTTTTGAGGCCACAATGCTCAACATATCTAGATTTGAATTAAGAACCTTAAGGCATGATGAGTAAACCTATTTAAAGTGACATAGTCATTCTTAGTAAAGCACAATAGAAAACCAAGATTGGCTAAGTTTTTCCATATCTCTGCTATCTCCCACTCAGTGTATCTGTATATATTTGTTGTCCTCTCTTCTGCCTCTCTTGTATCCTTCCTCTATCATAACATAACTATACCTTTGAAGTTATATATAAAGAAACCATTTCAAAGCCAGACTGCTGCTGGTCCCATCACTCTTCGAACCAAAAATCCAAACATGCCTTTGGCATTTTGGGCCTGTTCTGTCTCCATTGCTTATATATTGTCATAGCTACCTTAGTAGAAAAGAACGTAAATTGTAATCTTCTGTTAATTGGCAAGAATAAGCAGTGATCAGAGATATTACTAAAATCAGTGGCCTTATCTCTGTGCACTCTCACTGTCACTTGTCAATTACTGTTTCCCTTTCCCTTACGTTGCTAGATCAGCTCCGATATGGTAAATCTTCTCACAAATGTATTGTGTATATTTGTAAGAAATTCTGAGTATAAAACTACATAAATTCAAACATTAAACTCCCAAGAGGCAGTCACTTTACAGTGTATGTCATTCTAGACATATTTTTGTGTCTGTGTAATTCTTTATATATTTATACAATTTTGTTTATGTTCTGCAATCTCCTTTTTGAATTTAATATACATAATACTTCTATGTTCTTATAAATTTACCTTGTTTTTTATAAATTCTATCCAACTGTTCCCCTTTTGATTGACATTTAACTTTTGTTCGGTCTTATGAACATAGCTGTTAACTTGTGTACGTGTGTATATTTAAATATTTTAAGGGAATACTTTGATAGAAGGTATGTGGATTTAAGGCCAATAAAGGGTTCTGAACCAATTGACAAATAAGATAAAAAGTAGCTAAGTTAGAAATGCCACCAAGAGTAGGTTGGGAGCATAGCTTGTGGGAGAACCAAAATGGGTTTGCTAACTCCCAACAGCCCTGTCTCCCTTCTTACAGCCAACTTAAGGAAAGGTTGGATGTGCAGAACATATGGACTTGCCTAGGTCCCTGTTTCCATTTGTTGGGGTAGACAGAGAATAAATCCCTCATAATTACAGGACCTTTTGATTAGATACATAGATGAGTAGCTTAAATCCACCAACTGAGTATGTCACCACCACCACCACCCCCAGGGAGTAATAAGGGACAGGATAAGAATACAAGAGTATTTAGAGAAAACCTTCCTGGAAACTAACGGAGTAGGAAGAAAGAATACTCTCACAAAAGAATCTAAGCTTAAGGTTTCCTGAGTACTGTCAAATGGACTTTCAAATGTTTATCAATTTGCATTTTCACCAATATGCTTATTTCTCCATTACCTTATCAATACTAAACATTTACTTTTCCTAGTCTAATAGGAGTTAAAGGTCCAAAGTATTGTATCTCTTTGAATGGAATTAAGCACCTACCTAAGGTCTTGCCCATAGTTCCTCAAACTAACTTTTCATTGAGCCATTAGTGACTGAGTAATTTTTTGATGGTACCCATAGACCAAAAGAAATGCATAACAGTTCCGTTTATTAAGTAGTTAGGTCCAAATAATTTTGTTGGACAAATTGCATTTCCCTTGACATTTTAAGATATCTTATGGTGGCCCCGTGAGTTCACTACACTGCTGTTGGGTGTCTTGGTGCACATTCGGGGAACTGTGGATCCATATATAAATACAATTTAAGCCAAAGTATGCCTTATCTTCATGTTTGCTGATCATTGGATTTTTCACTGGCATATGCCTGGGCCCCGTCCCTGAAATTCTGATTCAGTAAGTAGGGGCTCAGGAATTATTCTTAAAGCGTCACATTTGATTATTTCTTTTGGTTCCTTTCTTTTCATTAAAAAAGATGTACGCTGTTTCCATGTGTTTTTCTTTATGAGATTCATAGATAGAAAAATTGTTTTCAGACTAGCTATAATTTTGTCTTAATAGGAAGAAATGACCCTGAATGTGACCTGTGTGGTGGAGACCCAACTAAGAAATGCCGTTCTTGCTCCTGTCATGTATGTGGTGGGAAACATGAGCCCAACATGCAGGTTCTATGTGATGAATGTAATATGGCTTATCATATTTACTGCCTGGATCCACCCTTGGATAAGGTGCCAGAAGAGGAATACTGGTATGATTATCATGTTTTTTATTGTTCTTGTTATGTAAAGAATTGAATGTGAAATATCCCACAAAAGTAGATTTCTAAAGGTACTTAGTATATATTAAAGTGCTTAAAATGTTATAGCCAGTGATTACTTGGCATTGATATCTCTATTCAATTACTATAACAACTTCTAAACTGGTCTCTAGCCCCATTTTTTTTTAATCCCTCCGTTTCCTTCTCAAATATGGAGTCTGTGTTCATTCAAAAATGCCAATCTGGTGGTTATTCCTTTGCTTCAGAGGCTTTGTGTTGCCTTATAGGACCCTGCATATTATTTAGTTGTTTTTCCAGCTTTCTTCTTACCACTTTTCTTATTTCCCCAAATACTCTGCACTCCAGCCAGATTACCTATCTTTCGACTCCTTAAGTAAGTCATGTTATTCTTTTCTGGGTTTTCAAACTTGACACATTTACTTCTTGGAAGCATTTCTCTCTTTGCTTAACTTCAAGATGAGGCCAGGTGCGGTGGCTCACGCCTGTAATCCTAGCACTCTGGGAGGCCGAGGTGGGCAGATCGTTTAAGCTCAGGGGTTCGAGACCAGCCTGAGCAAGAGTGAGACCCCGTCTCTACTAAAAATAGAAAGAAATTAGCTGGACAACTAAAAATATGTAGAAAAAATTAGCCGGGCATGGTGGCGCATGCCTGTAGTACCACCTACTCGGGAGGCTGAGGCAGGAGGATCACTTGAGCCCAGGAGTTTGAGGTTGCTGTGAGCTAGGCTGACGCCA
>NW_012148252.1:2735648-2736737 GCF_000956105.1 Propithecus coquereli | reverse complement strand
TCGAACTCCTGAGCTCAAACAATCCGCCCGCCTCAGCCTCCCAGAGTGCTAGGATTACAGGCGTGAGCCACCGCGCCTGGCCTAGGATGGGTATTTTCTTCCCAGAGGTTAACAGAAGAAAATAAACCATGGAATTAGTCATCAACCATGCCTTTTCATCACTTTGTTTTACTGTTCTGTTATAGTTACAGTAGTTAACATTGGTAAACTTTCTAAAGAATTTTTTTGCCAAAAATTTAATATTTGGAATTCCAAATATTAAATTCTTCTTTAAGTCATGTGGTAAATTCTCATTTAATGTCATTGAATTCTAAGCTTGCTTCCAGTGTTTTCTTTGGGGCTTTATCTTCCTGAACAAATACTAAGATATTGGGCAGAAGGAAGTGCCAGCTAATCTAAGAATAAAATTATTTCCCTCTTCAACTTGAAGAAGGCTCTGTTGTATTTCTTCTTGACTTCTTTAGAAAGGTAATCTTATCATGGAAAACTTGATGTGGAACAAAAACAAAATCTCTTGTAGAACAGTTTCCAATTAGAGACACCCAAGATTTTGAACTGTAAATAAGAAAGGCTTTAATTTTTATATTGAGTGGCCCTGGTACTTAGACTTTCAGTACAATTTTAAAATTAAAATAATGTATAATTGTCCTTCAGTATCTTTGAGGACTGTTTCTAAGATCCCCCATGCCTGCCCAAATCTGTGGATGCTCAAGTCCCTTTATAAAATGATGTAGTATTTGTGTATGACCCATGCACATCTTCCTGTATACTTTGAATCATCTCTAGATTACTTATTATGCCTAACACAACATAAAGGCTATGTAAATAGTTGTTACACTGTATTGTTTAGGGAATGATAGGAAAAAAGTTCGTACGTGTTCAATACATACACAACCATCAATTTTTTCTCCAAATACTCTATCCTCAGTTGAATCTGTAGATGTGGCACCTGCAGATACAAAGGGCCAACTGTTATATTAATACATACACATAGCTTGAAAAGTTAAGTACTGGTATATGATTTATATTTTAAAAGCCCACCCTACTTTTCAACCTCATTGTCTATTTCTCAGAGGTAACCACTTTAAA
>NW_012148252.1:2731545-2735598 GCF_000956105.1 Propithecus coquereli | reverse complement strand
GAGGATCACTTGAGCCCAGGAGTTTGAGGTTGCTGTGAGCTAGGCTGACGCCATGGCACTCGCTCTAGCCCAAGCAAACAGAGTGAGACTCTGTCTCAAAAAAAAAACAAAACAAACTTCAAGATGATATTCATCCTTCAGCTTTTCAGTTAAATATGACTTCCTCTGGTAAGCCTTTATGGATGGCCCTCTACACCCCAACTGTTAGATGTTCCTGTTCTATAATGGTACTTCAATAAATATCAAGTACTTAATTTTTGCTAAACACTAACAAAGTGCTTTGTATAGATTACTGTATTTAATCCTGTGAAGCTTAAGTAGAACAGGGCTCTAAGGTCACATATACTTCTTTCATATAGTAGTAATCGCTACAGAAAGAAGTGGTTAGAAAAGAGACTGGGAAAAATATGCCCAAATTACAATGAACCTTTTAACCATATTAAGGAGGTTTTTTTGTTTGTTTGTTTCCTTTTTAAACTATGGGCCATATTGCTGCCATTGAGGGCTTTTAAGTAAGAGAGATGACATAGTCAGAAATACTGATGTCACAGGTGGGTAACTGGTACCTGAAGAATAGATTGTTCTTTGGTCCCTCACCTGCCTGTTAGGAAGGTGGTTGCTGACAAACTGTAGGGATGGGAGAAAAGGAGAAGGGATATATCTTCTTTATTTCACCTCCTGCCATTACTGCACATAATAATCACACCCTGAATTTTACCATCGCTACTGACATTTCCTTTGAAGTCTCATATTTTCCTTCTTGTTTCAATGGACAGTAATATTAGGGCTTCTTTAAAATGGAAACCCTTTTACTTGTTCTCACAGTTCCATACCCTTTTGCCTTTCCAAGAACTTCACTCCTGCAGTTAATTCCTCTTCCCAGTTGCCATTATTAGGTTATTCTCATTAGCATCTGAGAATCTCTTGAGTTTTCAAAACACATACCCCCTCTCTTGATCCCATTTCTCTCACCAGCTGCCTACTCCATTCCCTGCTCATGGCCAAGCTTCTCAAGAGCTATCTCCACTAATTGCATTGCCTCTCCTCTGATTCATGCCTCAGCACTCCAATTTGGCTTTCCTTCCCCCAACTCCACTGTATCTGCTTATGTCAGGCTCACAGACACTTTGTGCTTCTAAGCCCAGTGGCTACTTCTCATTCCTCTCCTTACTCAGCTGCTCAGCTGCTTACTCTGTTTTTATAGATTTAATGATATCATATGTCCCTGTTTTTCTACCTACTTTGCTGGCCTTTCCTTCTTAGTCTTTTGTTGGTTTCTTTTCACCTACCAGATTTCAGAGTTCCCCCAAAGCACTACCCACTTGTTTTCTCTTCATGCTTTCTTTCTAGGTAACCTCATCCAATCATGAGACTTTAAATACCAAGCTAATAGCTCAGGATTTATATCTTCAGATCTAATCTCTCCTGAGTTCTGTATTCCTATATGCAATTGTTTACTGGACTGGCATCAAAAGTAGTCCAAATGGAGATCATAATTTCTAAAAAAAAAAAAAAAAAAAAAACTCCTGGTAAAATTCTTCTCCTCCCCCAGTCTTTAGTAAATAATACTATCATCTTAAATACTTGTTCATGCCAAAAAGCTAAACTTCATCCATGATTCTTATTTCAGCACTTCCATTTAAGACCTGGCCCATGTCTGTTCTCTAACTTCTGTTGCTTATCACTAGCCTATTTACTTATTAACCTTGAGCTATACCCACCTTTGTGTTCCTCAAAGCATATCATTCCTTTTTATGTCTCAGGGTGTTTATACTTTTTGTTTACTCAGAATGACTTCCTTGGGTTCTCTACTTTACCTAAGAAACATACCATTTCCATTCACTCTTTTTTCTTGCTTTTTTTTTTTTCCCCCTGACTGTAACAGCTAGCATCCATTCACTCTTATCATATAACCCTGATGTATTTCCTTTATAGCACTTAACACTTTCTGAAATTCTTGTGTATACTGGTTTTCCTTAACTATTGTGTATAAACATTTTGATCATTTATTGCCATCACTGAAATAGTGCCTTGCACATAGGAGGTTCTGAACAAACCTGTTAAAAGAATGAATCTTGGGGATGACTTTAGGACGATATAATTAGAAGATTGTCTTATATTATTCTGTGGAGTATCTCTACATTCATATCAAGGTCCTTCACTTCACCTGGGAACTCTTTGACCTTAAGTCTTTTCTATTTCTCCAGATCATGTTGTCTGGATATTTAATCTCTGAACTAATTTTCTCAGACAGATAATTACCTGCTTTAATCACAGGATCTTTAATAAAATCATAGTTATAAAGGTGAGCCCTTCAGGTAAAATATAGTCTCTCTTATAAAAAAATTTATTTTTGGAAGCCTTCCTGATTTTCCAACTAGAAGAGATTTCAATTTATAGTATTTAGTGCCTTCTCAGACATAATTTGCTCAAGATTAGGGATTGAATTATTTTCATTTTTCTCTCCTATAGTACACAACAAGATATCTCATAATTAGGCAGTCAGGATTAATTAGTGGGCATAGATAATCTTCTTTGCTGTAAAGACTATATGGAATGATAATTGTGAAATAGAAAGTATGGACAAAGAAATTTAAAATTAATTGGGCAGTGGCCATTGGATCTTTGTTAAGATATTCCCAAAGTTTCTCTTCCTTGGTGACACAAGAATAGCCCCATCTCATTCTATAGACATATACCTTGTTTTTTTAGAAAAGTATGAAGGCAGTTTATGAAATACAGGTTACAGTAGGGCAATCAACTGCAAATGGGCTAAAGGACAAACAAGTATAGGGAATTAAAATTGAGCTAGGAATAGCTAGCTCAATTAATATAATACAGAAAGAAGTGGTTAGAAAAGAGACTGGGAAAAATATGCCCAAATTACAATGAACCTTTAAACCATATTAAGGAGTTTCTTTTTTTTTTTTCTTAATATAAACATCCTTGAAGTCCTCTATACTTTGTTATAATAAACTGTACATTTTTGACTCAGAATTCTAAGAACCAATTTATATGGGGTGATGTGTCTGTTGCATAGTTGAATGTTTGGTCTAGGAATATCTATTCTTGCTATTAATACTTTGGTTTTAATGATAACTTCAAATGAATAATTTGTTCTCAGTGATAAGATTAAGGGTCATGGTACCATTTGAATCTCACAGCTTTGGCTTTTGAACTGAATTTGAGGATTTATAATAAAATCTTTAAGTTCTCTAAAAGGATGACAATATTTTTTACAGCCAGGCTAACCATGTAAATATTTTGAAAAGTTTAATATTTTAATGCCAGCAGAAACTGTAATATACACCAAGTAATACATCTTAAAACCTGTTCTCATCTAGAAAGGCTATTATTCTGTTTCTGGCCTTAATATGGTATTGCCAAAATTCTTTTGTTCTTTTCTTTGAAAGGTATTGTCCTTCCTGTAAAACTGACTCCAGTGAGGTTGTAAAGGCTGGCGAAAGACTCAAGATGAGTAAAAAGAAAGCAAAGATGCCATCAGCTAGTACTGAAAGCCGGAGAGACTGGGGCAGGGTAAAGAAGAAATTCTTTTTTTCCTAGTAATGAGTTATAATACTTTATTTCAATATGAATAGTAATAATGGTATAAGAGATTAAACAGTGTAGTTATTTGTTAATATTGGTAGGACTTAAATTACATGAACGGTTGGGTTTATATTTTATTCATGTCTCATGAAAATTGGGGACTTTTAGTAAGATTTAACATAACTGATTTCTTAAACAGCTTGTTTTGTGACTTGTAGGGAATGGCTTGTGTTGGTCGTACGAGAGAATGTACTATCGTCCCTTCTAATCATTATGGCCCTATTCCTGGTATTCCTGTTGGATCAACTTGGAGATTTAGAGTTCAGGTATGTCTTTAAAATTGGCTTAGTTGAAAGAGTCAAATTGGGTGTAGTTCAAATTATAACAATGTTAATATCTACTGATTGTAAATGTACCTAGATAGTAACACGTGGCATTCAGTTGTTGGAATGAAAGATTTTCTTTAGGACGGGTATTTTCTTTCTTTTTTTTTTTTTTTTTTTT
>NW_012148252.1:2687652-2730095 GCF_000956105.1 Propithecus coquereli | reverse complement strand
TTCTATATATTTTTAGTTGTCCGATTAATTTCTATTTTTAGTAGAGACAGGGTCTCGCTCTTGCTCAGGCTGGTTTCGAACTCCTGAACTCAAACAATCTGCCCGCCTTGGCCTCCCAGAGTGCTAGGATTACAGGCGTCAGCCACCGCGCCAGGCCCTGGATTTACCTTCTTATTTCTAAATAAGATGCTTATACTTTTTTTTCTCTATATTGGAGTTTATTAACTTCTATGGAAGATGACCCTTTAGTTTAATGCTCTGTGACCTCTAATTCTTGCAATAGTTGTGTTGTAATTTTTGTTGAATCAGTATTCAGTGTTTACAGTATTATGACTTTGGATCTATAAATACAATAAAATGCAATATAGAGAATATAATACTATAAACACAATAAAAATACACTTAATGTATTTTTATTATAGTTGCCTTATTTTTTGCTTTTTTTGTTTTTAAACCCCTCTGTCACTTACTTGTTTCCAAACTCTGAAAGCCTCTTATATGGTCTAAATGACCATGAGGTTATTTACCTGAGCAACTAGTAGGGTGGATTTGCTCTTTAGGAAGTAAGGAAGATTCAGAAAAATAGATTATTTTTACCAGGGTTATTGAAGTGGGGAAATCAAATAGCCCTATCTTCTGCTGAAGTGTCTGCTGTTTCTAAGGGCTAAGCCTTTCCAGGTTCTGTTGCTCTTACCAGCTTCTGCTTGGCTTCTAAAATGCCACCTTTTCCCAAGCCCACTGTGCAAACTTGAATTTCAGCTTTCTTTACTCTGCCGGGAACAATTGTATGACAGATGAACTACAGTACCTTTCTCAGGGAGTTTGAAGTACACAAAGGAGTAATGCTTATTTCAGTGAGGCAGAATTAAAGATATATGGGGAAAAGCAGTTGGCCATTGGAGTAGATAGTATGAGTAAACTAGAAATGGGTAGTATGTTTGGGTTACATTAAATAGTTTGGGCGCAAGCACATAGGTTTCATGAAGGAAAAGCTAGAGATAAGGCTGGGAAAATAGGAGCCAGATTGAAAGAGGGTAATGTATAATGCCTAACTTGAGCTTGATACTGTGGGACCATTTAATATATATTAAGCAGTTGAAAGTCAAAAGCAAAATTGTTCTTGAAAGTATCATTCTGTTTGTGATAGACTGAGTTTGAAGAAGTAAAACTGGAGGCAGTGAAAAAGGGTCTCTTGTAAGTATTCATGATTCAGACTAAGAAGTGGAAGTAGAAAAAGACAGATTTGAGAAATTTAGAAGGTACAATCAGCAGTCCTTGTGACCAAATGGGTTTGAGGACTAAGGAAGAAGAATGGGGCTAAAATAACTCCTGCATCTTTTTATTTTTTATTTTTTCCTGAAAGGGTCTTGCTATGTTTCCCAGGCTAGAGTACAGTGGCATGATCACAGCTCACTGGAACCTCAAAGTCCTGGGCACAAGCAGTCCTCCTGGCTCAGCCTCCCAAGCAGCTAGGATTATTAAACTCATGCACCACCACGCCCAGCTAATTTTTTTTTATCTTTTATAGAGATGGGGATCTTGCTGTGTTGCCCAGCTGGTCTCAACCTCCTGGGCTCAAGCGATCCTCCCTCCTAGGCCTCCCAAAGTGCTAGGATTACAGGCGCGAGCCACTGCCCCTGGCCACTTCTGCATTTTTGACTTTGCAAAAAGGCAGAGAACAGGGCCATAATTAAAGACAAGAAATAAAGGAAAGGAGAGCTGGTATGATTATTTATTGTAAAACTCAGAATTCTAGGCCCAGTCAGTTCTAGAGTTATCAGCTGACCTAAAGGATATATTTGGGGGAGAACTAAATAAGAGAGCAAGGTAGAACTCTGGGTGAGATTCAGTTATTGGGCATTTAGATACCAATAATGTATGTGAAAGCATTTTGTAAATGTTACTTAACTGTTCAGAGGTATTTTGAGACTCTCTTTATTTACTTTATAGGTGAGCGAAGCAGGTGTTCATAGACCCCATGTTGGTGGAATTCATGGTCGAAGTAATGATGGGGCTTATTCTCTTGTCCTGGCTGGTGGATTTGCAGATGAAGTAGTAAGTCATGATACAGCCGTGTTCTTTAGAACTTTCCTTGATCATTCAGTAAAATACAGAAGCTTTGTCTAGGATACATCAAATACTATCTCTTTTTAGCATCGCTTTTATGTTGAAGTGATCAGTTATATACAAGTTATAAGGTAAATCAATTGGCATTGTCTAATCTAGACATGTGCTAATTCGACTTATAATGCATTTGGTAATTGATAAGAAAAATACATTCTCTGTAGAGCATATTTTTTTAATTAAACTTACTATTTTGAGATAATTGTAGATTCACATGCAGCATTAGAAACACAGAGATCCTGTGCTGGCAATGGTGACACCTTCCAAAACTGTATATAGTGTAGTATCACAAACCAATTCTTAGCTATTATGGCTAAAGCTGCAGTAAATATTTATAAACTAGATCTTTGTTTTATAGGCAAGTCATATCTACAGGAGTAGGTGAGGGAAGCCTGAATAAGCTTTTCTTATTCAAGAAAAAATTTGTTCTGAAGCCTTTAATTTGGTATAACTTTCATGGAGCCAGTGATCTTTGTTCTGTTTGGATGAATGGACGTGAAACTCTTGAGTACTTGCTGACAGTTGAATTAATATTTTAGTCTAGTAACTTGAGAATTAATCAAATGCTAGTTGTAGTGCCCTGTTTGGGCATCTTGAGAAATGAGAACCCACAAATATGATCTGCATCTTCTCAGTTTTCCTGAGAAGTAGTTTGCTCAGTGATCAGGAAGAAACTCTGAAGCCATGCTGTTTTGGGTTTGTGCCCTGGAGCATGAAGCCATCTCTTCCTAGCTATATGGCCTTAGGCAAGTTACTGAACCTCCGCCTCATCTGTAAAATAGAGTTTATAATACTTCATAGGCTTGCTAAGAGGGTTAAATGAATTAATTATGTGTAAAATGCTTCGCCTAACCCTTCCCTCCACCACAGTAAGTGCTAGATAGGTGTTATCAGTGGTAGTGGTAGTACTCGGTCTTGTAGGCATGTAAAGGGTATTGTGAGAGAAACTGGCAAAAATTGAGGATATATTCTAGACTGCCTTGAATTAAGGAATTATTAAAGGAGTCTGGGAAAAGCTTAATGGTCTTAATTGTGCTTTAGAATGATTTATTTGGTAGTCTTTTTTTTTGAGACAGAGTCTCACTCTGTTGCTCGGGCTAGAGTGCCGTGGCATCAGCCTAGCTCACAGAAACTTCAAACTCCTGGGCTCAAGCGATCCTTCTGCCTCAGCCTCCCGAGTAGCTGTGACTACAGGCATGCGCCACCATGCCCGGCTAATTTTTTCTATATATTTTTAGTTGTCCAGCTAATTTCTTTTTTTTTTTGGTAGAGATGGGGTCTCTTGCTCAGGCTGATCTCGAACTCCTGAGCTCAAATGATCCTCCTTCCTCAGCCTCCCAGAGTACTGAGATTACAGGTGTGAGCCACCGTGTCTGGCCTATCTGGTAGTCTTTCGTGGGGAGTTTGAGAAGATTGAGATGGTCTTCTATCTGATAAGGGTGATGGCAGGAATGGAGCATACAGTTTGTTGTCTTAGGCACTGCTTTAGCACCTTGGGAGAAAAACAGAGGTTGGAAAATACAAGAATTGAGTATTCCAGGACAGCACCATGTCCCTTGTGTGGATGTAGCTGCTTTATGTGAGCTCTTTTCAGGTAGCAACCTTGTTTAGGCCTCTGCCTCACAGGGGCACAATTTAGTGGATCATGGACTAGAAGATGCAACATATTTAGGCTGATCATTTTTTCGTAGGCAAAATAGTCTAAGATGATACTGGCTGAGCTCTGACAGTCTGGCAATTCTCTTATATCCTTATGATAATTCAAGGTTTTTATTTGTGTAATGATTAAATATAAATGAGTTAATGGCATAGAATTTTAACCATGTTACTTGATATTCGCTGCTTCAAAAACAATGTTTTTATGTTTTAAATACTATTTAGCTTAGGTTGCTCTTATGCTCCCTAGTTTCTACTTTTTCTTTATAGCACTCCCATGATATATAACATGAAAAGTTGATAGAATTAATGTGGAGTCAATACAGATACCTTGTGGAAAACTGTTTTTGACTCTCAACTATTCTATAATAGATGTACTTATTTATTAGAATTCCTTTACATAGAATACACACTAAAGGCTGGGCGCGGTGGCTCACACCTGTAATCCTAGCACTCTGGGAGGCCGAGGCGGGAGGATTACTTGAGCTCAGGAGTTCGAGACCAGCTTGAGCAAGAGCAAGACCCCGTCTCTACTATAAATAGAAAGAAATTAGCCAAACAACTAAAAATAGAAAAAATTAGCCGGGCATGGTGGCGCGTGCCTGTAGACCCAGCTACTCAGGAGGCTGAGGCAGGAGAATCATATGAGCCCAGGAGTGAGAGGTTTCTGTGAGCTAGGCTGATGCCACGGCACTCCAGCCCAGGCAACAGAGTGAGACTCTGTCTCAAAAAAAGAATACACACTAAAGATGTAATTCCTTAATACTGTTTTTAAAAATATAGACCTCGGTATGGGATATTCAAGGTTTTTGGACCAATAAAAACATTTTTCAAACTATATGATTTTAGTTGTGGCTCTTAATCCAAAAGAAAAACAAGATGTAAATAACTGACTTCTATAACAAGTAAGAATTTAGTAGCGAAAATGTCATTGTCTGAAGTTCCATCTGAACTAATTAAAATGATCTTTCATTAAAGAAGAATCACTTTTTAGTGTTAGTAGAATTTATTGCATACTGATAGTTTTCTCAATTTGAGTACTGAATCAGGTAGGGACTTAATATCCATATAAATTTCTAGTTACTACCAAAATGATTGTAGAGCTAGTTTATATAACATTTTCTTTTGGCATATTTTTTATTTTACATTTAATAGGCACTTTATACTGCTTTTTAGTTTTCAAATTTCTCTCCAGATTTCTTTTTAATGTTAGATGATTATTTTACCTAAATGTAATATGGATGAACCATAGAATATGAAATGTTAAAGAACTTACTATGCTATTAGAATTTTAATGAGGTTTTTAGGTAAACTTGCTTTATAAAACTTAGTATCAACATCAGAATTTGAAATTTGGCAGGAAACTTAGGTATGGTATAGATGGCAGTTGGGAATTCAGTTATTGAGCATTTATCAAAGTAATAATATATATGAAGGACCTATAAGCTAGTATTGATAAGATTATTTTAAATTAAATATTTCTAACCCATAAGACCTTATCTTATAACATCCTATAGATTTTTGACTACGTATATGAGAATAGCCATGTTTGGAGATGTTGGAAATTATAATTTAAAGTGAAAACTTTGGGTTAAGTGATATAACTTGGTGTACTTCACATAAGATTGCATTTGAATTTTGCATTATTTTGGTAGATACCTGAAGAGAACATGTCAACTCAAAACGTCCTAACCAAATATTTTGACTCTGAGATAAGAATTGATGAAATACTTGAGTTTAGGTGTCTTAATGCAGAAAATCTTCTCCTACAGGACCGAGGTGATGAATTCACATACACTGGAAGTGGTGGTAAAAATTTGGCCGGCAATAAAAGAATTGGTGCACCATCAGCTGATCAAACATTAACAAATATGAACAGGTACTACTGTAAAGACTACTTAAAATTTAGATATGCCATTATATAAAAGTTTGATTATAGGATTATAATTTGTAACTTAAACTGTGAGGGAGAATCTTACATTGGGAGTTAAAGAACTGAAATTAAAATTCTTTGCCTGATTATATAATTATAGTCATCCTAACTTATTTCTTCATACTGTTATTTTTTAAATGGCATAATTCCCAGTCTTAATATATGTGCTATGCATTTGAAAACTTGTTGATGCCTCTGAAGGAAGGGAGCTATATATAACAATTTAAGAGAAATTGAGGACAAGGTGGCTTGTCTACTATCTCATAGGTCAAAGCTAAAGTGATATGTTCTGCTCAACGCAGATTTAACTTTTAAAGTGCCAAACTTCTTTTTAGAGGAGACTCGCTTGAGTGAAATAGGGGAGCCACATTTATGTGCGTAAGTGACATATCAGATAACTTAATCAGATCTGTGCTCTCAAGGTGCTTTTAGGATTTATACCAATAATGTATCTTCTAAGTATTATAAAAGGGAATATTCATTTAGTTACAAAAGTGATTTTTTTTCTAACTAAATCCCTTTAAGGCATTAAAAAAAGCCACCTTGTACTGACCTTTATTCTATAGAAATATCGATATCCCAACTCCCATGGGAACAGAAAATTTAATAACTTCCAAAAAGTTTCATTTTGTCAGTGAATGCTACTGCCAGCATGAATAATAGATAAGTAACCCAAATCATCAGATATCAAAGATTGCATTATAATTTATCATACTGAAAATTTTGTGATCATTTCATAAAGTTAAAATTTATTATATCCTATTAAGAGTATTTTATGAATTGAGTAAAAGTGAGTATTTTTCACTTTGGTCTGATTCACTCGGTTTTAAGTAGTGTCCCCTTAATTTCTGATTACCGTGTGAAGTAAAGGATACAATTCTTTCAAGACTTTATTGCATACCAAGTTAAAAAGAATCTGTTTTTATGACTTCTATATTATTTCTGACAGTAGGATTATTTTTACTGAACCAGCAGAGGAGACAGGTCAGATTTGCTGGTGAAAACGTTCCTGAGGCAGGAGTCCAGTCCTAGCTGTTCTTTATCTAGCAAGAAAGCAGCTCTTCAAGAGGAATGATCTTAAAAGGAATACTTTGTGCTTTTGTCAACGAAAATGTATCTTGAATTTGCAAAAGGGCCTTTTCAAGTTGTCAAATCTGAAAATATTTTCCCTGTAATAATTATTTTGCTTGAATGAAACTTCTTTCATAACTACCCACCCTTGTAATGTACATGTTAGGTACTTTTCAAGCTTTCAGACAATCTAGTAAGTACTCTTACAGTCTCATTAGAAAATAACTGACAAGCAGGAAAAATCTTTGCTATTAAAGTTAGAGGGTAGTGAAAATGAAATATTAACTCAAAACAATTTAGGGTTGACTTATAGAGACTTTAACATCCGGTCACTTTATACATTACGCTGGGAATACGCCTTGTGATTTTAAGACCTCTTAGGCAAAGGTACCTATGTCTTACAAAGATGAAAAGTGAGGTGAAAGGCCCTTAGCTCTGACCCATAGTATACTCTTTGCCAAAAAGTATATGGTTCAGTTCATTTTTGCTTCTTTGCTAAGAGGTAATTTGACACCTTCTTGCTTCTGAGAAATTTAGTCCTATTTCTTCTTAGCTCTTCAACTTTTAAGAAACTGAAGAGTTCAGCAAGGTAATTTGGCCATCCTTTATCAGGGCAGTTAGAGACAACTGAATGGTTTGAGCTGCAGATAGAGTAAAGCAAGAGCTTTATTGCTGTTTTGCCTAGTTTCATCCTCTTGTACTCTTCATGTACTTGAATAGCCTGTATACTTACCTGAAGCCAGAGTGAGTTGACAGTGCCAGCTGGAGGTGGCAGTAATTAACTGAAGGTATCTGTGAGTGTTTAAAGCATTCCACTCAGTGACATGAAGGCAGTACTTATCCTAGTTCTTTAAGAAGATATAGTATGTATATCTTCATAAGTATTCCATAAGTAAGACGTAATTCTAACCCTAGAGTTGATGGCTATATTTTCTTCTACCTCCCAGAGTTTTAATGCATCTCCCTTTTAGATAACAATAACTTGGTAAGCTTTAACTCTTTGACCATAGCTATAAAAGTTACTTTATAAAACAAAATACTTTAAGTTCATTAACTTTTAAAATATAACTATGGTCAAGAGGTTTCTCTTCAACATTTTATTCATACAGTCTTAAGATCTATTTTTTGATTTGAGCCTGTATGAAAAGAATTATACCCTGGAAAAGTATTTTGTATCGTATCTGATTTCACCAGATTGGGTGTACTTCTTTTTTTAACCTTATGTATTCTCAGTGTTTTCTTTTTACTTATCTGTCTTAAAGGAGAATGCTAATTTTAAACAGATTCTAAAACTAGTATTTTAAAATACTAAAAATAATTTTAAGACAGATGTTCGTAGGACTAGATTTTCAAAGAAAGGTCTTCTAACATCTGATAAGCTCATTGAGTTATTACTATTGAGTGAATACACATACTAAGGAAGTTCCAACTAAGCCAGGTGCTTGTTCCAGCTCACTGTCCTCCTTGTCTATCTATGTGTCATCAGTAAAATGTAGTGATCTCAAGCAGCCAAAAATCTTCATTGTTAGCTGGGTGCAGTGGCTCATGCCTATGATCCCGGTGCCTTTGGGAAGCCGAAGCAGGATCGCTTGAGGCCAGGGGTTTGAGACTAGCCTGGGCAACATAGCAAGACTCGCATCTCTACAAAAAGAAATTTTTAAAGATCAGCCAGGCATGGTGGTGCGTGCTTGTAGTCCCAGCTACTCGAGAGGCTGAGGTGGGTAGATTGTTTGAGCCCAGGAGTTCGAGGTTTTAGTGAGCTATGATCACGCCACTGCACTCCAGCCTGGGCAGCAAGCAAAATCCTGTCTCTAAAAAGAAAAATCTTCCTTGTCTTGATTTAGCACAGGCATTTGGATGCTTCAGTCTTATTTAAATTTATCTTTTTATGGAGGCCTTTAAAGAATATTCTCATACTGTACTTATTCTTAATCTTTTAAACTTTTAGGAATCTTTATTGTCTGGAATGTGGAAAGTAGACCTAGGAAGATCATTTGTACCTTGATGACAAATTTATATTTCTGGATTTCTTTCTGCATTATTCCAGCAATTTATCTCACTCCCTTATCAAAAATGACTATTAAAACAATCACTTGCTTTAGTTTTCCAACGTTCTCCCTTCCCTCGACAAACGTTATTTAAAGAAAATTCCATGTATTTCTAGTTGTTTTCTATTATACGTGGCACAGATGTTATTACTTTCAGAAGAACCCTACAGGCTATCTGAGAACCAATCCCCTGGCTTGGGGGTGACATCAGAAAACTGATTTGTCTTCTCTGCTGGTGGGGGAAAGCATAATCCTATTATCTGGAATAATATGGAAAGAATCATAGAATCTTGACCATCAGGTAAGGCATAATTCACCTTTTAATTGAGCTAATGACTCCATTATATACCAGAAGAAAGATTACTTGGTATAAAGACCTTTTTTTGTTTGTTTTTTTAGGGCATTGGCCCTAAACTGTGATGCTCCATTGGATGATAAAATTGGAGCAGAGTCTCGGAATTGGAGAGCTGGTAAGCCAGTCAGAGTGATACGCAGTTTTAAAGGGAGGAAGATCAGCAAATATGCTCCTGAAGAAGGCAACAGATATGATGGCATTTATAAGGTGCTCTATCTGGCATGACATCTTGTTTGTCATTCTTCCTGGGCTTTCAAGACAGGGTTGCCACAGGGAACTACTATGGGTGGGCTAGAGGAAATAGTAGGCCATCTTAGTTGATATTTCTACTTTTTCTGGAAATATAACAGATGCACAAAGCACGCTCTTTGATACTTGTCTTTTAAGGCTTATTTGAAGTTCCTAAGGGCAAAGTTATATTTTGGGTTAAGATTTAAGTATGTATTCTCTATGATGAAACCATTTAAATAACTTGGCCGTTATGGACCTGGATTCTTTTTGGAATAATTTTAATTGTAATAGATTTTCAAAGCAGAACACATTATAACAAAAATAGATTTGCAGTCTTTAAAAATAGGGGCATCTACTGCCACCATTTTAATCTACCTATGCAAAATTCTGTCAATTAGCATAATTTGTCACTGTATTAAATTTATAGCCATCTACATTTACATGGGAACTGCCTAATAGGGATTAAGGTCAAAACAATGTTTCAGTGGATATTTTTGACTCACTCACTATTCTTAAAGCAAAGCAGGTACCTTCTGAACTACGTTTAGTTCTGGCAAGTTTACTTATACCACTAATATGATGATGATCTTATGAATAAGTCTGAACTTTACATCTCAAGCTAGTACCGATATATTATGATTTAGGTGGTGAAATACTGGCCAGAGATTTCATCAAGCCATGGATTCTTGGTTTGGCGATATCTTTTAAGAAGAGATGATGTTGAACCTGCTCCTTGGACCTCAGAAGGAATAGAACGGTCAAGGAGATTATGTCTACGTTTACAGGTTAGATTACATTTGTCTAGACTACTTGTGTGTTCATTAAATTGTACACCTCTACTATCTACATGCCTTTAACTCTGGATATAACCCACAGCAGTTGATCAGTGGACTATAAGGGGTGAGGAATAAGATCATGCAACTATACAAAAGGAAAAGAAGTAAAAAGGTAGCATCCTAGGTGTCAACCTGCCCTAGGACCGAGGGTTGTACTTGGGAAAAACTGGGTTTGTCAGTAAAAAGTAAAATATTTCCAGTTAAATTTGGAAATGACTTGAAGTGGGAAAGGGATTCATAAAATTTAAGTATGGTAGGCCTTGAGAAGGGACGTTTATCCTAGAGGGCGCAGGGGTGTGTCTCTGGTAGGGGAAGGGTGGGGAGGTGGCTTATAAGAGTGGTCTGCTTTCTATCCTTCTCACTTTTCCTCACCCCTTTTTTCTCTTCCCCCCGCAAAGCTGCTTCCCTGCCCTGCTACCACCTTTAGTGCTTTGCCTTTTTTTTCCCCTTTGCCCATGTTCAGCTGTTAACCCATGAAAGACTTTATTGGTTTCGTGTGCATAGTGGATGGTGTGGCTGCATTCCCCCTTCACTGCCTGTATACCCTAGATTTTGTCCCTGACACTGACTTCAGAGCATGATTTGAGTTCATCCCCCATCATTCCCTGTTGTTGTGCTTCCCGGAAAGACTGCCAGCTTTGTCATTTCCCCTGGCTCTGCCCACACTGCATGTGTAGGGGCTGAACTATGGGCAAGTGTCTGACCACCCAGGCAGGTGAGTGTGTGTCTTCTAGTGCAAGTCTGTTTCTATATTTTTCTTTTTAAACTCATAGAACTGATTAAACAAGAGCCATCAGCTGATAAAATAACTACCAAAATTATTCATTTTATAACTGAATATTAAAAAATTTGTCAAATTCATTTTTAAGATTTTTTAGATCCCAATGTTCAGAACATTGTTCTAAATAGGTTAGATTTGAAACTGAGCACAGCATGTGATCCCATCTACTATGATGAGTTTGTAATATCATTGATGTTTATAATGTCATTGAGGCCTAAGACATATAGAGCTTTAAAGCATGAGCATTATCACAAAGCATACCTCCCCCACTGTAAAAAAAAAAAAAAAAAAAATAGCCATTAAAACATCAGAATAATAGGTAGAATTCTTTAAAGTATAACCCTTAGCTGGTAGCAGATTTAGTAATTTAGTCATTTTAAGTCTTCTAAAAGCCCCACCTCCACTAATCATAGGAGGTAAGAAATTTGGCACTTAATGTTTTTATTTTTGATTCCACAATTTACTGTGATCCCATCTATTTGATTACCATCTGTTGTGCTCTATGGTTGATCCTTATTTATCATAATATCTAGATTCTACTTTTTTTTTTTTTTGAGACAGAGTCTCCCTCTGTTGCCCAGGCTAGAGTGTCATGGTGTCAGCCTAGCTCACAGCAACCTCAAACACCTGGGCTGAAGCGATCCTCCTGCCTCAGCCTTCCGAGTAGCTGGGATTACAGGCATGCGCCACCATGCCCGGCTAATTTTTTCTATGTATTTTTAGTTGTCCAGCTAATTTCTTTCCATTTTTAGTAGAGACGGGGTCTCGCCCTTGCTCAGGCTGGTCTCAAACTCCTGACCTCGAGCATTCCTCCTGCCTTGGCCTCTCAGGATGCTTAGGATTACAGGCGTGAGCCACTGCGCCCGGCCCCTAGATTCTACTTTTCTTAAACTTTCAGCTACCTAGTCATGACTCCTGAAGAGTTACCTTTCCTCTCTTAGATCTGAAACTAAGATCATTGTATTATAAAATGGAATCTGTTAGTGAAAGCTTTGTGGTTTTGCACTGAATTCAGGATTTGAATAGTCATTTGTCCTTTGAACTCTTTTTTCTTTAATGTCTATATCCTTTCTTTAATTAAAGTCTTTCGATTTGGGGAAAGTGTAGTCCTCCCCTTTTTAAAAATTTCTCAGGACCTGGAACCCCCTTCTCTGTGGAGCTTAAATCTACATTTTACTTCTCCCCTTCCCCCCCATGTCAGTATCCAGCAGGTTACCCTTCAGATAAGGAAGGGAAGAAGACTAAAGGACAGTCAAAGAAGCAGGCCAGTGGAGCCATAAAAAGACCAACAACTTCAGATGGTAGGTAATGATTGCAGAACATAAATTCTAATAACAAATTTTGTAATAAACAAATATTAAGAGAATAAATTGAGACTCATAAGAAATTAAAAGCAAAGAATTTTTCGGGGGGTAGAGGATGGATCTTTTTGTGTATTTTTAATAGTATCAGAGCCAAAATAGCAGCAAATATAAGTATCCTAAACTCCAGGGGAAGTTAGATGTTGCTTTATGCTGGTTATCTTCCTGCTGAACATTACTGGTGCCAGTTAACTCTTGTTTCATAGTTCTACTTAGAACCACTTGTAAGTCTGCTGATACATTTTTTTAAATAAACCTAGATGACTGTCCAAGTGCCTCCAAAATGTTCAAAGCATCAGATTCACCAGAAGCAGTTGAGGCTTTCCAACTAACTCCTCAACAGCAGCATCTAATTAGAGAAGATTGTCAAAACCAGAAGCTGTGGGATGAAGTGCTTGCATCTCTTGTGGAAGGACCAGTATGTAAAGATTTTTTAAATAACATTCTAATATTTAACAAATGATGAAAAATTTTCTTATGAAGTATGATTTTTCACAAGTCAGTCAAAATTTGATCCTTCTGTCTAGTTTTCTCATCCAGTGCCACCACCTTTCAGATATAATCTAAAGCAATACATTTAAGTAGTCTTAAAGATGTTGGTTTTTGACTTCTCTATACCTGAACTCTTAGATGTTGGGTTTTGACTTCTCTGTGCCTGAACTTAAAATAGTACTTTGAGGTGTACTATTTCTGGGAAGAATTTTTAGTTGTGCAACACAAGCAACCTAATCTAAAACTCACCAGGAAAGTTTTTGTTGTAGTTGAAAGTTACCTAGTAGCGTAAGTTTTAAGCAATTCATAATTTTCAAAACCTATATGTTCAACTTAGGGATAAAATAAGGCAGCATGGATTTACTTAAATATTGTAAATTTTTAAAGCTTTTTCCCATTTTGGGGCAATCATAAAATTTTAAAGTGAAAAGGAATCACAAGGTTATTATGTGGATTTTGTGTTAAGCTATATTAGGCAAATAAAGCTTTCTCATCAAATCCCCAAAGTTGGAGGCTTCAGATGCAAATTATCTGTTCATTCCTTGCACACTTGCTTTATATATTATGCTTCTAATTTCGCTTATAAATTTTAATCTATTAGCTACTGACCCCTTGTCATTTGTAATATAATTACTTTTCTGGTTTTTTTTCCTCCAAAGTGTTGATATACAGCTATTGTGGGTGAGCTCTGGTAGCCTCTCTTGAAAGCCATTTTGTCATCTTAATAATTTCTTCTTTCCAATTCTCTTTATTTATCTAATTGCATTAGTTAGAACATCTTATAAGTCTGAAATGGGGTTAATGAATATATATGCTTTCTATCTAGACTTAAAGAGAGCTCTTAGATTTTTGTGTTGCTTCTTTGAGAGATAGTCATTGTATTAAGGAATACTCTAATTTTTAAACTCTTAGAAATGAGTGAAATTTATCAAATACCTTTTGGATTTATATTGGAATCATCATTTCCTTTGCCTACAAATCTATAAATGTGGTATGTTGGGTTATCCTTGGTAGAATGAGGCTTATGTGTTTAGAGGACAGAGGAAAAGTGATTTCACTCTGTGGGAAGTTACTTTTTAGCCAAGAGACCCAGGCATAAGAAGAGTCTGACTCTGTTAGATTAGACTTATTTTCACTTAGAGCAAGTGAAAATGCACTAAGCAGTTGTTAATCAGTCTAATTATTCTCTGGTTGTAGAAGATACAGCTGGTTAGTGATAACTCAGGTGAATTCTAAATGTGGGTAGGCAGGGGGAAAAGTAACAAATATAGATGGAGGAAAAAGCCACCTGAGTGCACACGGAAATTCTTTTCCCTGTGGGTGATATCCCACTGGTGACAGGATCTGGCCTGCCTATGTCAAATTACTGTGACCTTATTGCTGACAATTGCTCTGGATGTATATGTACTATCACCCTGGACAACTTTCATGCCCATCCTCTTCAAATAAGCCAGGAACACGTTAGACAGAAAAACCAGGTGTTAACCAACAGTGACTTTAAATCTATATATGTATGCACATACATTTATATACAAACTCCTTCCCAAGGCCCTATGTGATGAATAACCCAACCTACATCTGTAGTCTCCTCTTGCTACCCTCTCGTGCCCAAACTGCTTTGACGACAGTGGTCTCTGTGCTATTTAAACACACTCAATTTGTTGCTGCCCATAGGCCTTTCAACGCATACTCTCTTTCTGACTATAATTCTTTGTCTTCATGTAACTTCCTCCTTTATATCCTTTAAGTCTGCGTAAATATTACACTCTTCAGAGAAGCTTTCTGCAGCTACCGTTGGTCTGCTCTCCTATAGTAATGTAAGTCCCATGAGAGCAGAGACTTTGCTTTCTTATTGCCACCGTAGATAAGTGTCTAGGAACATTGTAGAAACTCAAAATACCTATATTACGTATACCCATATTATAGGCACATGTAAGTCCAGGGAAATGTTGGTCATTGACAAAGTAGTTTGTCAGGGAGAAGAGGGTACTTGGTATAAACTTTGGGTTTACAACATCTCCCCATAAGTGCCGTATTTTTTAACGTGTTGTGTAATACTTTGTTATAATACACTTGACTTTTCATAATTCATCATAATATCAAGATATCTTTTAGAATATGGCATTTGAATTTTTAACTTAAAATTCTTATAAATTCTACTTTTTCTATTAATATAAAAAAACAAAAAATACACTTCCTTACTACCAAAAATAACTGAATGGAGGATTATCCTTATGACTATTCAGAAAAAAACTACCTTTCCTTCTAGTTTAAAAGAAACAGCCTGTGTAAAATGGAATCAGTAACAGCTTTTGAAGAGTATAGGGTATCCATTTGATCATGTGCTTTAGGTAGCTCTACTTCTCATAATTTTGTCCCACTTTGAACATTTTGCATCAGGAAAATATGGGACTTCTGGATGGAGACAAAATATTGCAGAATAATCCTAGGAAAATAAATGTTGATTCTTTCTGGTATTAGACACTACACAGTATTAGTGCTGAGTGCTTCTTTTAAAGCTTCAAAAAATATTCAAGTTTTGTAATAGTGAAAGATTGAACAGATAATACATGTTCATACACTGGAATACTGTGCAGTGCCGCTTTTTGAAAAAGGCAACCAGTAGGTAATGACCTTGAGACAAGCTGCCCGTGATATTTTTTTTTTTTTTTTGAGACATAGTCTCACTCTGTTGCCCTGGCTAGAGTGAGTGCCGTGGCGTTAGCCTAGCTCACAGCAACCTCAAACTCCTGGGCTCAAGCGATCCTCCTGCCTCAGCCTCCCAGGTAGCTGGGACTACAGGCACGCACCACCGTGCCTAGCTAATTTTTTCTATTTTTAGTTGTTTGGCCAATTTCTTTCTATTTTTAGTAGAGACAGGGTCTCGGTCTTGCTCAGGCTGGTCTCGAACTCCTGAGCTCAAACAATCCGCCCGCCTCAGCCTCCCAGAGTGCTAGGATTACAGGCGTGAGCCACCGCGCCCTGCCAATACATGTGAAATTTTGATACATTCATATAATATGTAATAATCAACTCAGGATGATTAAATATCTATCACCTTAAACATTTTTTTTTATGCTGGGAACAGTCAAATTATTTTCTAGTAGCTATATTGAAATATATATTATTGTTTACTATAGTCTCCCTACTTATTGAACAGTAGGCCTTATTTATTCTATCTCGCTATATTTTTGTACCCTTTAACCTCTAAGATACTTTTTTTCTGATCACTTAGAATTAGTGTATTATGAACTGTTAATTTTTATTTTCCCTCCCCGTGGGTATCATTCCAGAATTTTCTGAAAAAATTGGAACAATCTTTTATGTGTGTCTGCTGCCAGGAGCTAGTTTACCAGCCTGTGACAACAGAATGCTTCCACAATGTCTGTAAAGTAAGTAGAATTCCTTTCTCATTTTCCATATTAGGCCCAAAGGCACACTATTCTCTAAATCTTTTTTAGTGAGCTAAGAAGCGTTTTTCCATAAAGCTGGGATAGTTATGGAACCTTGCCAGTTAAGAAGCATTTAACTACATCTCGGTGGTAAATGCATGTTTTAATTCAATAGTAATGGTAATTCAGATATTAATATATATTTTTTGAGGTATTCTGTCATGTTTAGAACTATTGAGGACGGGTTAAAATGAAGAAAGTAAAATGTCATTGCTCTTTACTATGTAATAGCTTGTTTTATATATTATAGTGCAAACTGGAAATAATAAACTTAATGGAGTCTAAAACAGATTCTATCTGGCAGAATGCCCAGATGAATTGAATATTATGTTATCAGCATGGTGTAAAAGGAAAGTTTGGGTTTTATTCAAGCCAAGTAATGGTTGTGTGCCCTGACCGAACTTTAGAACTTTAGTTTCTTTTATAAAATGGAAATAAATCTTCTATCTATGAGTTCATGCCTAACCTTGAGTCAGTTAACTCTCTTTACTATATTTAGTGCAGCTAAATATATTTTTTAAAGACCCATTATGTGTTAAGTGATTTGATAAAATATATAACTTTAGTGCTAAGGAAGGGAATGCTGATTTTTTTTTCTCTAGGGCTCTGTCGGGAAAGAACAGGATTAAAATACGACATAACAGATTAGGCTAGTGGAAACCACAGGTAATCTCTAACACCATCATTTTTCTGGATGAGGAAATTGAAGCACAAAATAGTTAAATCATTTACCTGAAGTCTCAGTGTGTACCAGAGGTGGAACTAAAACCATGACTGGGCTTTTTCATGGTGCAGATTCAGGTCTTCACAGTTGTTCATCTTGTACGTTTCTCTTGTTACCAAACAGTAAGTTTCTAGTTCCCAGCAATAAGTTGTTAAGTACTTTTCTACATGCCTTAACCCGCAGATAAAATTGGGTGTTTTTTTTTTCCCCTTGGTTTTACTTTAGGATTGCTTACAGCGCTCCTTTAAGGCCCAAGTTTTCTCCTGCCCTGCCTGCCGGCATGATCTTGGCCAGAATTACACCATGATTCCCAATGAGATTCTGCAGTCTCTACTTGAGCTTTTCTTCCCTGGCTACAGCAAAGGACGATGATCTGTCTACTTCCACTGTATTGTTCCTGGTGGCTTTTTGGACAATAAAGAATCTAAAATGGGTGGGGAGGGTGGAAGTAATGGCGGACCACATCTCTCACGTTCTGAAGCAGCTAATCCTCTTTCCCACATAGCCATCATCTTATGTGTGTAGTAAGAGGCCCATTTCTCAACTGTCTTTTAAATATCAAAAGGTAGTTCCTGTCAGTAACAACTAGTTTTAATGAGTCAAAGCCTCAGCTGTAGTTGATATCCAAGTTACGATTTATTTTGCAACTACCTCAGGACAGAAAAGATTTATGGGGATTTTAAAAATCATTGAATAATTTAGTTAAATGAAATTTTAGCTACACACTGCCTCCCAAATATTAGTTGTGCCTGGTTCTTGTAATTTGATTTTTACAGAAAAGGAAATGACACTTGAGACCTTGGAATGAACGCAGCTTCTGTAATGTGCATAATACTTTTTTTAACGTCTCTTCCATTACAAAGTGTGTTTTGCAAGGACAGGTTCATTTTTTGGCCCACTTTGTGAGCTCCATTGTGCTTTTTTCTGGTGTTTTATGCAAGTTGACTACTAATGACTAATGAGAACAATAATGAATGCATTGTTGCAGCATTAGTGTAATGTGGTGTGGTTTTGCACTTAAAAGAAGTATTCAGATGCTGTAGTTGTAAATGTTCATGAAAACCCACTTCTGTACTAGTCAAACTGCTTTTAGTGAGTCTCACCAGTGGTTTTACATCTGCAGAGTATTGAGGGCTGTGCTGACTTTTGAGAGGATTTGAAATTGCTTCATATTGTGAACCTAAATTTTATATTCACTATATTCCCTAAAGTATACCTTAATAAATATTTTATGATCAGAAAACTCATTTTGCTTTACTTTTTTACATTTGTCTGGCTTATATTACGGATTTTTAAGAATCATTTATTTCCAGGGTTTTTCATTATGCATCTTTAGTGAAACAGACATTTTTAACTTTGAGTTTGATAATGAGAACTAGAATGAAATCTTAAGCACTAAGAACAAATTTCATCCTGTTTTTTAATTTCTAAATGGGAAAAATTTTCAGAACACCTAGTGACTATCTGTAATTTCTGTGTTATGTTCAATTGTGTATAGTCATTGCTACTTATTTCACAGACATGAGAATATTTTAAAACATTCTTTTATTCTCTGTACTCCCATATTTTCATCAGAGAAAAGTCTTAATGTGATCAAGTCAGTCTTTCCACCCCTAAATTCTGAACCGTATAAATAACCAAGACTTACTGAATATTTGCTTTGTACCAGTCACTTGTACATTTTTATTTGTATTCATATTAATTAATCCTTCTGACGACTCTAAGAGGCAGGTCTCACTATCCCCATCTTATGGATGAACATCCGTGGAACTGAAAGGTTAAGAAACTTGCCCAAAAGTCATACATCAAGCAAGTGGCAGAGCTGTGCTGTAAACTTGGCAGTCTGAATCCATAGCTGGTGATCTTTACTTCATGCTATATAAGCTTATAGGCTCTTACCCTGGGATATATGGCAAACTAGTTTCATTGCCTTTCCTGCAATCAATTAAATTCAAAATCAGGTTCTGGGAAATAAAGCATAGTGATTGGAGCTACTGTCACTTGGGGTTAGTCATAGACACTGGAATCATTTTTATTTTGAAATATCTAGATAGGACCTTAAACTAAAAATGAATCATTAAATTACGTCATCTAGTGCTATATTCCCTCTGGCATTTCTGCATGAATGGTGGGAAGTATCTCCCAGGTTCACCTACTTGAACTGGTTTATTTCTACCACTAGCAAAATAACTAATTTCCGCATTTCTTCTATGTTACTGTCCAAACTCTGCCATAACACACCAGGAAAGAAGTTTGATTATAACTTAACATGTTCACAAATGTCAAGAATGGCCCAAAGGTGAGCAATATTTTATTCTTGAACTTTTTTAGTCAAATTTTTTTACATAAACAGTTTGTACCTAGAGAATGGGGACTCTTAGAAAACATAACCACGGTAATATTGCCACGTGTGAAAAAAAAAAAAAACAATTTCTTTACATCACATATCTAGTAAATGTTCCAATTTCTGTTGTCTCAAATGTCATAAATGTGTTTTAGTTGGTTTGCCTGAATCAGGATCCAAATAAAGACCTTACATTGTGATTAATTGCTATCTTTTAAGTATCTTTTAATCTCTATGTATCCCCTAATCTTTCTCTTTTCACCTTTTGCAATTTATGTGTTGAAATTGAGTTGGTTGTTCTGAAGCCTTTCTGACACAATAGATTTGCTGATGGAACCCTGTGGTGTAAGTTTAACATTTCTGTGAATTGGTAGTTAGAATTAAACCATGACCAGATTCAGATTTGACCTAAGACGACTTCGTAGGTGATTTGGTTGTCCTTCAGGTGACACATACTATCTGATTGTCTCTTAGTCTTAAGTCTGAGAGATGTTTCCCCACTGGAATCTATTACATTCTGTAGGTTACAGTGATTACTATTAAGTATTCAATCACTTTCATATGGGTAGCATTTTAAACATTTTTTTCTGGTTAGATAAGGCCTCTAGTTTTAAAACTCCTAATATGATTCACTCAACAAATGTGTGCATGCTAGTATGTTTCAAGATATTAGGTAAACTTTGGGAAGGCGGCAAACATCTCAGTACCGTCACAGCCCTATTATGACAACTCAGCTAACAGAAGGGGACCCTACCTATATACTGAAAATTTTGGATTTTACTATATCCTACTTGTAAGTAGGATCTTATAAGAGCTGGGTAGAGATCTCGTCTGAAATGTCCACTGTCTGCTATTTGCCCATTAGGGACCAAACCTTTCCCCATTCTTCAGGACACCCCTGATACGAGTGAATTGAGCTTGATGGCCCGGTCACCACCAGCTTACACGAGAAAGAGTTACGCTTGCTTGCCCACTTTACTGGCTGATGTCTACGGCCAGACCTTCACAATTCCTGAAGGAACTGGTATTTAATGAGCTGGCTTAATCTGATCCTACACGGGTGGGGTGGGGGGGTAGTCACCGGATATAAGAAATCAAGAGTTTCTTAGAGGGACCACACAGGCAGAACAAGTAACTGCTATTGAAAAGATGAGGCCGGGCATGGTGGCTCACGCCTGTAATCCTAGCACTCTGGGAGGCTGAGGCGGGCGGATTCTTTGAGCTCAGGAGTTCGAGACCAGCCTGAGCAAGAGCGAGACCCCCGTCTCTCCTAAAAATAGAAAGAAATTAATCGGACAACTAAAAATATATATAGAAAAAATTAGCCGGGCATGGTGGTGCATGCCTGTAGTCCCAGCTACTCAGGAAGCCGAGGCAGAGGATTGCTTGAGCCCAGGAGTTTGAGGTTGCTGTGAGCTAGGATGACGCCACGGCACTCTAGCCCGGGCAACAGAGTGAAACTCTGTCTCAAAAAAAAAATGAATAAGATTTTACAACTATATCCTTGAGTGTGACACTACATTGCAGTGATAGAATAGGCTGCTGTGTGAAGAGTAATTTGGAACATAACATTGTGAAAACAAAATGCAACAGACAGAACTGGACACTGCCAAAATTTGTATTGCCAAGTAATCTGTTATTTATGAATATACCAGTTTATTCATCTACTGATAAATATTTGGATTGTTTCCAGGGTTTTGCTATTATGAATAAAGCTGCTGTGAACCATTGTATTTGGAAAACTCTTAAGAAATATGTACTTACCATATAACCGATCAACTTCACTATGAAGAAAAACAAAGACATGTTCAAAGTAGTTTATACCATCTTACATTTCTGCCAGCAGTGTATGAGAGTTCTAGTTGCCCCACATCCTCACTAACACTTGGTTTTGTCATTTCTTTTCATTATAAACCATTCTAGAAGATATGTAGTTCCTGTGGGAGACGAGTGGGTTGTGGTAGTCATATGCACTGTTCACCGGGTATTTTGGGCTCTGACGTGCTAGTATTAGGATTGCACTTCCTAGCCACCTCATTTGGGTAAGGCCGTATGACCAGTTGGCCAGTTGAGAGCAGAAATGCTGTACGTCACTTCTAGGCAGGGCATTTCGTTGCCCTCCAGTGTTTTCTTTCTTTCCATGGAGACCACTAGCACCCCAGATAGCACTTTTCTATTAGCCTAGATCCCAGAATGGGAATGATCAGAGCCTCCGGCCAACTTGTGGTGGACATGCAGTATAAGTGAGAGGTAAATCGCCACGCCCCTGCAGTTTTTGAGTTGTTAGCACAGCATCACCTAGCCTATCCTGACTGACGGAAGCATTCCTAACTTCCTGAGCCTACCAGTAGTTACAGAATTGATTTTAATTGGTCTTTTATCTTTGTATCTAGAACTTCCACTATTTTTAAACAAACTCTTTAATAAATCAGTGGACTGTGAACTATTGATAAGTTGGTAATATAGTAGGCAACCCCAGTGATCCCTGCCTCCTGGTCATCATGCCCAGGTATAAATCTCCTTTCCTTAAGTGTGGGCTAGACTTAGATTCTCTTGTAATGAATAGAATACCACAGAAGTGTTATGTCACTTCCAAGGTAGGTCACAAAATACTGTGGCTTCCACTTTGAGACCCCTGTCTCTTTCAATCTGGGGAAGGCAGCTGCTATGTTGGGAGCTGCCATATGGAGAGACACAATATGGCAAAGAACTGATGTCTCTGGTCAACAGCCAGCAACGTCCTAAAGCCTACCAAAGACCATAGAAATGAGTTTGGACATGGAATCTCCACTGAGTCTTGAGATAACTTCAGCCCTTAATTGCAGCCTTGTGAGACCCTCAACCACAGATACCCCGCTGAACCATTCCTGACCCACAGAGACAGATAATAAATGTTGTCTTAATCATTTGCTTTGGGGTAATTATGCAGCAAAAAATGACTTATACAAATAGGGTGATCTTAAGTGCCAGTTTGGCCCAGACAGACCCAATTTGCACTTCTTGCTCCAAAAGTGAATACTTTTGCTTTTCTTCTTTAAAGTACCCCAGGTTGGATAACATCACCCTATTTATAGACTCAATTAAAATCATCTATAACATAACTCTAAATTCACTTTTATTGCCAAAATATTCTTTCCCTACCATATCCAAGAAATTATGACTCATTGATAACATTTTTCTCCTTGAGAAAATATGGGCATTTAAAAAATCTCTAGTGAGTGGTAATAGATGAGAAATGATGACTGGTAGAAGTATTATACAATAATCCCAAGGACATTTTGCCTAGAAATTCTCTATCTCCAAGTAGCTTCTAACTAGGTTTTCTGCCTGATTTCTTGTCTGATCACTCAAACGCTTTAGAGTTAGAATTTACCTACACTAGTTGGTGTTTGCTTAAGAAATCATAGTAAAACTTACATGAGCTTTTGGGCTTATGTGCATCCACCATTAAAGTAACTTCCCACCCCACATAAACTTCTTATCTGGGTCACAGATATTTCCTTAACCCAAAAAAAATGTCACCAACGTGTGATTTTACCAAATCCATAAGTCCTTATAAAATACATCAGTTTTATAAAGTACAATCCCCCAATTCACATTAAAAACTTTAACTTTTTATTTTGAAGTAGTTATAGACTCACAAGAAGCTGCAAATTGATACAGTGGGCAAAAGACTTGAACAAACACTTCCTGAATATACAGGATGGCAAATAAGCACATGAAAAGATTAAATAATCAGCTATTAAGGGAAATACAAAATGAAGTCATGATGAGATACTACTACACATCTATTAGAACGGCTAAAATAAAAATACAATACTGAGTGCTAGCAAGAAGGCAGAGCAATTGTATCTCTCCCACATTACTGATGGGAATATAAAATGGTACACTCTGGGAAATAGTTTGGCAGGTTTGTCTTTTTTAATTTTTCATTTTGGCTAGTTGATTCAGCAGGTGAGTTGTTACACATTGCTTAGCTGATTCTGACTTCCATGGCCACCATCCTGCTAGTTTGGCAGTTTCTTACAAAACTAAACACGTACTTATCATACAACCCATAATTATGCCACTGAGAAATGAAAACTTATGTTATGAAAACTTATCTCCACACAAGAATCTGTACATGAATATTCAGCAGCTTTATTTATAACAAAATCTAAGAACAACCCAACAGTCCTTCAATGGATAAATGGATGAACGAACTAGACTACTCCTCAACAATAAAAAAGAATGAAATTGATACATGCAATAACTTAGATGGATGCTAATATTATGCTGTGGAGGAAAAGCCAGTCTCAAAGTTATTAGTACATACTTGCATCTGCATGATTCCATTTATGTATCATTCTTGAAATGACAAAATTATAGGGATGGTGAACAGACTAATGTCTTGAGTTAGGGTTAGGGGGAGGGTGTGACTCTAAAGAAGTAGCAGGAGAGATTTTTTTGTGATGGTAGAATAGTCAACTATCTTCGTCATGGTGGTGGTTACACAAATCTTTACATGTGATAAAATTTCATAGAACTACCATAGACCCCAAAATGAATTCATGTTAAAACTGGTGAAATTCAAGTAAAATCTGTAGTTAATATTATTATATCTGTGTCAATTTCCTGGCTTGTATAACTATTATAACTATGATTACGTAAGACATTATCCCTGGGAGAAGTTGGGTGAAAAGTACATGGGAATTCTCTGTACTAAGGACTATTCTAAGTTTGTTTTCAAGTTTATCTCTTCTTGTTTTATAACCTCCTGTTCTCATTTATGAATTTTAGTCTTTCCATGATCTCTGAACATGCAAACATACTTCTTTTGTAAGTCCTTTTAATCTCTCGTTTCTGGTTTTTTTTTTTTTTTTTTTTTTTGAGACAGAGTCTCCCTCTGTTATCCGGGCTAGAGTGCGGTGGCGTCAGCCTAGCTCACAGCAACCTCAAACTCCTGGGATTAAGTGATCTTCCTGCCTCAGCCTCCCGAGTAGCTGGGACTACAGGCACGTGCCACCATGCCCGGCTAATTTTTTCTATATATTTTCAGCTGTCCAAGTAATTTCTTTCTATTTTTTTTTAGTAGAGACGGGTGGTCTCACCCTTGCTCAGGCTGGTCTCGAACTCCTGGGCTCAAACAATCCTCCCGCCTCAGCCTCCCAGAGTGCTAGGATTACTGGAGTGAGCCACTGTGCCCCAGCCTCATTTCTCGTTCCTAACACATTAACTGCCATGTTAGTTGTATGTAACTCACACTAGTTTTGAGCCTGAGGCCTCATGAAGCATATGTAATTCACACGTCTCTTTACCTTGGGAGCTGCGCGGTATGCAGGCAACTCACGCTGCCATGCTATAGCATGCATGTGACATGGGTGCCTCCTGGGCAAAACCCTGTAATTAGTTTATGAAAATATTACTTGTTGATATTCTTATTGTCACAATTAATATTGACTATTTAATTCTAAAAATGTGGATTAAATGAATAGAAGTCAATAAATTTCATTTTTCTATTTATGTTTCCCTTTAAATTACACTTAACGCTGACAAGTCAAGAATAATACTTTACCCTTATGAACTATTTTTCAAGTTTTCACATTACTTTTTACATTACTAATTTTCAAGTTTTTATATATTTTTTTTGATGTATGTTTTAGGAAAAAGCATTTTACACAAAAGTACACATTATATTTGCTGCATTTCCATGCTGTCTGTTTACATCTCTTCATGGCATATTCACATCCTTTCTCAGCCTGTGTTTTTTCATAGCACACAGCACATCTTCCGGCAGAGCCCACATTTGTGAGAGAAAAAGTCACAGATAGTGACAGGAGGGAGGGCACGGCAGTAAGTGTTTCATCTGTCCAGAGAAGTTTTAGGCAAACTTGTTCTTTGAATTTTGTGATCAAGATCTTTTTGTGCACAACTCTGTAGAGAACAAGCAAGTTCACCAAAGCTGATCCTGTGATTAGCCCTATTGCTAATTTTCTGAACCACTTTATGCCACATCTCAAAGAACATGAATATGACTTCGGTTTGTCTGAGAGGCCAGTGAGTGCCTTCGAATTATTACAATCTACAATCATATGTAGTTTTTCTACAACACCTTGTCCTGTTTCAACTGCTTTAGTGTCTTCACCATGCATAGTGCTTAGCATCAGTGCATCTTCTTATCCTTCCATTTGAGGACGATTCCTGTGTTACTTTCTCAAGTAATTACTTCATTCTTCAGCTTTGTGTTTACTACATCTGGCGGGTTTAGTTTCCTGTTACTTCTTAGTGTGCCCACCAGATAAGTAGAGCACTCAAGGAGTCGATGAGCTAGGTGGATGCTGGCGTAGTAGCTGTCAGTGTAAAAAACACGTCCACCATCTAGTAAACCTAATAGCTTCATGGCAACTGAGGACAAAACAGGAATGCCAGATGCTGCTTCCATCCCAGAATAAATTTTCATATTCCAGGTGTAACCATTTTTCAGGAAAAGTTTGAAAACTTTTATTCCATATCTATGGCACTTGTTTTTTATGTACTGTACACAACTCAAACATCCACAAAATGGCACCATTGTTTCGTCAATACATATTTCCTCATCTGGAACTACAGCAACCTGAAACCTTTCAAGGAGATGATCAAGAAGTGGCTGGATCTTGAAGAGATGGTCACCAGGAGGACATTCTTCGTTATTAGAGAAATGCCACATTCTCAGAAGCATTTCGAAATGGTCACATGATGTAAGCTTTTTCACTGAATTGTTACACAAAATATTTTTTGACCAACAGTCTGGAAGTCTTGGCTTCTTGCTAAGGTCCATCCAAAACGATACTCACCCAAATCATTCCATTTCTTAAGAAATAACATCGTACCACTTTTTTAGTCGGGAGTGGAGCTAGATATTACCCTTTTGTAAAGTCTGACCTGCATAGATATTAGTTTCCTTTACCATGTAGTCATTATCATCATCTGATATGAAGAATTTTAAAAAAACATAAGGTATTTTTTCTGGTAGATTTACTGCAATTTCAGTTGGAACATGAGGGTTACTTTCAACGAAGTCAAGAATCTTAATATTACTTTCTGAAACTGGACCCCAGGTCAGAGAACTTTCACTAGTCATTACATGTTTTTCAGAAACATCTGACAAAGAATCACTCTCACTGAAATTGACTACAACTGCTTCGATTGTTTCAGTAATAGATTTTGAACAACCTTCCCCACTAGAAAGATCTGCATGTAATGTTCTTCTAGTTTTTCTCAGTGGGCTGCAACTATCAGAACTGTCCCCACTGTCTCCACTAGGACGGTACTCCTCTGAATCATCACTAAATAGATCAACATCTTCATCACTCATGTTCAAATCTTCATTCACTCATTCTCTCTAGACATTTTCTCGAGAATGAAAAGCACAAAATAAACTTACGTGATGATCACAGCTCTGGTCACAGAAGCTATACCAAAGTAGAACTGGTGGCTAGGCGGGAAGGTCCATAGCATGCCTGAGTGCTGTGAAAACTCTGCTCGTTGTTTTCGCTGTCAATCAGAACATCTCCCCCACCTCCTGTCACCCTGCTCCAGCCAGCCCGCCCAAGTCAGCCACACGCCACACATACTGGAGCATGTTCTCCGATTACCATAACTTCCGATTGCACATTTCCCCTTGAATGTTTGCCTGGAGGCTCTTTGATCAAAATAGTGCAGGCATGTGACATTGTTGCACATACTCAGGGGATATGATTCAGAGGTCGTCATCCAGGACCACCCAAGGTCCACTCCAGACACAACTAAATACCTGTGGAATGACAAAAGACTCAATTCTCAGAAACAAATTCAATAAGTATGTCATGAGTCACATACAACTCATGGGCGTGTGGTGTAAAAATTGATTCTAGTGCCCCGTGAGTTGCATATAGCTTACGCACAGAAAACAATAAAAAATAACACAATATTCATTCAATTAGAAAGGATCATTTTGTTTTTGATGTTTTTATCCTATTTCCATAATAAAACACCATAGTGGCCCCAAGGAAAAATTATTTTTTTCTAGTGTGGCAGTCAATGTGTTAAGTAAGAATTCTGCCATTTGTTGGTGCTTAACATTGAATTTCATTGCATTTTGTAAATTTGTATCTGTGAGCCTGTCTTCCAGTTTTCTTCTTAGGGGATTTTGCTTATGGCTTGGTTGTGGACACAATTGCTTCCTTTGGATAAATTTTTTATTATTTTTGCAAGGGTCCTATAAGGCTTTCTGAAACTGAACCAAATGTTATGTTTATTGAATGGGACCCCTTTACTATGCAGATGGTATGAATTGGCTTCTGTATTTGCATGCAACCAAGCCTCTTGTTGGGTGACTTTCTTTCAGCCTATGGCCTAGAACATGAAACTTATGTCCTGCTATGACCCAGGACTAGAAAATACTGATTTTTCAATCCTCATTTTGGAACAGGGTTTTCCCAGTTCTAAATGTGCCTCGATTTCTGTTCCTTGCTGTGCAGTATGATTGCAGCCTCAATTCCTAAACATCCAAACATCCATTCCCTGACCTCATAGAACCCCCCAATTCCTAAGGCACATATCCCATCCAGGTACCTCCATTGGACACATGGTTTCAAGTGCTGTGTCCCCTCCTCATTTATGCTACCTGGAGGTTTCCTTTTGTTTCTTTAGAACATGTTTGTTTTTTTTAATGGAGGGAAGAGGAGTATTTCACCAGCATGCTCATGTCTTCGAAGCATAGATGGGAATAGTTCTCACATCTATTGAGTCTGTGTCTAAAAAAGAAGTGAACACTGTTGGTATTTTTCACACCTTGTGAGGTAAATGGCATGATCTCCATTTAACAAAGAAGCTGTTTCAGAGTTAGTGCCCTATGTCACTGCTAGTCATCAGTGGAGCTAGAATGTAAACGCAAGGCTCTGTGTTACTTTCCACTATTTTTTTCTGCTTCACTATGTTGTTTATTTATTCCAGAATTTACTTTTATATTATGTCCTTTTGCCCTTGACAGCCAGGTTTGGACACTATTCCAGAGAGAACTAATGTGCAGCCTCACTAAAGTTCATCTAAAAATACATGATGATGATTGTTACATGATGCTTATTTCTTTGAGAGTCTTCTCATTTTCATACTATAAAAACCACAGGCTCCATTCCTAAATGCAGCTAATTTCAAGGAAATAATGGAATTGTTTAAGGACCATATTGAGCCTGCTTAACTATGGCACCTTTGTTCAGCCTCTCCTCCCAGAACTGCCTCATGCTTGGTAGCATTAGTCTTCAAGTGGACAGCACTTCCCTAAATGGCAGACACTGTCCCAGGCTAAAGGCTGTCTTTATGACAAAATACAGAAATGGTGTTGCTAGCTAACCCTCCATTCCCACCCTCCAACGCGGCTGACACCACGTACCCTACTCATTCCTTTGCTATTGGCAAGTCTGTTTAACAGCCCGGCCCCACTGCTTCCACATATAATATTTTTCTCATTGCCTTTTGGAATGTATTTGAAGCAGCTTCTTTTAACCAATAAAAACATCTAGATTTTCAATTTCAAGGAACATTAATATTCTTGTGTAGTTATGTTGGATGAAATGTCTTGAACACGAGCAAGTTATCTTTTTTTTCCCCTTCTTTATGCCAGACTTTTAAAGAAAGAATCTGTTTGCATCTAGTTCTACTTTGGCTGCTTGGTCCTACTGCAGCAAGTAGCAGTTTTAGATCAAGTTCCCAGTGGCAGCCCCGTTGGGGGAAAGTCTGCATTTTTTTAGGATGACCGACCTCACTCCCGGTGCCGATGGATTCCACCCTGTTTTCTGGGAGTTTATGATTCTGGCTGTTATTTAAACACTTAGATCTTCTGAGTCTTACCAAGTTTTTTGGTTTTTGTTTTTTTCAAATGTTCTTCAGAAGCTCTTCTGTAGGAATTAAAAACGTCATACCCAGAACTACACACATACTTTACTAGTGAGGTTGTAGAAAACGCAACAATGCAACAAAGAGATACCAGCACATTAAAATTTCTCTTGTGTGTATCAGTTCTGAAAACCCTAGACCTCTTACAGCACCCAGAGCGCTGTTTCTTTCCATGTAGTTCCATTAAAAAGTGATTTGTAGTTGATTTTTTTCAACCCTCCATAGATTCCGTTGAATCCAGAAGAAACCACAGGCAATCCCCAGCTTCCATTTCAGAAGTAAATTTGTGTAGCAATGAAAGCTATAATCTTTGACTTGATACAGGTTGAAAATGAAATAATCTTGTTTGTATGAGTTTGTATGAACATTTCCATAGAAACAATGACATAGAGGAAATGGACAGGTTACTATTAAGCTGTAAAAGCCTATTAAGTAAACCATTCTAGTTTAGCAGCACTGCTTTCGGGAAAACCCTTGCCACTTCTAAGCACCAGAGACCACCCTTTGCCCCAAATTCACTATGTTTTCCAAATGTTGGTGTGAGTGATCTGACAACAGAATTATAACTTGTAAGATATCAGGGACTTGTCCCCATCCCCAGGGAGTTGCACGTATGGGAGGTGGGGAGAAGTGGGAGAAGCTCCAGACAAAAGGAACAAGGTGTCCAAGGCTGGGAAGTTAGCACTTGGCAAGGTGAAAAGCAGCAGCTGCCTGAACCAGACAGACGGGAGGAGGAGCAGGGAAAGGGTGAGATGAAGTACTTAGTGAAGCAAGGGACGAGAGTTACATATTACAACACAGAGATGAGAAGGAAGAAAAAGCAGCAAGGAAAAGAAAATCATACACTCACACACACAAACATGCCGTACGTTAGTCTTACATATCAGGATGCCCGCGTACGTCCACGGCAGGCAGTAAGCAAGGGGCTCCTCCAGCCCTCTCGGCCTCCTATCTTGGGCTACAATGATCCTGGGACGTTGCCGCCAGCACTGCTCTCAGGGGTTGCTGCTCTCTGGACTCAAGTTTTCAACTTTGCGGACTTTCTAGCCCCGGGACCTTCACTCCCCTGCCTCCCACTTCCCTCCTTCTGGCCTCCTGTGTGGTCCCCTCACTTCTTGCTGACCAGTTGGTTGGGGGAGGGGGGCCTCCGTGACTCAGTGCTGGGGGAGCAGTGAGCCCAGCAGCTCAGAGCAGAGGCCAAAGCATCAGGGCCCCATCTGGGACCAGCTGTAGAAGCCTCAGCCAAAGCCAGGGAAAAGGGGGTTTTCTCTCAAAATGGTAATATTTGCATATAGGATGCAAGGTTGACTAATTCAGCCTTGTCTCTTAAAGGACTCTAGTTCTGGAAAGTTCCATGAAAAGTGAACAAAGAAAGCCGAGAGGCAATCCTTTATCTGGATGAGGGGCGCCAGGCCTCCAATGATGCCCCCTCATCCAGATTAAGGATTTAGGTGCCATTTTTGGGTGCAAGAAGCCATCGAAGGTAAGTAGTTTGGAAGTCGAAATGTTAGCACTTTTAGTGATTCACAGGGCTCTGGGGCAGACATTAGCCAGGGCTGGAGTGTTTCCCAGGGCATACAGGTTTCCTGGACTCCCAGGCGGCCCAGGCCCCTGCCCTTCATCACACCAGGCTGAGAGGCGAGGGCGGCCTGTGGTCTATCCCAGACGGGTGCGGCTGGAGGACGCAGAAGGGAGGCCCAATTCACAGGACGGGTGAGGTAGACGTGTGTCTGCCTCAGACTCCTAGTCTTTAAAACGCTGCTTAACAGGCACGTTCTGCACGACACCGAACGTACTTAATGCCACTGTATCGTCCTCCTAAGCATGGTTAAAGTCTAAATTTTATACTGTGTACATTATACTGTGTATACCTTGCCATAATAAACCAAAAAGATTTCTAATCGGAGATACATTCTACGCAAAGCCTACCCAGAGGCCCGTCTTCAAGGCCTGGCATTTTGCACAAAGCTTTAATAGCAGACGTTGGAAATACTGGTTCCGTGTCAATGTGCCTCTTTGAGATCAGGGATCATTTCTTTATTCGATTAATTTCTTTTTATTTGTTGAACACGTCCTATTAGTACGTGGAAGGCCCTGGTGCAGCACCAGGAACCCAATAATGTAGGAGATGCGGCCCCTGCTCTCAGGGGACTTAGTTTAATGAGGCAGAGAGTCAGAAACTGAGCAACAGGGGGAAAGAAGTAATTACAAATTGTTCTCAGAGTGTAGGAGAAAACTGAGTGCCGAGATACGACCTGACAGCCAGAGCCTGTTTCAGAGACGTGAGGAAGACCTTTCTGAAGCGCTGAGGGGAAGACGAAGAGCGAGCAGGAGCTGGCAGGGCGAAGGCGGCTGTGGAGAGTGCTCCAGGCACAGGTGTGAACACTGGCACAAGTGTCAGTGATTTCATAGGAAAGGACGAATGGTTCACTTCAACTCTTTGTCACCTGCATTTGCCACTGACAGATTCTGGGACAATGTAATGGGTGAGCCACCGTGGAAACGACACTGGCAACTCAACTACACTCTGATGGAGAAAGTAGAAAAGAACTCTGTTCGTGTCAATTATTTATTTTCCTATGCTTGCGCTTCCTGAGAAGGGCCAGCCTGTATCGAGAGCAAGGTTTCCAGCGCAGGAAGGGCAGAGTCTCCAGGTTTGCGGTTACTATGGCAACACAGTATCCTGTTTTGGCCAAGAGGCACTGGAGCGCGTCAGCCTGGGTTCAAATTCTGCCTCTCCCTCTAACCTGCTGGTCGTGTGGCCTTAGGCATCTCTCTATCCCCTTCCCCCCATGTGCAAAATGGAATGTTGAGAGGGTTGTGAGATAATATATTTCAAACACTTAGAATAATACCTGACACCTGAGACATATTTAATAGGTATCATTTAATATGTAAAAATGGAACCATGGATCCCATCACTTCCCTACTGCATTGTTAGGCTAAAGTAAATTGTCCTACAAACTTCTAAAGTGTGAGAATAAGTGAACTGCTTGCAAAGAATCCAGTAGTGCATGCAGACCTTTTGTCCAGAGCACTAGCTTCAAGCCAGGTGAAATGAGTAATGCTTATTTGAGTAAGCTGCCGTGTAAGGTGCCAGGCAGTCAGGGCGAGAGCAAGTGCCAGGGTCAGGTGAGAGCTCCTGAAGCATTTGCTATTCTGGGGGAAAGTCATTTGTGGCAGGCATGCCAGTTGCCTCCCTAAAATCCATTCTCCCCACACTTTTTATAAGTTGACAAAGTCATAATTTTGTTGGGGCAGTAGCATGCCCCACACTCCCTTGTAGCTAGGAGTGGCAATTTGAACCCATTCTGGCCAGCTAAAAGTAAGCAGAAGTTACTGGGTGGACCCTCTTGGAAAGCATTTCAAAAGAAGCAGACTTGGATGGAATCTACCCTTTGTCTTTTGTTCTTACCCCTTTTTCCTATCTAAAGTGCATGTGTGATGCCTGGATATGCAGCAGCCATCTTGAGACCATGAGGATGAAAACTATATAACAGGCGGCAGAGCAGGAAGATTGAAGGAGCAGCATTCCTTGGCTCGTTACCCCTCGACTTAACAAGAGAAGAGGAACTGCTATTTGAATGAACTCCCATAGTTGGGTTCCAGTTACATGCAGTCTAACCCAATTCTCACAAAAAGGGCCAAAGTGGCCTTTACTGCTGACCAAGACACACATTGTTTCTTTAGCCAGTCTAAGGCAAAACTGATCGCGTAACCATAGCTATTGGGTTGGGTGTTCTCATCGCCCTCCGTTCCCTCTGAATCTAGGGCATGATGGCAGTAAAACAAAAATGGACCAAAAGGAGGACATTCTTTAAGTTGAAATGCTTTTATTAGAATACTAATAAATGCAGATAAAAAAACACCACACACACACACAGAAAAAGAGGAAAATATTCAAAAATGCTATTACAGATTAGGCAAATTAGTCAGAGGAAAAGAGTTCTTCAGTGTATATAAAATGTAAACATTTGCCCTGGGATTTCCCACAGATGGCACAGTCCACAGGACTTATTTGGAACAAAAATGTGTCTATTCAGTCTCCAGTATAGCCTCTATGATGTCTGCAAACTTGCCACATTGAAAGTTAGAGTTCCTAAAAATTTCTATGCAAAAAACCAAATGGCTCCGAATAAAGGCAAGTAGTCTGTGTGGAAGCAGAGTCCTGAAGCAAACCAACCCTCCGACGGTGAGCTTCCACTCACTACGCCACTAGTATTTACGCTGACCGTGACAGAGATTACACAGGTATACACAGTATATAAAACCCTACTTGAGCCTGTGGTGGGAGATGAAGTATTTCTTGCTTATCAAACGCTCTGAGGAGAGACATCAGATCAGTCCTCGGGGAGAGAGGACTAAGAAGAGGCCCTCTTCTGTTCAGAAAACGGGGACTCATACACTTCCATGGGTGGGCAGGTACACACCAGGTGCTGATCTCCATATATGTCGTCAATCCGGGCAATGGTTGGCCAGAATTTGTTCTCCGGTTTCACAAAGGGCTGCAAAGACAAAAGACAGACATGCTGTGGATTATTCCGAGAGGTTTCTCCTGTGGGAAAGGAAGTGGCAATGATAGTCCCACAGCCTAAGACACCACTAGCCCAACAAGCACTCTGAGAAGTTAAAAGCCAACGCTGTGTTACGTCACAATAAACAAGGCCGGCGCGGTGGCTCACGCCCGCAATCCCAGCGCGCTGGGAGGCCGAGGCGGGACCCTCTCAGGCCGCAGAGCACCTTCCCCGATACGAACGGAAAAGGCAAGGAAGGTTGCACGTGGCTCCTTCCCTCTGTCGGACGGCGGCAGGAAGGGCTGTGCCGAGGGTTCCCAGACCCGAGGGTGATGCTCCGACTCTGCCCTCAGCCCTGAGCCAATTCCTTTGCTCTCTGGTCCTCTCATGACCCCAGGTTCACAAAGCGTCCCACGTACGGTTTCTGTAATGGGGAGACTAAGAGCGGGCACCCCTCGGGGAAGGAGACGGCCCCGCATGCGAACAGCATCCTGTTGGCACGTTCAGCTGCCGAGCAGAACTTACGAGTGGGAATGCCGCCACCTCTCTGGAATAAGGCCGGTCCCAGTGGGAGGACGTGACGCATGTCAGGGAGTGTGGAGACATCTGAGACAAAGACACGGAGGGAAGAGGGGTCAGAGACGCTCTCTCCTCCTGCACTGCACCTCAACCGTGGAGCTTCTGACGAAGTGCAGGGAGAGGAGGCTGTCGTCTCATTTCAGCTTGGGGGGTAGAAAATTGGACACTGTGAAACATTTCAAATATCAGAAAGTTACGGTAATAAGCATATCCACCACCCAGCAAAGTTAAATTAGCATTTTGTCATATTTGCTTCATACTTAAAATAACAAAACATTACCCACACGGTTGGAGGTGCCTGTATATCCCCTCCCCAGTGATAACCACTATCCTAAATTTGGTGTTTACCATTTTATCACTCTTTTATACTATTACTGCACTTAGTAATACAAAGCAAAGAGGATAATCTGGCACGTTTTAAAACCTTATATTATCCAATCAGGAGTATTCTCCACTTGCTCTTATAACTCAATATTATGCTCTTTGAGGTGTCTGTTGCCACTTTTAAAAACAGTCTAGACCCTGAAAGAATCAGCAGTCTCCAGAGAGAAACGAGAAATAAATGACAGTAAAAATAACCACACTTTATCCCTCTGTTACCCTGGGAAACACGTCTAGCTAGTTGCCTGCCCTCTGCGAGCCATCGGCCCTGCACCCCACCTTCAGCTATGCGGTTCTGGAACTTGCCTCAGCCTCTGCCCACATCTCAGACTTGTTCTCTGGCCTGTAGCCATAAAGACACAACCACAGCCTTCATGGTATTCTCCATGCATGATCCTCCAGCTTAACGTCTGGACCTAACAGACTTAGGACTCTGACCAGATATAAAATTAACACGTTTTGAAAGTGGTGGGAAAATGCCTGTCAAACTCTTCTCCGACATGAGCCATAAACGTTACAAGACATCCAGGCCGAATACCAATCCAGTTCTCAGAGGTAACTGCCCCAGTAGGGGAACTTGTGTTTATAATGGGTTTGTGAGGCAAATACATAAATTTTATTTATGCTATCACCTCACTACTGTGCATCTGACAGAGACATAGAATGTTAGGAATTCTCCAGTGGGGCAGTCCTTCAGCCTCCACCCCCTCCTTCGGCAATCCAGGGGCATGTGGGGCGAACAGCTTCCACAGAACATGACACTTGAGTAACTGCTGCTCTATTGCATCTTCTTAGAAGAATGTTCCCGTTCTAGGCAAGAATATCATCGTCGGTTGAGAGTTCACGGGTTGCTGGCACACTGTCCAGACACCATTTTCCACTCAAAGGGACGTTTCAAATAAGGTACCGGCGCCTGCCCACCTTCAGTGGATTGACCCTAGGGTCAATGCGGCCCTCCTCGATGTCAGCGATTTCCTGCCGAATGCTGATCATGGCATCACAGAATCTGTCCAGCTCTGCCTTGTCTTCCGACTCCGTGGGCTCAACCATGAGGGTCCCTGCCACAGGCCAGGACATGGTAGGGGCGTGAAATCCTGCAAAGGGAGACAAGAGAACTTGCCTCACTGACTTCAGCCTCCCCAGTTTGGAAGAAAAGTCCACAGCCCTCTTATAATTTATCCCAAGGAAACCATCAGATACATTTGCAAGTACATGTGTATCTGGGGATTCGTCTCAGCACTGTGTTGCCCAGGCTGGAGTGCAGTGGCTGTTCATAGGCATCACCATAGCTCACTGCAGCCTCCAACTGCTGGGCTCAAGTGATCCTCCCATCTCAGCCTCCCAAGTACCTGGGACTACAGGCACCTGGCTCGGCACTGTTTATAGAAAAAAACAGAAGCAGCCTAATATCCAACAATAGGGAAGTGATTAAGCAAATGTTGCAGGGCACCCTTACAATAAATATGCAACCATGCAAAAGTATGTAAATTTGTTAAATTGCGTAAACATTCAAAAATATTGTTTTTATATTAATATCCCATTTTTGTAAAAAATAGGATATTTTTATATAATATCCCATTTTAGTAAAAAAAACAAAAACAAAAAAACACAAAGTACTTTTATGTATGTGTATTTTACGAGGGAAGATGCCTTGAAAGAAATATTATTATGTTAACAGGACTATTGCCAGAAATGATGGGACTTTTATTTCACTTTGATTGAGTTCTAGAATCATTCTATAGTGATCATGTATTACTTCCAATTAAGAGAAATGAAAATATGTACTATTATACCCTGTCAAAAGTTAAATAACGAAGTAAAAAGCATTAAGGACCCTGGGGCAAATCTCCTTGCCCCCATTGTACAGATGGGGAAACTGAAGTTTGGCAGCATGTAGAAACAGGCTCAACGTATTTCTATGTTTCCAAAAATTTTCACATGACAATGACATAACAAGACACATGGTCAAGAGAGAGATTTCCTGGACAAAAGCCAAAAACAACTTTTTGCCATTTCTTATACTTTTTCTGTGAAATCTTTGAAAGATGAAAAACAACTCCCTGGTTGATACACCTATCAGCTCTTCTTGCTCCAGAGTGCAGCTTTTCCTAAATTCTGGTGAGCACCACCATTGCACAGGGTGCATTAGAGTCATACATTAAGAGATTATCTCCCCAACATTTTATTGTAAAAATCTTCAAACATACAGATAAGGCGAAAGGACTGTAATTGAGCAGCCACATACCCACCACCTTGAGTCTTCATTGCTATTATTTGCTTTCTCACACATCTATTCATCCATCTATCCATCTTACTTTTTATGTATTTCAAAGTAATTGCAGTTATCAGCACACTTTACTCAAACACCTTAGCATGCATATCATTAACTAGAATTCAATATATGTTCATACTTTTCTGATAAAACTTAGTGAAATGCACAAATCTTAATTGTATCGTTTAATGAGTTTTGACAAATGCATACACCTGTGTCACCCAAAGCAGAAAGGGATTTTTTTTTTTTTTAAAAAGAACAAGTTGATTTCCTGTTAAGACTGCCCTCAATTCCATGTGTGAGCAAATTCAGTCCAACATATTCTGCCATAGTGGTTCCACATCTGGAACCATCTGAGAAGTTGTTTCAGAAACACAGATTCCTGCATCTGGATCCTGATTCAAGAAGTCCAGGGTAGGGCCCAGAAATCTACCAGTCTTAAAAATTCCCCACATGAAAAAAAAAAAAAAAATTCCCCAGGTGATTCTGATAATTAGCGTGGAAACCTCTGACCTAAAGCATTATGCCCCCAAACTTGTCTGAGACTTATCTGGGGGTGCTTGTTAAATATACAGATCACTAGTCCTCTTTTCTAAAAATTCAGATTCAGAACCAGAACGTGGGTCTTAGCCACACCTACTATTTAGCTTAGCTATTCATTCAGTCTCTCATTTGTTAACACATATATGCTAAGTGCCTACTACATGGCAGGCACCTGGACAATTCTGGGCTTTGCACAGGTGTGGAAACCATTCTATCTAACATCAAAATAACATCGAGGTCAGGAGATAGAGTAGGACTCGGAAATACTGGGTGGCAACTTGAATTACCACCTCTCTCCCAGCCCCTCCTCTCCCTCCCTGCAAATGCTGTCGTAGTTAGATGTGTGATGTAGACAACACACCCAAGAAGTGCTCGTCTTACCCTGAATTAGCCATGCTTAGTCACTAGCCGGGAGGTTGAGTCAGAAGAAAGTAGTTCTACTGTCAGAGTATAAGAGCTGCCAGGAGGAGATTTTCAGGAGGTGATTCCTAATTTTATTAATGAAACCTTTCTCTGGCTTTCCCACCTACTATCAGTGTAACTACATAATAAGATCATTTATTCAAGAGAGGAGTGAGTTTCACATGTGGGACTCCCACTATGATGCAGTAGTAAAACTATTAAATTAAAAAAAATTTTTTATCTTTCCTTCTTAAAACAAGTCATTAAAATTCAGCTAGGACTCCACATCCATCAAAAAGCAATGTTCTCCACAACTTAGCCTTTCTGAGAGTTGAAAGGTCCTTGATATTAATAATTTCACTAGGAAAATGTATTTTAACAAGGGTTATGCTGAAAGAACACCCACTAATACACAGATAAAGGGCCCAGGTCTTTCAAAATGCTTCACAGAAAGCTGCATTCTTTTTATGTGAAAACAATATACACCCATTTCTTCCTCTCTAGAAGCAGCCGAAACAGCTCTGCCCAGCCTGAGGTGGTTATAAAATTCCAGTGCTGTTCATCTCGAACACTTCTATAGGTTACTTGCTCCACTTCATTCCCCATTACAACAGCTTACCTTCTCACACACCTGTTTACGAGGAGTGGAACAGGACTGAGAATTTACCAGAAACACAGATAGAGCAGAAATCTTTTCTTTTCTTTTCTTTTTTTGGAATTTTAAATTTTAACCATAAAGACATCTTTTCTTGGCTGCTGATGGATTCAAGATGTATATTTTAACATCTTTTGAAGGCAGGACCAGTGCAGTAATAACGGAAAGTTTTTTCTCTACTATCTTGAAGATTGCCAAGAATCCCGGGCTCCTCGGCTACCCCACAGATCGGTTTACTGTGGTGCCTGCGCTTTCCATTCGCGCTTTCAGGCAGAGGTCCACCGCCAGCACGGGCACTGCGGGAACGGCGGGCGCCACTCACTATAAGGCCACTTACCATAATCTTGGAGCCTCTTGGCCACATCCACGGCCTCTATATTTGCAGACTTTTTGAAGGGTCTTGTGTCCAAAATAAACTCATGAGCCACGTAACCTGTTTGGGAAAATTGGTTCAGCCGAAGATTAGTGCCAGCTTGTTTTACCCAAAACAAATGAATAAGTAATTAAACTTTTTATGTATATCAATGAAGATCAAGAAGCCATGAGCCCTCAGTAAGTTTATAGGTGGCAATAAAGACTTCATTCACTCTTACTACAAATAAAGCTTTTTAGCACATTGGGCCAATGCACCTGATCTTTAGCTCACAGCACACCCACGAGCATGATCACAGCTGATGGGGGGTGAGAGGCATTACTAGAAGATTCAACAGGGTGCCTGAGTGTGAGATGATTTCTATTCCAAGAACCTAAAATCTACTTGCAACTGGTAAACAAACATGTCATTACAGCTCTGATCCCTCTATACACAAAACATTGCTGGAGCTAAAGATCCATTGATACTTTTGAGGAACTTTATCCTCAACATCAAATAACTGTTTCCTCTGTGTATATACAAATATATTAAACATATGTCCATAAGACACACACAGAATTTTATAAGATCCTTTAAAGCCGCTGTTCCTAATCCCCAGGGGTCCATGTCCTGTTAGGGACCAGGCTGCAGAGCTACAACGCCACCTCCCCATCTCTGTGGAAAAATTGTCTTCCATGAAATTTGGGGGGTGGGGTATGGTGCAGAGCAGGAGGTGAGCGGTGGGCTAGCAAGCGAGGCTTCATCTATATTTACAGCCGCTCCCCGTCTCTGGCATCGCCACCTGAGTCCGCCTCCCCCCACCCCACACCCACCCCTGCCTGTGGAAAAATTGTCTTCCATGGTGCCAGAAGGGTTGGGGACTGCTGCTTTAAAGGACCTTCTGAGGTTTTGGTTTCAGGCTGCAAACTAGGAATTAGAAATAAGTGCGGTCAAGCAGTATCCCACAAGTGGGAAGGAAGTGATGAGGGCAAAGTCTGTGTGGGTCAGTTCACTTTGTTCTACCATTCTGTATCCTCTATCCAAAAAACCTGGGACAAGAAGTGTTGACAATTTCGGATTTCAGATTTTGCAATATCTGCATTATACTTACTGGTTGAGCATCCCTAAATGCAAAATAATCCAGTGAGCATTTCCTTTGGGAGTCATGTTGGTGCTCAAAATGTTTTGGACTTTTCACATTAGGGATACTCAATCTGTAGTTTGTAAACACATTGCTTCTCTAGGCCTACGCAGCCAGTAGCTCGCCAGCAAGAGCTACAGACCACCCACACGTCATCAAGAATAAACCGTTAAGTCGGCATTTTGATAAACAGAACAACACTGCTGGGGGCTTCCCAAATTGCATAGTCTACTAACTGATGGATTTCCTTCGAGCAATGTATCTACTCAAGAGACAATAATGCACTCCTTCTCAAGCGGCTCTCCCGCCTCTCGGAAAAAGAGATCCACTTACACACACCGGGAGCAGACACGACTTCGCAAGCCTGTGAGGAATCGCTCCAGTCATTACCAGGCCCTGAAGATAGTCTGTGAACTGCTCTGTGTCTTATACAATGAGTAAATATGAAAGAATTGGTTTTGTTTGAAAATAAAACTATGAGAGCCTGAGACTTTGAATATACTGAAACTGCTTTTTCTATTTTATTTTATTTTTTGAGATAGGGTCTTGCTCTGTTGCCCAGGCTGGATTGCAGTGGCGTCATCATAGCTCACTGCAACCTCAAATTCCTGGCCTCAAGCGATCCTTCTGCCTCAGCTTCCCGAGTGGCTGGGACTAGAGGCATGCACCTGTAGCTAATTTTATTTTTTGCAGAGGCAGGTCTTGCTGTTGCCCAGGGTGGTCTCCAACTCCTGACCTCCTGCCTCAGCCTTCCAAAGTGCTGGGATTATAGGCATGAGCCACCATGCCCGAGCCTGAAACTGCATGTTTTTAAAACATGCTTTCTAACAATCACGGAGAATAAATTTATAAGGAGCGTGACTTAAAAGTAGAAAGTTCTGTTGTGGGTAGCTAAACTCAGAAAAAAAGTGCTGAAAAGGAAGAATCAGTGGAATGTTCAGACCCTTCTAGGTCCCTAAGTGCAGCCTTTTGACTGAATCCAAATTTCACACAACAAATCCTTTTATAAAAGGGGTGCAGCAGAGAAAGATGAAGCTTTTCTTGCCTCCTTTGGTGCTTAAAAAAGAACAGTCTTGAAATCAGAAGGCCACAGATTCCCCACGCCTGGTTCAGGGGCAAAGTCATGGGACTATCAACTATTAATTCCAGGACTCTCAAAGCCCTGGCTATGCTATGCCACGTGGGGAGTCCAGCATCAGCCTTTTTGCCCTTCCTTCTCTGAGCTTCTGGCTGCCACCTGCTCACTGTGACAAAAAGAGGAAGAAGGCTAATGGAAGCTCGCTGCTCTGAAGGACACTCAGCAGGAGAAGGGGAGGAAAAGAGGGACGAAGTGGGAGAGGAGTCGCTCTTTCTGGAGTCTCCCAAGCATAGGTTCAGTAGCTGAAAGGCACCATCCAGCCAAGCCCAACATAGCACCACTAATACCAAGACTTCATCGGCAGAGCCCCCCGGCCCCCCTACCCCGCAGCCCAGTGGTTTGGGAAGAACTCCATTTTCTAAATGAGGTTCAGATGTTATTTTCTAAATCCACACTCTATTGCATTCAAATGGAAACCGTAGTGGAATTTCAGCTTCTCTCTCTCTCTCCCTCTCTCACTACTTGAGCCCCGAAAGGGATGAAATTTCAACTTGGTGGCCGTCAGAGGCCAGATCCCAAAATGTTTGCCTCTGTTTGCAGCTTTTAGGAGAAAGATACACAAACCTTCTAAGGCATATGGTGAGTCAGAGCAATGTCAAGTAAAAAAAAAATTGTATAAACTGAATGGCCCAAGTGTGAATGTTCATGGAGCAGAAGTTTCCCCTGGGCCTATAACCATGACTGTAGCTAAGAAGACGCCCAGTCAAAGCGACAAGGAGGGGGGGTGGGAAGCAGAGAAACATGGTGGCTTGGCTATAAGTTGGCTCTAATGTGTTGATTGTTTTCCGAAGCTGAAAACAACAAGGGAAGGTGCTGTGGAAAAATAGGTCTTCTCTATACCCTCCTTGAGAGCAGGGACTGAACCTTACTTATCCCATCTCTTCGGAAGTAGCTGCCTAGGAAACGGAACTCAAATGGAACTCACTAGGTAATTATCCTGCAAAGCTTGGGTGGGCAATCAATGCTGTTCAAGCTCTTCAGCTGCAATCCAGGGACCATGGCCACAGAATCAAAACTCTTGGCTGTTTCCCTGAAAATGAGGTAAGGTAAGTAAGTGGGGCCTTGAGACCCCTGCCCACCCATTAAAAAAAGGGCCATCTGGAAACCTCTTTAGGAACAGGAATTTGTGGGCGGAATTGGGTTTGTCAAAGGTTTAAAAAAAAAAAA
>NW_012148252.1:2685244-2687084 GCF_000956105.1 Propithecus coquereli | reverse complement strand
TGTGGGCTGCAAACCCATGCAGAAATTTACTATACTGAAAACAGTAGGCGACAGTAACACCATGGTAAGTATTTGTGTTTCCATATCTAAACACAGAAAAAGTAAAAATATGGCATAGAAGATTTTAAAAAGTATATGCCTGTATAGAGCACTCACCATGAATGGAGCTTACAGGACTAGAAGTTGCTCTGGGTGAGTCAGTGAGCAGTGAGTAAATGTGAAGCGCTCTAGGACATTACTGAACACTTTAACAACACCATACACTTAGGTGGCACTAAATTTTAAAAATTCTTCTTTCTTCAATAATAAATTAAACTTAGCTTACTGTAACTCTTTTACTTCATAAACGTTTTAATTTTTTTAAACTCGACTCTTTTGTAATAACAGCTTAAAACACAAGCACATTGTATAACTGTACAAAAATGTGTTCTTTCTTTATATCCTTATAAGCTTTTTTCTGTTTGTGATTTTTTTTTTTACTTTTTCATCTTTTTTGTTAAAAACTAAGACACACACACATTAGCCTAGACCTACACAGAGTAAAGATCATCCATATCATTGTCTCGCACTGCCACATCTTGCCCACTGTAAGGTCTTCAGGGACAATAACACACACGGAGCTGTCATCTCCTATGATGACAATGCCTTCTTCTGGGTTCCTCCTGAAGGACCTGCCCGAGGCTGTCTTACAGTTAGCTTTTGAAATACATATATGTAAATAGAAGGAGTAAACTCTAACAATAAATAATATAGTAAATACATAAACCGGTAACAAAATCATTTGTAATCATTATCAAGTATTTTGCACTATGCATAATTGTGTGTGCCATACTTTTATATGACTAGCAGCACAGGTTCGTTTACACCAGCATCACCAGAAACGTGAGTAATGAGTTGAACAATGATTTTACAAGGGACACAGCATCACAGGCAATGATGTTACTAGGCAATAGGAATTTTTTCGACTTCATTATAATTAATTAATTTTTGAAGATGGGGGGGGTCTCTCTGTTTCCCAGGCTGGGCTTCCAAATCCTGGGCTCAAGCAATCCTCCTGCCTCAGCCTCCCAAGTAGCTGGGATTAAAGAGGCAGGCCACACGCCTGGCTTGCTCCATTATAATCTTGTGGGACCACTGTGGTATCCACGGTCCATCTTCGATGAAAACATCCTCACGTGACACGTGACTGTAGACTGTACTACTGCTACTCCCTGCTCCAAATTCTTGCCTGTCACTTCCTTGCTTCTCAAAATCATAAGCCTTGATAGTATAACCAGTACTCAAATCTCTCCAAGAAATGGTTCATAAAGGCAATTCTGGAGTTCATTAAAGTGATTGCCTCACAGTCATCCGTAATCCCAAAATCTTATTTAGAGCTGGTGAATATGATTAAGATAAAAAACATTCTTCTTATATTGCCATTAGGCATTTTAGAATACAATGTGTTTATCATGAACATTTCCATTTTGAGCCCTCTGGAGGTACAGTGATGATTCTTTTTTAGGCCCTAAAATACTAAGCCTCAAATTGTGTAAGAAATGTGTTTACCAGGTCAAACATCAGACAATTTTTGGTTTCATAAACTTCGGGATTGGATAATAAAGTCTGTAATCACCAATCTATTTCTCCTTGGAATGAGAAGTACTACTCATTATGTAATTCTGGGGTAAAATGTCAAAACAAATAGAAATTCCATCCATCTTTTTGTGCTGCAAATCCCCCAAGACTGGGATAATCCCCACCGCCTAAAAGCCATCACTTAAATGCTAAGCACATAGTAGGTACTTGTCCCTCTCTCCTGGAGAGCCACAACACCCACACCCAGTTTAAATCACATTCA
>NW_012148252.1:2639461-2684829 GCF_000956105.1 Propithecus coquereli | reverse complement strand
ATATTCCTCATTAATAGTGGCTATGTCTGATGGATGGCACCATGGGTCATTTAAGTTTTCTTTCTTATGCTTCTTTATGTTTCAAAATTTCCATCCTAAGCATATATACATTACTTATATAATCAGATAAAATGAATACTGAAGCTAATCCTTAAAGCCAATACACAAGCGGGATCCATTTCATAGCACAGGAGCTATTTTGGATTAATCGGTAGCTGTTGTAGATTCTTTAATACCCACTTCAGAAGCATTTCGTTGCCCACAACTTTCCTTTCTACTCTCTGGAGAACATTCCTAACCACAGCTTTCTGTTATTTAGTTCTATTCTATTTTAAAACTGCGGAGCCACCCCTCTAGATACATATTTATAAGCCAAGACTAGCCTTTAAATTAAAAATCACAGATGTAAATGTACACTTTGGCTGGGCCTGGGAAACCAGGAGCCCAAGGGAGGCATCGTCACTGTTGCCCCAGGGCCAGGCACGCTGTTGCTGACAGCTGGCTTTCTGCTCCAGGGTCCTGGTCTGGGTCTCTTCCCTGCTCTCATTCTGAGCCCACAGACAATGCTCGAAATGGCTACCTGGTTCGTAGTTCCAGTCTTTCCTCTGGCAGCTTAAATCTCGTTTTCATATTTAACAAGAAAACCCATCCTGCAGCCCACACCCCCTTCACTGCCAAACTTCCCCAAACCGTGACTGTTTCCCCTTTTCCTTCCCAACCTCCGTCCACTTCTCAGCCCACTGCCATGTGGCATCTGCTTCCCCATTTTGCCCAGACTACTCTCTAAGGCTACCAAAGGCTCCCCAGCAGTTAAAGCCAAAGGTTCTTATCGAGACTCAGATCGTAAATTCAGATTTGTCAATCATACCTTAGTAAAGCTGAAAAAAGTATAAATGAATAAATAATAAAACCAGCTGCTCGCTCCTTCCCGTCTGTCTGGATTCAGTATGCAACCACGGGCGTGGCGCGCAGGTCTGTGCATGTGTGATAGGCCAGGTATGGGTGCTCAGAAATCAGACGGAACCTCCCAGGGCTTCAGGGCCGTGTGGGAGAACCACTGCCCAGAGGCACAGGGGAGCCAAGAGGAGGGATGGCTAACTCCACCAAAAGAGTGGGGCTTCAGGAAGGAGGTGGCTCCACAAGGAAGCAGGGGTTTAGGGGAGAGGCACTGTTTTGTTTTGTTCGAGACAGAGTCTCGTTCTGTCGCCCTGGGTAGAGTGCAGTGGCATCATCGTAGCTCAATGTGACCTCAAACTCCTGGGCTCAAATGATCCTCTTGCCTCAGCCTCCCGAGCAGCTGGGACTACAGGCGTGCACCACCACGCCCGTCTCATTTTTCTATTTTTAGGAGAGATGGGGTCTCACTCTTGCTCAGGCTGGTCTGGAACTTCTGAGCTCAAGCGTTCCTCCTGCCTTGGCCTCCCCGAGTGTTAGGATTACAGGCATGAACCACCACGTCCGGCCGAGGGAGAGGCACTGTGACCTAGAGCTGCCTTAGACACAGCAGGCCCCCTCACCGGGTACCCAGTCTCCTGCCCCTTCTTAGCAGCCACCTGCTTGACAGGTTTTGCTCTGGTTTCTTAATGCTCTTCCTTGGGACTCACCACATCCAAGACTCAGTGCTCAGATTCTGTGCCCAGAGCCAAATGTCTAGATGTCATTTAATCTACATAGCTCCAGTCAACGAGGAGCCCACACCACTGGGGGCTGGTTTTTAGTTCCAACATCTCGCATCACATCCTGGGTGACTTTGTTTCCCCAGCTATTATTCCCTCTATTATAAGCCTAAGAGGCTTACCAAAAAGTTCTCTTCACACTCAATTCATCAGTAACTAAGTCCAAATGATTCTGTATCTAAGAGCATGTTCGTCCCGGGCTCATGCCACTATCTTAATGGTTTTAACAGTCTCAAGGAATCCCATCACTCTCCCGCTCAAAGAGCTTTAATGGCTATAGTGTGGCTCAAGGGTAAAGTCCAGAGCCTTCATAGTACCTTCGAGGCACCAAGGTGACATTCCAGCCTGTCCCTCAGCACCCCAGCCACGCAGGCTGGTCCTGTGTCTCTGTTTATTCAGGTTCTCATCCGCTCTTCCTTCCAGACCATCTCAGATGGCTCCCCCAGAAGCCTCTCTCAACTACTCTACCCTGCCTCTGCCCAGTCTGAATCACTCCCCTCTTTCAGGGCATTCTCATAGCACTTTGTGAATATTTAGCTCGTAGTATTTATGTACACATCTCTTGGTGGTATGGGCTCCTTTTTGACTGGGGCCGTGTCGATTAAGCACCTAGGATAGCCTTACATATAGTGATGCCCCTAAACTGTTAACTGTACATTCAAGACCTCTGCACTTTTCTCTGGTATGTGCTAAAAAACAGAAGTAGTCCACCCATGTAAGAAAACCACATCTAGGCCAAACTTAGTTTGGCCAAGAAAAAAAACCAAGGTGACGATAGACTAAAGTTGATACTTGCCTCTTGCACCCCTGAAAAGGACTCTGTAGTGTTTTTCTAATCGCTTGGCCATGTAGTTGGCATTTAAAATAGCAACTTCCGTGGCCTGTTTAAGGCCCTTGCCTCCCATCATCTGCAACAGAAGGAAAAAGAGCCATCATCTACTGTAACAGGGGAGCCCAGTGGTCAGGACACTACCCAAAGACAACCCCAGACACATCCACCCAAGAAGGAAGTCAGCCACCCTAACTCTGGATGGGAGATGAGTGGAACAAGGACATCTGTCAGTCCTAAGCCTGAAATAATTTTTGGCTTTCTCCTTTGAATAGTAATTTCACATTTCTTTTTGTACTAACGAAGCCTACAACGGGGCAACGGTGACTATTGACTATTGTGTTATCTAAAGAGGGAAAAAAATTGATCTTAGGTTTGGGGGTTATTTGTTTACTGTGAATTTTCAGCGTCTTGATAACTGCCAGCAGTCCCTCGGGATCTTGGCCAAAATCCCCACTGAAGCAATTTTCAATAGTTTGTCCTCCCATAGTCCACAGTCTAGGCTATTTATGTTCAACAACCGCCAGATTCAGTCTTATCCTATTTGGTGGTTAATCAGTCCTTGTGATTATATGGGGTAAACATCATCACCAGCAAAGAGCCTAGAAATCAAGATTGCACCAATGTCTATGACCTACTTTCTTCCCCGAGTACCGCATGGATGATGGAGTCTCAATACGTATCAATACAAAACTAATGGAAAGCAAATGAGAAAGCACCAAATAAACAGCAGTGATATCAAAGTCTAAAGTAAAGAGAGGGCACATTTCCCCAGGGCGGTCAAAGAAGAGCTCCTAGACTCAGAGTCAGAACTTGGCTAGAAACTTAAAACTGAGAGGAATCTGGATAGGGAAAGAGAAAGGGGACAGCACTCCAGGCGAGAAGAATGGCAAACTCCCAGGTGCGAAGGGGGAAGGCACATGACTGTCCCCTGGGAGTCCCTGTGGGGTCGGGTGGACTACGTGTGACTCCACCCTGTAAGCTTCAAACCTTCACCAGGAAGGGCGGGGACTTGGTTCAGCCGGTTACTGGCTCTCAACCTATGTATCACCAAGCATCTTTTTAAAAATGCTGACAGCTCAAATCCCCCCCTAAATATGTTAAGTCTGGTCTCTCCAGAACGGGGCCTAGGCATGTGCATTCTGAAAGAATCCCCTAAGGACTCCATGCAGACCAGCGGAACAGCCTTGTGGGATTGCAGCAGGGAGAGAAGCCGGTGCTAGAGCCCAGGGGATAAATAAGTAACAACAGCCTGAAATAAGAAAAGACCCAAGGTTTGCGGGGTAGCTTAAACCCTATTGTATTTATTTAGTTTTTGAACTGAGATGCGGTGTTCCAGGCATATGGCCAAACCAGCCTTGGGACATTTATTTTCTATATGTGGGAAATCAGCTCCAACCCAAATATGTCCATATAAATAACCCAGATTTACAGAACCCAGAGATCAAAAGAGAAATGGGAATTTGATTCTGTTTGCAAAGAAACAGACTTTTATGCTGTTTATCTTGTTACAATTTGCAAAACTTGAGTATCATTTTAAAAAGCAGGCTTTAGTTTCGGGGGTACAGATTTGTTGTTCCAACTTCCAAGAAACTTTTCGTTGAGAATCATAAATGCCACACTGTTCATGCATAACAGCCAGCTCCGTAGAGTCATCTGGCATGATTTCCATAGCTGAGTTTTGGGGTTTTGTTTCAGCAAGAGCCACCCTTTATTAACGAGAGGCACAGGTTTGGGGAAGCTGCCCTAATTAGTAGCTGCACAAGTGTTCCTGTCCTCAGTCTGGTCAGTGCAGGAGGAGGGTAGGCCAGTTGGAACAAGAGCTATAGAAAAATAAACTCTGGCCCTAGTGTTTTTCGGAGAAAGACAAAGGAAGGAAGCCTGTTCTCTGACAAAGTCTAATTATCCCCACCACCCAGAGTACAGTTCCACAGCCCTGAAGGGCAAAGAGCTTTTGGAAACCACCAAATAAGCAAATTTCCACTACTTTTTATCTTATCCTCCAGACCCCCAAGAAATATAAAGCACAGTGAGACATATTCCTAAAATTTATCCCAGGATCTCAACAAAGTGTAATAATTAGCACAGACACTGCTTTGCACTCGTACGGGGCTATACAGATCCTACAGGAAACCAAATGACGTGGCCAGAACATCCATATGACTCATGGAACTTAACTGTGTCTGGAAAAATATATCTGGTGTGTCAGTTTCTCTGATGTTAAACCTACTAGGAGAATCCACAGGAAATAGTGTGATGAAGAAGAGACGGAATGATTTTTAGCTAATCTCAAAAGTCATCAGCACTATTCATTGAACCGCATCTCAGATCACGGATTTCTTTGTTTTTAAGCCAAGAGGGAAGTCTGCAGTCTTAGTTCCCCACCCCACATCACACCCTCCACCCGCGTACACACATTCTCAGGCCTCACCTTGATATACGCCCACGAAATCGGCAGGATGGAACTGGAGCCCCATGGGGCCGCGCTGACGGTGCCCACAGGCCAGGAATCCCCGTTCAGCTGGACTGAAACGATGGGATGACTGGGCAGAAAGGGGGCAAGATGCTTCTTCCTGCATTTTTTTTTTTTAAAGTACAGATTCAGAAAATGTAAAAAGATCCAGTCCAACCAAACAGGCAAGGTCCGGGCCCTCTCAGGAAGCTCTATTCTTGTTTTGTTTTTTTTTTAAAGGGAGTCTCACTCTGTCACTTGGGCTAGAGTGCCGTGGCATCAGCCTAGCTCACAGCAACCTCAAACTCCTGGGCTCAAGCGATCCTCCTGCCTCGGCCTCCCGAGTAGCTGGGATTACAGGTGCGTGCTACCACACCCGGCTAATTTTTTCTATTTTTAGTAAAGATGGGGTCTCGCTCTTGCTCAGCCTGGTCTCAAACTCCTGACCTCACGCAATCTTCCCGCCTCAGCCTCCAGAGTGCTAGGATTACAGGCGTGAGCCACCGTGCCCGGCCAGGAAGCTCTATTCTTAGCAGAGGAATCCTGACTGTGGAAGGGGCCTTACACTCGCTAAGAGGCAGATGTTCAGGAAGTGGTCCTGCCTCCACCAGCCATGCACACCTGAGCGGCTCACCTGAGACCCGCAGGGGAAGATTTGGCAGAAATCCTCGTGTGAAGCTCCATCCCATGCCCCCTCCATCCCAGCCCCACACCCCCATGCACTGTCCCAAGGCATCCACAGGATACAGAAGGAGCAGATGAGATGCCCCCTGTGGCTGCACGTTGGAGACCAGCACATGAGCATCATTCACCCCGCCTGCCCCATAGCTGAAGCACTGGAGCTCACCCATTTACTAGAAATAATAATAATCAAAAAGAAAAGTAGGGTGTGTCTGGTCATTCTTTGGCCAAGAGTACACCCAGAAAAAAAAAGCAAAAAAAGAAAAAAAGAAAAGAAAAGCAGAAAAAAGCGAGAAGGTCAAACTCCCAGCAACCCTGAACACTGATGCCTTTACTACATTTTTGGAAGACTGAAGCAGCTCAGGGAACAGCTGCTCTCACCATTATTCTCACAGGATGACTTGATTTCACAGTGTAAAGTTATCAGCAGCTATGAAACATTCCCTTAGTCTTGTTCTGACTTCATCCAATTATTTCTAGTAACAAGGTTTTTCTTCCTCCTTACTTATCTCAGATGTAGTAAGAATTCAGGTTGTAAAGCGTTCAACACTTTACATCCAACTCACTTTCAAGGTAACCGTTAGCTGATTAAAAAAAAAAAAAGAAAAGAAAGAAATAAAGTTGCTTGGAAACCTAAATTAAAGTCTGAAAGATGCTTCTGAGTGCTGATGTTCCAGTTCTGATCCAAGCTCAAGTACAGTTTCCTATTCATTATTCCGTTAATAAACCTGCTCTCTATGCACACTGGCAGCTCAGTGAGGCCGAACATTGTGGTTAATAAAGTTTGATTATGCTTTTCTTTAGACATATTCTAAAACACCCCTTTCACTCCTCCTGACCCAGCCTCTACCAGTGCACTAGGAATGAGGGTATCCTCAACACTTGAAGACCTTGATGGGACCAGTGGTGAGTTTGGGGACACTTCTTCATTCTGTCTCCAAAGCCATCCTGAAACCAGCCCAGAACTCACACTCCAATGGGCCCCATGCCAGGGCCGCCGCCTCCGTGGGGAATGCAGAAGGTCTTGTGAAGATTGAGGTGCGAGACGTCAGACCCGTAGTCTCCAGGACGACAGATTCCCACCTACCACAAAGAGAAAGGGCCAAAAGCAAAAGTCAGAAGTTAAGAGCTTGGGAAGGCACTCTGCAGTGGAGGCCAGGGCTGTTGATGCTGTCCTCTCCCCGTGTGGGAAAGGCAGACAGAGACACAACCACGGTGTTCACAGAAACGTCCTCCACACCGGCCGGGTTCTGCAGTCAAAACCTGGCATGCCATAGGCAGAGTGCTGGTGGTTTCTATGAAAACAGCGGCTGACCATTTAGCCCAATTTAGATTGAAAAATACAGGCTGGGTGAGGTGGCTCATGCCTGTAATGCCAGCACTTTGGGAGGCTGAGATCGGAGGATCACTTGAAGTCAGGAGTTTGAGACCAGCCTGGGCAACGCATCGAGACCTCGTCTCTAAAAATATAATAATGATAATTAAATAAAAAATAAAAATATAGATTTGAATACAGTGTATTCCTAATTATCTGGCCCAACAGGGAGGAAAGGAAATGCCCCCATAGAAGAATGTTGTTGTTTTGAAATAGGCAACTTCACCTGAGCAGTTCTACCATACTTTGCATGGTCAGCTTTGGACATTATGCACATCACTGAATGGCCCATTTGGGCACAATGATGTTAGGGGCTGAAGGGCCACCAGAGGATGGATGAACTGAGGCAGAGGGAGCAGCAAGGCTGACGGTCTTCCTGAGATGACCCAGGTACCAGCCACAATATTCCTATAGCATTGCTGCCACTTTGGCATTAAGGCTACGATTGTGGCCAAAGACACAGAACTCATTTATGCTATTGAAGCAATAGACAATCCCTGAACTATACTTATGAAGGGAATCAGCCAAAGCAAAGAAAAGCAGAAAGAGTCTGAAATGGTAAAATGGGGGAAAAAATTTTTTTTGTAAGAAAAGAAAAAGCAAAATGAAAAAGGGGATCCCCCCCCAAAAAAACAAAAAAAGCACCCCACCAAGAAGAGTCTCAAAGGATTGTGACACTTGTCCAGCAGCTCCCAACAGCATTTGCTCAGAGGGTCACATTACAGAGACTCTCTGTCCCCCAAGTAGTCAGGATCAGGCTCCCTGGGCTCCTACTTCACAGCTGCTGATGCTGAAGCCAGGATAAGTGGCTGGCCCAAGGCCATGGGAGATGAAGATCCACCAGTGGCCAGAACCAGGGTCTGAGTTCTCTTGGGCATGGAGTCAGGTGGCCTTCTTGCCTGGGGGAACCCACAGAGAGATGGCAGCCCTTTATAGTCTAAGGACATTCCAGTGACCTCCTTCAACCTGTTTGCCTCCTCTAGTATCCATAGTCCTAGTGAAATTGGGGTGCTTTGTTTGAGCTGCCAATAAAGAAAATCAACTCCAACTGTGTGTTTTAAGATGTCTCTCCAGAAGTCAGACAGAAATATTTTCAACTTATCCATTTTCTCAGTGGAAGCTAAGAGAGCCCTTCCCGCAATCCCCACCTGAGCATTCATATTGGCCCCATCTAGGTAGACCTGCCCTCCGTGTTGGTGGATCAGGTCACACACATCGCTGATGTTCTCCTCGAACACCCCATTGGTGGATGGGTACGTGAGCATGACTGCGGCCAGGTTCTCCTTGTGTTTATCCACCTGTGCGAGAGAAAAGGGTGGAGGGACACAAAGGGAGGAAACTTCTTTTTTAGGTCTATCCTTACTCTCTATTTTGAAGGATTAAGAAAGATGAAATCTTGGTCTTTGCATTCCTGGAATTGTCTCAAAATACAATGACAGGGATAAAAGATCCACAGCTATGACTGCCTTTGTAAATCATCCCTAAAAATAGCAAGATCTTCTTGGGCTAGTCTTTATGGTCAAGACCAAAAAACCACTTCAGATTTGGCGATATGTTGGGCCCAACTCTCTCAGGTAGCTTTCCTTTGGTTCAATTTATCTCAGTAATTATTTCAGATCTTTTGGTTCTAGACATGTCTATTCTCATGGTTAATTTCTCTCTGCTCATCTTGCCTCACTCACCCCTTTTTCTCCTAGTCTGCTGAAATTAGAATTCTCAAAAGGAATGTCCCTGCTTAGATAAAAATCTCCTCATTTTCCCTTTTTACAGAAGGCAAGCATATATAAAAGTCATGTCCCTGTCTTTTTTTTTTTTTCCCGCCAGCAAATCAGAGCAGGCACGTGTGAAAATGTGGGAGTGGGGGAGGAGGTCCTATCATATATTCCTATATTGCAGAGACTTAATGATTGCAACTACCAGCCCAGAATATCTGTTGGAAAAAACTGTATGGGTCAATGGAAGGGTGGGGGGTGGATGGAAGAGATGCACAGCGTTGTTTATTTCCAGTTTCCCTTAGATGGCAGTTACATGGAGTTCCCAGTCTCCATGCCTAATAACGCCGACAAAAATCACATTGCTATTCCACCAATTTCCTTCCCTCTTAAGATGCAGCCGCCAGTCCACTGGTGGGAAGCAGATACGGTTGCTAAGCAACTTCTTCCTGGAGGTTGGGAGGTTGGGAGTGGGGGTTGGCACTGGAGGAAACTGGGCAGAATACTGCCTGGAATTCAGCAGAGGCTGGGACAGTCAGACATTTGCAAAATCTACATTTGTGTTTTTTAATTCCACACACAAAGATCGAGTGTAAGTGTGACTGCCGGGTTGATTATTAATTGGGGAAGCAGCAGAAGGAGAGGGAAGTTTGGGCAGATAGAGGCAGGCATGTTCTGCAAGCAGTACTCTTAGTACCACCATGAATAATTCATTCCGTTTCCTACACAGGCACGAATTAGAGGATGGGGATTTCTCCATGTTGGTGAAGGGAGGGGTAGAGTAGACTCTCGTCTAGGGAGGAGGAATTGCATTCTTTCATTAGGGGACGGGTATTTGTATACACAAGGAGTGCAATGCGCACTACCCGAAGGATGGACATATTTGAAACACGGACTTCGGTGGGGGGGGAACCAAGAGCAACACACGTAACCTAAACATATGTACACCCATAATTTGCTGAAATAAAAAAAAAAAAGAATGCAAGAGAAGGCAACACACATCATCCATCCCTCCCTGAGCCCCAGCACCTCCTCCCCGCCCAGAACTCCCATCTGCTGAGGGGAAGGTGCGTACCATGGCCTTGAGGTGCGCCGCATCGATATTTCCATATTTATCCACCTCCACAGGCTGAATCTTCATGCCTGCCATGTGGGCACTTGCCGGATTGGTCCCATGTGCGGATTTCGGAATGAGGCAAACCTGAGGAACAGAAAGAAAGGAAGCAAGGAAGGAGAAAAAATAATCACCAGGCTGATAATAATGACAGAAAAGTCCCACAACATTCTTAATGCCCAAATTAAATAGGCACCACTTGCTTTCATGTAAGCTGACCACTGGTGCCTTAAAATTTGCTACAATTCAATTATTTCCGTTATTGCAAAACAATGTCTAAAAGGAGTTTCTGTTTGAATCCCTAAATATTGCTTGCTAAAGACGTTCAGAACATTAATACAATCTACCCTTATCCCAGCACCACTAAAACTAGGCCTGGGCTTATTCTAACCTTGTCTTGGTTATAGTACGTAGAAAGCGCCTTAGAAGAGCATGAGATTGGAAGTCAAACTCCAGGACTCAAATGCCCACATCACAGCCTCAGTTCTCTGCTTGGCCTATCCAGGACAGATGATAACAGTAGACATAATTGCAAGGCCTGCCAGTGCAAATGGACCAATTACGGCAACATTTATTGGATGCTTATTATGCAATGAATTGTTACAGTTGCCATGAGAATTACAAACTAAGTATGAAAAATGATCAACCCCTGCCGTGGGTTCACACAACTTGCTTATTGGCACATGATATTAATAACAGTCCAGAGGTGCTGTAGAAATTTGGAATGAAGGGTGTAGCTTCAGGCTGAAGAGATCAGAGGAAGTGCCTCAAGAGCTAAGACTAGGTGAGAGCTTAAAGATGCATTTATGAAGGGCGGATGGTAGGTGCAATGTTAGAATTCCCAAATTCAAATCATTTTTCATTTCCTCGAAAGAATCATGTGAACATGTGAGCAGAGACAAACACACATGCTCTTGTAGAAATGATACGCCACAACAAAAAAGCACATCACAAGGTTTTCCCCAACAGAAAGCATCAAGGAGATGCAATGATTACCCTAAAAATAGTGCTCCTAATTTTGATCCCAGAACTAGTACTGGAGCCCCTTTGAAGAGAAATAGATGGGCATTATTAAAAATGGCCTTTCAGGCCGGGCGCGGTGACTCACGCCTGTAATCCTAGCACTCTGGAAGGCCGAGGCAGGTCAATTGCTTGAGCTCAGGAGTTCGAGACCAGCCTGAGCAAGAGCGAAACCCCGTCGCTACTAAAAATAGAAAGAAATTACCTGGACCAACTAAAAATATATATAGAAAAAATTAACCAGGCATGGTGGCGCATGCCTGTAGTCCCAGCTACCGGGAGGCTGAGGCAGGAGGATCGCTTGAGCCCAGGAGTTTGAGGTTGCTGTGAGCTAGGATGACGCCACGGCACTCTAGCCCGGGCAACAGAGTGAAACTCTGTCTCAAAAAAAAAAAAAAAAGGCCTTTCAAAGAAAAAACTTAGCTTCTAGCTGTTTCCTCAAAAACAGCAAGTAGTCCAATTAAGAATACGTGTGTACAAAAAGAGAACTTTAACCAAAAATGGAATCACTTTGTTCTCTGCTGAGAGAAGGTGTATCCCTCCTGTATGGCTATTGGTCTCGTGCTGGTTATGCTGTGTTGTCCTCAAATCCTTGTTTAAAATCTTGCCTGCTGTGGTTACATTTTTTTTTTCTTTAATTCTCAGAACCAAAGCTGGAGTCATGGTCCTTTCTCACAAGGTATTCTTATTCCACAGAAGGATCGTTAAATGAAAGGATCCCTTTGGGGCAGAGTATTAATAAATGAGGGGAAAAGAAAATTATTAAAAATGAATATAAAATATTCATAGATGGCCAAAATTAAGAATTTATACCAGGGAAAATTCTGCTGGAACGAAAACACTTAAGCTTTAAAAAAGTCAATCATCCCTGTGGTAGACTGAATAATGGGCCTCCAAAGACACCCCTGCCCTAGTCCTGTGGGCCTTACCTCATATGGCAAAAGGGGCTTTGCAGATGTGATTAAGTTAAGGAGGATCTTGAGGTGAGAAGATAATTCAAGATTTTTGGTTGGGCTCTAAATGTATTCACAAGCGTCTATATCAGAGGGAAGCAGCAGGAGATGTGACCACCGAGAAGTATGAGTACCAACCGAAGCAGGAAGCCAGACTGACGGCAGGAAGGGGCCAGGAGCCAAGGAATGCAGGTGGCTCCAGACATGAGAAAAGGCCTCCTCCGAAGGGACCCCGTCCTGCCAACACCTTGATCTTAGCCGAGGGAAACCAATTTAAAACTCCTGGCCTCCATAACTATAAGAAAATAAATGGGTATTGCTTTAAGCTTGTAGTAATTTGTTACAGCAGCCTTAGGAAACGAAAACATGTCCTGGCTCAAAGAGTAGTGGTTCCTCATTAGTACAGTGGTGAGTTTAAAAAAAAGAGAGAGAGCAAATAAAAGAGTAGTGGAAAGAGAAAAGGTCTCAGTGGTTTTGTCAATGACTCATTTATTTTACTCTTAGACATTTCTGGTTTTCTATGTGAATTTAGACTTTTTTTTTTAAGAGAGGGTCTCCCTCTGTTACCCTGGATAGAATGCACTGGCGTCGTCATAGCTCACAGCAACCTCACACTGCTGGGCTCAAGTGATCCTCCTGCCTCAGCCTCCCAAGTAGCTGGGACTACAGGCATGCGCCACCATGCCTGGCTAATTTTTTTATTTTTTCTAGAGACTGGATCTCGCTCTTGCTCAGGCTGGTCTCGGAACTCCTGATCTCAAGTAATCCTCTTGCCTTGGCCTCCCAGAATGCTAGTATTACAGGCCTGAGGCACCGCGCCTGACCCCTATTATTTTTAATAATGCTGATTTTTCCTCACTTTAAAATTTTAGTGTTATGAGGGACGTGGAAGTAACAGGACCCAGATTAGATGCTCTGGTTTATCCACAGCAAATCCAGCTTTTTTTTTAAGGCCCATTTGCATGGATGCTATGTTTTCCTACTTCCCCAGGGTGCTAGGCATAGAACTGGCACAGATATCCCTCAAAGACTTGCAGAATGAGTGAGGGATTATGGAGGAATGCTCCCGTGCAAGGGAATGGATGTCTTACACTGGTAACATCCAACAACAACTTTGTCTGAGGCAATTGGGAAGAGAAAAAATATTCCGATACAGATTTTGTGTGTTTTCTTTTTTTGCAAAGAGATATATATAACTTTTTTGTCGGTTGATGTTTAACCTTTGTATAGGAAACTCAGTCTCTGACCAGCAAACTTGAGTTAATATTTGAATAACAAATTGAGATATTAATTATAAAGTGTTAAAAACTGTGCCTGGCACATGGTAATTGCAATATAATAATATTTGTTAAATAAATTTGTATTTTCCCAAACTCTGGTGGCAAATGAAGAACTTAGGCATTCCATTTTAGGAACCTCTGAAATTTAACCTAAAAGCAAATGTGAAAATAACTTCAAAAAGCAGCTTGAAGGAAGAGCACCATCAGGAACCCAGGTGGTTCGTCGCACATGATTTCCCCACACTCCTTTTCAAAAAAGAAGGTTATATTTTGCTGGATTCCATTAGAGTCTATTGTGTGGGAGCAGCTGCCTCAGACATCCCTGATGTGGAAAAATCTTCCCTGATTATCTGAATAAGTCATTTTCTTCTCCCCTAACTGAGAGAGTCGGCTTTAATTAAAATCCTTGATCCAGCAGGAGGCCAACATTTCCAGGCTTCTGAGCTTTGCATTTCCGCCAGCTCAGTGGCTGGGAGGGCTTCCCGCCCCACTCTGCTCCGCCCCTCCCTGAAGTGCAGCACCCAGGCCCTCCCCCCTGCAGAGTGGAGGGGCCTTCAGTGACAGCAGGATGGATAGTGGGACCAGGAGAAACATCACAGACCAGGGATGCAGAGGACAGAGGAGTGGAAACACTGAGAGGGAACAGGAGCAGAAAGAATGGGTGAGTCACAGAAGAACTCTGCTCAGGGCAGTTCCAAAGGTTTCTCATTCTTCCTCCTTGACCTATCGGGATTGGTCTCCAACTCCTAGACATTCACAGCTACTGCCTGGTGTCAGCCTGGGAAATTTGGGAAACAAGGAAGGGTGGGAAGCATCACAGAGTGGAAAGAATCTGGTCCTTTGCAAGTCACAAGCCTTTGCCAAATACTGATGGAGGAGCAGGGTGGCAAGATCACACAGGACGCGATACCCGCGTGTGTCGCACCTTTTCCAAAGGGACCAGGCTCCCCGAGCACCTCGTGGTGAAGGAGGGTAATGAGGAGTTCCAGGGGGAACTCAGCCATGGAAATCACAAAGGAAAAACAGAAAAGGGACAGGGGCATCTGGAATCCCTTCACTGGACAACTGGAGCTTTGTCATTCTAGGAAAGGCTCTCAGACACTGTGAGGTCCCAGGAGCAATTATAGCTCTAATCTAACCCTCCCTTAGGAAGGTAAGAATTCAAACCCACATTGGAATGTCAGGGTCTGTCTCGGTTTATCACTTGATCTCCGCACTGGCACACACTGCCTTGATCATGGCCAGAGGGTTCAACAATTTATTGAATTCACAAATGGCCTATTTTTCAAAGATCTTTAAAAACGAATTCCATTCCCAAACAGGACGAAGGCCTAGGACAACACACCTGTGGAATTAGGATGGCTAAGCAAGGAAAGGAGAGTGAAAATATTCCTTCTTTTCCCCCTTTTTTGAAAGGAAAGTGAAAAGGTTTTGAAATTCTTTACTGCAAAATCCAGGCAACTAACCATAAGCAATCCTCCAGATTTGATAAAACCAGGAATAGACTAAGACTGGGCCATCACCCACTCCACCCCATTTACTTGGGGGCAGAACCACCCTGCATCTTTTTTCTTCAACTCTCCTGGGACTAGCAGATGCTTTTGCCCTGCTCCCAGCTCCTGCCTCTGCTCAAGCACTGGCCACCAAAATGAAGGAACCAGGAACACAGGCCTTGACTCCAGCCACAATTTGAGGCCTGTGTTAGATCAACTGCGAAAGGCACTGCCCTGGTGATTAGTGGTGCCCGCAGCCCAGCTGGTCCCCACAACAGAACCCAAGAGGCAGCTGGGACCCTGGAGACCAGACTCATATCCAAAGCAAACAATGAAACAAGATTGTGTCCTTTTTGGTGCTTAGAGCTGAGGATCATCTAATGGAGAATTTATTTATTCAATAAATATTTTTGAGCATACATATGGCCAGAACTGTGCTTAGGCACAGTGGGGGTTACCGAAGAATTAAAGCATGGTCTCTGCCCTTCGTCCAGGCCCAGGGCCAAGGCTGAGGCAGGCAAAGGATGCCCGCGATGGCAGCATTCCTGCCCCTTCCTCCCTCTGCTCCCGAGAGAGCAGTTCCATGGCCAACTGGCCAGCTTTGACATTCTGGGTTTGAGCAGAAGTCTTTTATGTTTTCCCTCAAAATGGTCAAGTGGGATGCCTTGGAGTCAAGGATCATGATGGCTAGTTCACAGAAATTTGTTTCGTAATTATATGTTCTACCATCTGCTTCTGAGAAGGCTTGGAGAGAGAGAGTATCCCCCAAACAAAAGGATCCTGAGAGCTGGGCCCTCTGCCGCCCCGAGGTGAGCAAGCGCCACCTGCCCGTACGCACCGTTCTGTGCCTCTCTCCGTTCTGGTCTAAGTATGCTCGGATAGTGGCCAGTCCAGCATATTCCCCCTGGGCTCCGCTGCAAAGACAGGAAATGGGTCAGGGCTTTGGTCTCTTGGCTATCATTTACTCATTAAATATTTATTGTGCAATGGCCGTGCGTTCACCAGCACGTGACATAGTCACTGTCCCAGACACCGAAGAAAGCTCATCTAGGATCTCCCCACGAGCCAAAAGGTCTTGAACAACCAAAGCAACAGCATCCAGTTTATGCACTAAAGCTCACTCATTCCTACCCAAAGGTAGACCTTTTGACCCCCCTCAGAACCATGCACTGAGAAAAAAAGCAAAACCTTTTTATTATGGAAGATTGCAAAATTATACCAAAACAGAAAAGACTATAAGGAACCACCATGTACATGTGACCCAGCTGTAACGATTTGGGCTATGGTCAATTTTGTTTCCAATTATATCCCCCACTAACCCCTTTTGCACTGAACTAAATTATTTTGACGCAAACCTCAAGCATCAGATACCATTTCATTAGTTCGAACTTCAATACGTATCTTTCAAAGATAAGAATTATTTTTGAAAATACAACTACAAAACTATCACACCTAGAACAACAAACTATAATTTTTTTTCTCCCTTTTTTCTTTTTCCCTCCCCCTGCCCCCTTTAGATGGGTAATGTGCCGAGGTTGTAACAAGGTTCAAGCAAGGGGCATCTCACCCAATCATCATGCCTTATAGTTTCTTAATATTACCACATACTGAGTCAGGGGCCCAATTGTCACCAAAGGAGCCAGACACTTTTTTTTTTTTGAGACAGAGTCTCCCTGTGTTGTCCGGGCTAGAGTGCCGTGGCGTCATCCTAGCTCACAGCAACCTCAAACTCCTGGGCTCAAGCGATCCTCCTGCCTCAGCCTCTGGAGTAGCTGGGACTACAGGCATGCGCCACCATGCCCGGCTCATTTTTTCTATATATTTTTTGTTGTCCAACTAATTTCTTTCTATTTTTAGTAGAGACAGGGTCTCGCTCTTGCTCAGGCTGGTTTCGAACTCCTGAGCTCAAACAATCCGCCCGCCTCGGCCTCCCAGAGTGCTAGGATTACAGGCGTGAGCCACCGCGCCCGGCCAGGAGCCAGACACTTTTAATGTGGCATCGCTTCTGCCAGTCTAAGGGTCAGCTTTCCCAGGACCTGCGTGCACATGGCTGCTAGGGGCTGGCCACGCTCATCTCCACGGTGCTGGATGGCCCCATTCCCAGAGCATCCTTAATGACTAATGTTCCAGTGAGCGGTGCTGACTCAATCTTAGACTGCTATGTAATGTTTTGAGTACCCCGTGCAGGAAGGAAAGGGAAGTGAGTAATAGGTTTTTTAGTCTCATTTGAAATGCCTCTGTCCTCCATTCCACACCCCCTGAGGTATATATCACCCCCATCTCGCACATGCAGAAACTGAGGCCAGAGTGTTCCATGGCCACGTGGTCCGCAGTGACAGATGGAGCCTTGGGTGTGCAGTCGGCCTGTCTCAAGGAGCTATGTGCTCCCTTTGCTGGGCTTGCTGCTCCTCGGAGCCCGCTGTGCTCCCCAAGCATTGGGAGAGCTGTGGGAGCAAATGCTGACATTCCTTCACAGAACTCTTGCTTGCTTGATAGAACTGGAAGGTTTAGCTAAAAGTTTTATTTTTTAAAAAAGCCTGGCTTGTAAAAGCTGAGACTCCCAATCCTTCATCACCTGCACTAAGTCAGCTTTACCTCTCTCTGCTCTCTCCAGGGAGAGGCAAAGACTGCTCTTCTATTTTCCTGGCTTCTAAAAAACAGGGTCTAGTGCATGTGATGTTTTTTATTTTGAGAAGAGGAGAATGAACATGCCATGCTTCAGGAAACCACTCCCATCACCAGTTACCTAGCCTGCCTGTGCCTATGTGTTCTCGCCCGTAAGATGGGGATGATCATTGCACCACCTCACAGGGCAGCTGTGACCAGTAGCGAGAAAATCCATGTGAAGTGCTTACCAGCCTAATCCCACCCATTGTGCAACCAGCTGCAACTCTCTCCAAAAACCTTCCCCAAACCACCAAACCAGCCCTTTGCCACGGCTTACAAATCCCATGGTCTGTGGCCTCTCTACAACCCTGTCTCCTGCCATCCTCCAGCCACCCAGGCCTTCCTGAAACCCTGCAAGCCAATTCCTGTCCTGGGGCTTTTGCACCGGATGTTCTCTCTGCTTGGAAAGCTCCTCTCTAGGTCTTTGTACATCTGACTTCTTACCAATATTTAGGCATGAGCTCAAATGTCACTTCCTTAGGGAGGCCTTCCCCGAAAGCAAGAATCTTATCTACCTTGTTCACGATTGTATTCTCTACGCCAAGAATACTGAATTAAAGGATGTTCAATAAATATTGAGAGTGAGTGAGTAATTCTCTACCTCCTCCAAACTCTCATAGCATTTTACTCTACATGCTTATCTGATAATACCATCTTATACATGTAATGTGCATTGAAAATTATAGATCTCACATTTATTTTGTGTGCCTGTCATCTGAATTAGATTGTAAGCTCTAGGACTCAGAGTTCTGTATGTTCTCCCACAAGGAATATATAGAACAGTACTGTGCATGTAGTAGTTCTGCAATAAATGTTTAGTATATTTGTTAAAAATTGAATTCCACCCTCCAGCTCAGGCAATCAACATGAATGTCCTACTTTCTGTGATGTTAAGGGAGCTCAAAAAATGCATTATATGTTTACTCCTATGTTTTTCTTATGACTTCTATTCAACTTGTTTTCTTGGAAGGCCAATCAAGGTGTAGACTTAGGAATGAAAGAAGAGACTGCTTGGAGCTATGAGCCAGTGATTCAAGAGGAAGGCAACATGCTAAAGACTTGATAAAAAATGCTGGATTTATTTTGCTTTAGGTACTCAGAATGTTGCTGAATTTAAAATTTATGAATTTCTTATTTTTGGAACTTTCCATTTAATATTTTTGAACCAACCCGAGGATGTTGACCTCAGGTAACTGAAATTAAGAATAAGGGGAAACTATCTTATATAGCTACAATAATCAAGACTATGTTACTCATGGAGAGACACACACACACAGATCAATGAAATAGAATACAGGGTATAGAAACAGATCCACACAAACAAGCGTAACTGATTTTCAATAGAGGAAAGAAAGCCTTTTCAATGAATGGTACTGGAGCAATTAGACATCCATAGGCACAACCTAAGTCTCACTGCTTATACAAACATTACCTGTAAATGGATCATGGACTTAACGTAAGACATAAAACTAAAACTTTAGGGGGGAAAACAATTTTGTATCTAGAGTACATTTGAAACAAAAAGAACAATCTGTAAAAGGAAAAACTGTTAAATTGGGCTTCACCATAATTTAAAACCTATTTAAGGACGAAAGGACAAGCTACAGAATGGGAGAGAATATCTGCTGCCAACACCAGCAAATACAAATGCAACTTGGAAAATGATGCCATGATGAAGAAATATGTCAGTGTGCTTAGAAATAGATTGGAAGGGTTCCATTAGGATGTTGGGGATTTGCTGGGTTTTCATTGGTGCCATTTGGGGGGCAGGGGTGGGAATACGGAGCCTTTGAGTGGCCTTAATATTTAGGTAGGTTCCCTCTTTTGTGTGAATGTAGAGGAGAGAAAGGGTCCTACACTCCCCTATGGAAGCACGAAGGGACCAGACATTCCCAATCACTACCCATTAATAAGGTGTAGACATGTGATCCAATCCTACCTAGCCCTAGAATACTCTAGCCTAGGACTTCATGAATCTGGCGTGACTGATGCAGGAATGGGACAGTTTAAGATTTCTGGCCAGGCACAGTGGCTCACACCTGTGATCCCAGTGTTTTGGGAGGCCAAGGCAGAAGGATCACTTAAGTCCGGGTGTTTCAAACCAGCCTGGGCAACATAGTCAGACCCTGACTCCACAAAAAATGTTTTTAACAAATCAGCTAGAGGACATTGGTACTTTGAGATGAGAGTCTGCCAACCTCCTCATTTGCTGGCAAGTTAATAAACATCTCTTTCCTTTTCCTTAAACCATTTGTTCTAGGGGCCGGGCACAGTGGCTCATGCCTGAAATCCAAGCACTCTGGGAGGCCGAGGCGGGCGAATTGTTTGAGCTCAGGAGTTCAAGACCAGCCTGAGCAAGAGCGAGACCCTGTCTCTACTAAAAAATAGATAGAAATGATCTGGACAACTAAATATGTAGAAAAAAAAATTAGCCGGGCATGGTGGCACATGCCTGTAGTCCCAGCTACTCGGGAGGCTGAGGCAATAGGATCGCTTGAGCCCAGGAGTTTGAGGTTGCTGTGAGCTAGGCTAACGCCACGGCACTCACTCTAGCCAGGCAACAGAGTGAGACTCTGTCTCAAAAAAAAAACAAAAAAACATTTGTTCTCATTCTTCTGATGCAGCCTTGGAGACAAGAGCCAAACTTTTGGTAACAGAATTTGGCATCCCTGGGTGGGGCCCATCGGTGCCCTGGTGGAATGACACCCCATGACTGCTGCAAGAGCAGCCCCAGGTCAAAGCCATGGGTCTTTGCGGGTAGGAGCAACTTCTTGTCGAGGTAAGAGGGCAAGGGACAGCCACGGCAGCTGCCAGAGCCGTTTTAGCTCCACGGAACTCCCGTCTCTCTATCCCCAAAGTAGATGCAGCTCCCCGCAACCTGAACTGAGTTGAGGAGAGGGAAATCTATTTGGGAAGTGTCCAGGTGCCAGGCCATTTGTTGGGCAAGTTCCCCGGTGTGCACACCAAGACCCTGATTCCAGCCACTCGGGGAGGGTTTTGAACCCTCCAGCCCTCCAGCAGGGCATTCATTTGGGGCTGTATCAGAGCATTTGTTCTGAGGCGCCTTTTGGGGGTAGAAGTCACGAGGGTGAGTGGCACTAGGGAATCTGGTTTGCTCATTTGCAGTTCCCAAGGAATGGTGGGGGTTGAGGGTGGACTAAGCCACCATTTGGGGAGGGTTTCTCAGGGAACAGAGTGATTAGACCACTCATTTGGGGAGGGTTTTAAACCTTCCAGCTGTTTGAGGTGGCACTTGTCCCCTTTGGATGCCCATTTGTTTGACAGGACCTGGCATTTTTGTATCCCCTGTATTGTCTGTTTGTTATTTGTGAGTCTTATTGCAACATAAGGAAGCTCCATCTCAAAGTCCCTTGGGAAAAACTTTGGCTGCGAGCATGTTGGTACTTTTGAGACTGCAGTCTGCTAACCTCCTCATTTGCTGGCAGATTAATAAACTCCTCTTTCCTTCTCAAAAAAATTTAAAAAATTAAAAATAAATAAAAAAAATTAGCCAAGCATAGGGGCGAGTGCCTGTAGTCCCAGCTAGTCAGGAGACTGAGGCAGGAGAATCACTGGGGCCCAGGATCCCAAGGTTACAGTGAGCAAAGATCACACCACTGCACTCCAGCCTAGGTGACAGAGGGAGACCCTGTCTCTAAAATAAATAAATTGATTAATTAAAAATTCCCGCATTGGGGATGGTTGGCTATCCCCCTGGTGTGATTCTGATTTGTTCTCTGCTGACCCAAGCCTCTCTTGGGTCTTGTTACTTGTGACACTTAATTCTCCAGCTTTGCCATCAATTCTGTGAACTGCCCAATGACTTGCCTGTAACGTATTTCTCTGCTGAAGTTAGCTCAAGCCATTTTCTGGTGTTTGCAACCAGGAGCGCTTATATAGCAGTTATTAAATGCCTCCCACACCAGGAACATGTTAAAGTCACTCATTCCTAGGCAGATCTAATGAAGAGATGGATTCTGTGGCCATCCCGGAGTTCCTCTTGCTCTCGAATTAAAGCCCTTCTCAAAGATGTTTGGCTCCAGGCAAATTATAATTTATTCCTCTGAATCTTGGTTACCTCATCTGTTACATGGACATACTGCCACCTATTCAAAATTTTATTAGAAAAATAATACATTTATGAGATTTTTAAAAATCAAGATATATTTTTGAGAGTTAAGGAAATCGAGGGAGAGGTGGTCCTTCTCACGACTTTACATTTCCCCAAAGATGCCTCTCTGCATCTCTCACGCTTTCTCTTCTTCCTGGCATTGCGTTTCTTTGGGGAATGAGTCTCTAATCAGGGAGGGCTCACAGGTCTCCAGAGCATTCTGCCTGGGAAGCTGCACTAGATTTGATAGGAAAATGTATCAGAAATGATCAACGACATCAACGATGAGCTCAGAAATGAAGAGGAGGGAGATGGGTAATAGCAATGTCTGACCCTCCCTCTCTAAACCATTAATGTTTATAATATGCACACGATGGTCATGGCTCGGGCATCAAAGGGCGATTTCAAAGATCTCCTAGCTACACCTCCCTCTTTGATGTTCCTCCAGGTCAACTAATTCTCCAACCCAATGAGGCATATTAGAATCACCTCTTTAAAAACTCTGAGGCTGGGCTTTACCCCCAGGGGAGATTCTGCTTGCAGGGAAGGTAGGACAGGAATTCACCAAAGGCTCCACAGGTAATTCTAACATGCAGCCGGGTCTGAGACCCTCACATCACCAGTGGTTTTCAGTGTGGTGGCCAAAGCAGCAGCAGCTTCATCTGGGAATTTGTTAGAAATGCAAATTCTAGGGCCCCACTCCAGACTTACCGATTCAGAAATCCTGGGGAGTGGGGTGTAGTAATTTCACAAGCCCTCCAGGTAATTCTCACAGCACAAGCAATTTTGACAGCCACTGAGAGCCCTGTTCACACCCTACTTTAAGAATCTTCCCAGGAAGGAGATTCTGGGAAAAGGAATAGGCAGCTCAAACTATATTCAAGATCAGTTTGCAGTTTTTAAGGACAAAAACAACTTCCTCAATCTTACAAGCAAAGTGAGCTAATAATAATTCCAGCTTGTTTTCACTTTACATATCCAAGGAAGGTGTTAATTACTCTTTCTGTCTACCTGAAACATCACATGGTAATTGTAAACCAGCCATTCCTAGAGTGTATTTGTGACCAGCTGAATGATTTTTAAAAGTGGCAAAGTGGGAACAAGCTGAAGCCAGCCACACTGGGCTCAGTGGGAAATGGAAAAGTAATTAAATATTATTTGACTATTTTCTCCACCAAGCTGGAAGTGCTCCCTGGGTTTGTGCTTTAACAAATAAATGGAAGTAGGGATAAGCTTCTTGACATTTTTCTTTCAGGCCCTTTAAACACCCCTGGGACCTAAGTGCCCTAAGGACCTGGAAAGACCCGTGAAGGCCGCTACATCAAGCAAAGCTTTCATGCCAGAAGTTATGGTTATTGCCTTAATCTGGTCAGGCTGCTATAACAATATTAAAAGCTGGGTGGCTTATAAACAACAGAAACTTATTTCCCACAGTTTCCGGTGGCTGAGATGTCCAGGATCAAGGTGCCACAAATTCAGTGTCTGGTGAGGACCTGTTTCCTGGTTCACACACGCCTGTCTTTTTTGTTTGTTTGTTGAGATGTAGTCTCGCTCTGTCATCTGGGTTGGAGTGCAGCGGCGTCATGTAGCTCACTGCAACCTCAAACTCCTGGGCTCAAGCGATCCTCCTGCCTCAGCGTCCTGAGTAGCTGGGACTACAGGCGCACACCACCACACCTGGCTAGTTTTTCCACTTTTAGTAGAGACGGGGTCTTGCTCTTGCTCAGGCTGATCTGAACTCCTGTCCTCAAGCGATCCTCCTGCCTCGGCTCCCCAGAGTGCTGGGATTACAGGCGTGAGCCACTGCGCCGGGCCATAGCCCTTTCTTTTATTGTGAAGTTCACTTGCACCTTCTGTGGAAATTGATACAAAAGGACAGCATCTTAACTCAGCATCTGTGTTAATCATCCACCTGAGGGTGTTCTCTATCTAGCATGTTCTTGGCAGAAGAGATAGCCTACAAGTACCAGGCCAGAACTACAGGGGAGTTAAGACCCTGCCCCAGGAGAGGCCCAGAACTAATGAAGGGCAGGTGTTGATAATACTCCAGCTTCTCACCCCTCACTGGGACAATGAAGGAGCAGCTGGCAAACGCTCCAGCTTCCTCACCTCTTCACTGGGAGAAATCTGAGGCTCCTTCCACCCAGTCTCCTGATCCCCAAAGTGACAGTGGTCACCTGCTCATTAATGCAAACTTTTCTGTCTTTTCTCACTTCCCTGTCTCATTTCTGTACTTCTTCACTGTGCTTTTTGGAATGAGCAACCAGATAAACTAATTGTACTTATGTCCTTGTTTCAAGGTCTGTTTTGAGAAACCCAAAATAAAACACAGGTATACGAGATTCCAGTCAGTATGTGGGTCAACAACACCACATTTCCAATGCAGAGCCCTTCTCTCTGCATATTCAAGCGTCATGTCAGGGAAGATACCACAGGAGATAAATTTAAATTGCACCGTGGTAGGACACGATAGTAGGAATGAAAAAGGTGATGCAAATGAAAGTGGACTAGTAGTGGGCAAAGATCAGAGACTGTCCAGGTTGACAAAACAATAATATTTACCAGAAAAAAAATTAGATATAGAGTGCTGCATCTGGTGATAATTCTTTTTGTTTACTGTATTAATCAAAAAGTTTAGAGTTGCTTTTGTGCATCAAAGGACACTAAAAACAGAGTGAAAAAGAAACCCATGCAATGGGAGGAAGTGTTTGCAAATCATATATTGGATCATATATCTGTAAAGGAATTAATAGCCATAATATATAAAGAACTTCTAAAACTCAACAACAAACAACCCCCCCAAATAACCCAATTACAAAATGGGCAAAGGACTTCAATAGATATTTCTCCAAAGAGGATAAACAAATGCACAACAAGCATATGAAAAGATGCTCAACATCACTAGCCATTAGGGAAATGCAAATCAAACCCACACTGAGAAACTACTTCACATCTATCAGAATGGCTATTTTTTAAAGAAATAGAAAATAACAAATGTTGGGGAAAATGTGGGGAAATTAGAACCTTTGTACATTAGTGGTGTTAAATGGTGCAACCACAGTGAAAAACAGTACGGAGGCTCCTCAAAAACTTAAACACAAAATTATCATATACCCAACAATTCCACTTCTGGATATATGAGGTCAGTATCCAGCCATGTAACCGTTCTTGTTATATTAACAACAGCTGGATACTTTCCAGACACATCTCCCTGTACTACCCAAAAGAATTGAAAACAGGGACTCAAATAGATATTTAGGCAACAATGTTCATAGCGGCATTATTCACAATAGCCAAAAGGTTGGAACAACCCAAATGTCCACAGATGGGCAAATAAACAAAATGTGGTGTGTATATATATGTAATGGAATATCACCTGGGGAGCTTTAAAGAAATACTAATGTCTGGGGTGGGGGTGCGGGAGGCCATCCCTCACCGCAGTTGTTCTCCATTGAGATTATTATTCAATCAGTGATTGTGATCTGGACATCAGGAGTTTTATAAAGTCACTATGTGATTCTAATTTCCAGCCAAGGTTGGGAACCACTGCCTTAAGGGAAGACAAACTTCCTCGTTCTTAGGTCAGTCTTCTGGGATCCTGGCTGGGATCACAATTTACTGGAATGGCTAATGACTTAGAGTTTAAAAAAAAAAAACTTAAAAAATTACTCACCAGTATGCCACTGAACATGTGATCATATTCCATCACTAGAGGGCGAAATTTCTTCATTTTCACATTCAATACACGTATTATTGCCTCAGGTTAAAAATACACTCAGGTTCCTCATTTACATTCAAAAAAAAAACAAAAACTGAATAACGCTGTTGTTGTTGTTGTTGTTTGAGACAGAGTCTCTATGTGTTGCCCAGGCTACAGTGCAGTGGTATCATCATAGCTCACTGCAGCCTCAAATTCCTGGGTTCGAGCCATCCTCCTGCCTCAGCCTCCCAAAGTGCTAGGACTCCAGGTGTGAGCCACCACACCCAGCCTGAATAATGAAGTTTTAATGAAAGTATACTAATGCTTGACTTTAATGATGTCACTTTCTTCCTATTTATGAAATGAGAATTGTGACCTGATTATTGACGCTATTATTAAGAGCTCGGTGTCTTTTCATTTCCCATATGCCCTCTTCCTAAAGGGTTTGTTTTACAGGGTATGTCGTTTTTATAAAGTGCATAGCTTTGCTGTATAATCCATGTTACCAAACAGAAAGCAAGACTTGTTATATTTGATTAAGATCTGATTGCTTTCTGTCTCAGAAAATGAAACAATAAACATCTCAGTTTTAAAAATCATCTGATTTCTTTATCTTGAAATAGAAAGTCTGCATTACTAACCAGCCTCCAGATGATGCCAGTGCTGACACTGCTGGGGAGAACCACACGCTGAGTGGTAGGAGGTGGAGAACGTAGGGGCAGACACCAGGCCTCATCTTCTGAAGACATCCTAAGATGTTAACTCACACAGGGTTGACATGTCTGCCTACCTGTCCATCTATATATCTATCTAACTAGCCATCATCTACCCCCATGCAGGGAGAGAGATTACAAATCCAGTGGACTCCAAATTGGCTGTTTATCAGAATCACATGGTTGCTTCTTAAAAGTAAAGATTCTTAGCCTCAAAGCCCTGGAGATTATGATCAATAGGTCTAGAATGGGGACCCAGGAATTTGTATTCTTAACCAGTGCCCAGGAGATCTCGCTGGAGCCTTCCACTTTTGAAAATCACTGCTCTTTTTCAAAGTTTTTACTTCACGGACAAGGATGCTGAGGCTGGAAGAGGGAAAGGGACCTTTCAAAGCTAGTGACAGAACGAAGCAGGACCCGGGTTCTCCTGGCCCTACTGGATTGAGACACCACTGCTGGTTGAGAGTTAACGCATGTGCTCGATCCTCATTCCTGGAATGTGTCATCAGCAGGTGTCTAGCTAGTTTCCAAAGATGGCCCATAATGAACCACATCTCCCAACATTCACACCGTGTGTGGACCCTTCTCACATTCAATCAGGGCTGGCCCTGTGACTTGCTTTAACAGATAGAATGAGACCACCTCGGTCCTTCCAGTTATGTCACCCCAGTGATGAGGAACTGTAGCTGAAACAATAGGAAAAGCAATCCTGTTACCTATTTGGCTGGAAAGAGATGCGGTCGTACCCTGTGAGTTCACACAAATCCTTCTCAAGCTCTCGTAAAAGCTGCTGATACCCTTGAGCTTGTTCTAGAGGCACAAAGGGGTGGATGTTTGCAAATTCTTTCCATGTGATGGGCTGAAAAGCAAGAGGGGAGGAAAAAATGCATATGTGCATATTATAATAGCAATAACAATGACAATTTTAATAAAGATGATGACAGCATGAGCTAACATGAAGAGTGCCTACTATGTGTAAGGCACTGTTCTAAGCACTTTAAATATGTTAATTCATTTAAGTCTCAGCACAATCTTATAAGGTAAGAACTCAGCCTCCCAAGTAGCTGGGGACTAGAGGCACATGCCACCACGCCCACCTAATTTTTCTATTTTTGGTAGAAATGAGGAGTGTGTCCCAATGTTGCTCAGGTTGGTCTTGAACTCCTGGCCTCAAGCTATCCTCCCAAATCAGCCTCCGAAATCCTAAAGTGCTAGGATTAGAAGCGTGAACCACCATGCCTGATCTGATAAAGCTTTTAACATGACAGGTTTAAAATGGGGGTGAGTATCCTCCACTCTTGGGGGTTGACCCATTCCTTCTCTGGAATGTAAAAAAAAAAAGAAAAAAACAAGGGAAAAAATGGGGGCGGGGAGGAAAGGCATAAATGTAATACATTTAATTAATTTTTAAAAAAATAATTTTCCCCATACATTTGAATGTTCAAGTTGTGAGAAATACAGGGTTTCTCCAAGATTGGTGCATAGCAAGGTAAAGGATTATTAAAGTAGTTACCGAATCACAATCCCAGTAGATTTTGCCAGTTGTGGGCTTATGTAGAAGCCAGAACACTGCCCCGACTAAGCACCCTCCTAATAGAAGTGACCTACTTACTGTGAGTTCAGATGAACTATTGAGTTTCATGGTGCAGGATCCCTTTAAGAAGCAAATGCAAATGTACCATATTAGTGATTTCCCACAGGCCCTCCATCAACCCTCACATCTCCCCACACGGCCACCCCTTCGTCACCCCTTCGTCCCTCCTGCAGCACATTATACAACCCCAAGAGGTGGGATCGGGCTAGGGCTGGGTGTGAGAAGAAAAACCACAAACAGCTACCAGCGGAATCATGCTGTGAACAAGGGAGATATCTTTGTTTTCCAGTTTCTTCATATACCGGACAATGTTTGTTTCTGAGTGATAGCTGTGAACAGAAACCACATAATCAGGGCCAATAAAATTAGATAAGCGTCCACACATATTCTCCTGATAGATAAGACACACAGAGATCTACCGTCAAAATACAGATCATTCTGGCCGTGGGCAACATGTCAACCACACATCAGAAAGCAGTGCACAGAACCCGCACGAACCGCAGAGGACGCCCTAAGACAAGAAGCTGCCTGTGGGCAGGGGAGGAAGGTTGGGAAGCAGAGGACACAGGGCTCCTGGGAATAAAGTTCAGCCTGGCAACTGTACATCCGATCTCCCCTCTTCCTGACAGTGCCAAGGGAGCAGAGCCACCAGCAATCCAGGTGTCAGGAATGGGGTCCTTACAGTGACGACGTTATCAGTGAGCCACAGCGGAGACACAATAACCCAGGCCACAAAACAGACAGTCGTTATTGCCGGACCGAGCTCCCTAGCTTATGGCCACAGTACAAGATGTAGAAGTCACACAAGACCCACAAACCTGTTGAAGACTTGGTGTGTGAGGAACGGGCTGGACCTCTTGAATGCGGAGGCTGGAATACCTCTCCGCTCCTCTCCCATGCTTTCAGCAAGCAGCTCCTGCGTGGAGAGACCACAGAACTAAAGGCGGGCACCGTGCCTGGAACCACATGTGGCCATCCAGGGTTCCAAATGGAACAGGAGAAAACACATCCGAACGTGTCGATGAGGGTTGCATAACCAGAACACATAATTAAATATGTGGCTTACTCCTTGTGGCCCAGCTGACGGTGTGGCCATTCTCAGCCCTCACTGGGTGCTCCAGAAACATTCCCCAGATACATGGACCAAGTATCTCTGACCACATTGAAAGCAGAGTTCTAGAGGGAAGAGCTTAGTCAGCCCTGAGTGATGACTGCGCACGAAGCAGAGCAGAGTGCTGTGACTAACACCTCGCCACAGATTGCCACACATCTAGGCGGCTGCTGACTGCTCTCTTTCACTCTAGCCCATGGAGTGGGAACTCTCACTTGTCCCTGCTGCTTCATTCTTTTAGAAAGCACGTCAGTCACACTGAACTGCTTACAGTTCTCACGTAAGCTCTCTCCTAGCCTTTATGGCCGTTTTTCCCAGTGTCTGGAACACCCTTGACCCCATCTTCCTGTTCCTCTATTGTGCCATCTTGGTCTAGATAACTGCTGCTCATCTTTCAGAGCTCATCTTAGGACAATTTCTTCCAAGTCTTGGTGAGGAGTGTGTCCTCTGTGCTCACAGAACATCTTTGCACATTGCCCATCACAACGCATCACCTGGTGGTAATCTTGTGCTTGTTTTTCTGAATCCTCATTAGACTACGTCTCCAAGGGGGCAGGAAAAATGTCTAACCCACGACTATGTCCTCAGGGCCTAGCACAGTACCTGGAACATATTAGGTGCTCAATAAATAGTTATTCAATGAATGAGTATCCCAGAATAATTATCCCAGAATTGGACATGTCCAAGATGCCATTGTTGTAAGTCGTTGTTTTAGAGACAGTCCCAGCCAGTCCTTCCAGCTGGCCCGGCTGCACAGTCCTGGCTGGGGCCCTACAACAGTGACCTCTAGCTGTCAGCAGTCACAATAGCAAGGGACAGTGAGTGGCATAATTTTAACATCAAGCTGACAATATCTCACCTGGGCCCCGTTTCCTCACACTCAGGCCCACGATAGGATAAGGTATCTAGGACCCGCCTCTAATAGTCATTGGGAGGAATGCATGCTTTTATCTTACTTACTGCAGACGACTCACAGCCGAAGATCCACAACAAATCATCCAGATCTTTTTCATTGACTGTTTCATCAAGAGAAATACCAAGCTACAGAAACAAAACAAAATGGAAAACATAGCTTTAAACTCCACGAGTGTGGAGGAAGTCCAAGAAAGGTCAAAGGGGAGAAGGTGCTGAACAACATTCCAAGTCAGCCAAATATCAGGGTACTCTTATGTCTAAGCTGACATTTAGGCGGGGGATATTTAGAGTTTTGCCGGCCACCTCTGGACTTCTAACAATCCAGTGGCTGCAGGGCACTCTTACTGGAACTAGACATGTTTACCTTTTCCTTCCCTTAACTTACTTTATTATATCACTTACCAGAGCCTTTACTTGAAAAAGTCATATTCGAGAGGAGTATAGTATTATGGGAAAAACATGTGCTTTTCAGTCCCATATATGAAAGAAAACGTTAAGTGTTAAGGAAACCGGAGGACAAACTATCCTTTAATGAAAAGATCACAGTATTGCATATTGGAAATGAAACGTAAAAAAAAAGACTATGCCTAAATTTCCAATGCTGATTTTTAAAAAAATAAATATGAAATCTTTTAATGGGAAATTCAATAGAATTTAGAGAATCGATAAAAATACTGCAAATTTGACTTACTGTGCCATCCCTGTAGAGTCGGAAATTGATTTGCCGCTGAGCAGCCCTGTCCAAGACCTCCTTCACTGAGCAGCCACACTGAACCTTCAAGGTGTCAAAGAATAAGTCGTGCTGGAGTTGATGCCCCGCTCGCTTGAGACCTAGACAACATAGGAGAGCCACCAATCTCTAACACAGAAACCTGCCCCAGGCATTGACATTTCACAGAGAAATCAAGAGACAAATTCTACTACAGTCTGTTCCTGGTCCTAGCCAGTGTTTTTGGTGATTGCGCTGAAAAAAATTAAACATTTTTATTACTATGCTATATATAGAAAATTATGACCATTTGTGTGTGTGTCTGCGTGTTATATCAAATATATGTATATTTCATTGCATTTTTTAAATAATTTAAATATATCATGAGCATTTTTGCTTTCCTAAGATCAATATCTATATTATTTTGAATGGCTATTTAATAGTCAAATATATGAATGTACCATAATTTGATTATTATTACTTAGGCTGTTTCCAAAACTGGGCTTTTATAAATAATATTTCAAGGCATATTCTTTACAATTTTATCTGATTATTCAGTTTAGATAAATTCCTAGAGGTAGAATTTCTGGATCATATTATATGGACATTTTTAAAGCTTTTGATACTATCGTTTAAGTGCCGTCCATAAAAGTCACACCCATATGGTATCAGCATTGTTCTTAATCTTTGGCAGTGTAATAGAAAAATACTATTTCATTGTTTTAATTTACATTACTTTAATTAATGGTGAGGTTGAAATTTTATATGTCCTTTGCCATTTATTTGTATACTTATTTCTTTTTAAATTATATTTAATATCCTTTGCCCATTTTTTTCAGGGTATTCATCCTTCTCGTGTTTGGGGGAAAGTGAGAGTTCTACATATTAAAAATATTGACAGTCTATCGTAGATGTTGAAAATATTTTTCCCAGTTTTTCCTTTGAGTTTTAATTTTGCATACAGCAGTGGATATGTAGCAAGGCTTCCATTTTATTCACTCAAATTTATCAGTCTTGTTATGCCCAGAAAGTTTTAAAACAGATAACCAACTCACCTTCCGACAAAATCAGAGTGGCATTATGTACCCTCCTAGCAATGTGCTCCAGCCCATGGGAACCATGGTAGATTGCAAACATGGCAGCCATGTTCGCCAAGAGAGCCTAAAAGGATGAGAACATTTAAAGAATCAAGTTCATACATGAATGTGTGATGTCAAACAAAATGAAAGAAAGAAAGAATCAAGATCAACAGTATGATGGAAGACAATTAGCAAGTGGGGGAAATTACTTGCCTTGGGATGCTGAAATTGAAAACAGGGACAGAACAAAATGATCACATTTCCTGCATTCTCTAGCATAGCTGGGGACCGGTTATAACCTAGCTGACTACCTAAGGGGAAGCACAGCATCCAAGGCACCATAGAGTTACGATACTATACCTTCAAATTTGACAATTATAAAGGGTTTCATCCGTGCAACATAATCATGTCACCCAAGAGGGGAAGATCTGGCTGCCATCACATGTTAAGAAGCAATATTTAATGTTGGGAGGCACTGGAGCAATAAAGACCTCGGGGCGGGGCGAAAGCAAGATCTGAGGATTTTATACTCAAACAACAAGCAAACACACAAGACCTCAGGGAACACGATTCTCCTGAGGCCTTAAACACTAGAGCCTGAATTTCTCCCAACCAAGAGATGAATAGAGAATTTGGTGGCAAAGAACTGTCAAAGATGAAAATGAAGGATGCAAGGAAATAAAAAAAAAAAAAGCAAAGAGTTGGCAGGAGATACTAGAAAGAGAAAACCAGAACCTACTGGCTTATTGCATGATGACAGCAAGATCACTTTCTCTGGTAAAGATACCTCTCTTGACCATTGGATTAAGGTTTCAGAAAAATATTTACAGGGAAGTGTGCTCTAGTGATACAGAGAATGAAAAGCACAGCATCAGAATCTCTCCGAGATAAGGGACCCAACTCCAGGATGTGTCCTGCATGGGGAGCAAGGAAGGACTGACAGTGATGGCATCTGGGGGGTGGAGCAGAGACAGAGGGTGGTTAAGGGTCCAGAACCAAAAAGTCTCAGACTCACCACCTGCCCAGCCCACTCTATTCTCCCACAGTCCCTCCCATCTCATTAGTCCAGCAGTGTGGTCTCCAATGCACTAGGTCAGTAGTTCAAGGTCCATTTGTGGCCAGGCACAGTGGCTCAGGCCTATAATCCTAACATTTTGGGAGACTAAGACAGGAGGATTGTTTGAGGCCAGGAGTTCAAGACCAGCCTGGGCAAAACAGTCAGACCCTGTCTCTACAAAATATTCAAAAATTAGCTAGGTGTGGCAGCACATGCCTGTAGTCCCAGCTACTTGGGAGGCTGAGGTGGGAGGATTGCTTGAGCCCAGGAGTTTGAGGTTGCTGTGAGCTGTGACTGTACTACTGCACTCCAGTCTGGGCTACAGAGTGAGATCCTGTCTCTAAAATAAAATAAGAGGGGAGGAAGAAAAAAATAAAATAAAATAAAATAAGCTATGTCCCATCAATGATGCAAAACTAAGAGAAGTCTAGTGTACACCCTGCAATGCCAAGACAAAAAACAGGATTGAAAAGAATTTGGGGCAGGGCACCATGGCTCATGTTTGTAATCCCAGCATTTTGGGAGGCTGAGGTGGGAGGATTACTTGAGGCCAGGAGTTCAAGACCAGCCTCAGCAACATAGCAAGACCCCATCTCTACAAAAATTTTTAAAAATTAGCCAGGCTACTTGGGAAGCTGAGGCAAGAAGATCTCTTGAGCCTAGGAGTTAGAGATTTCAGTGAGCTGTGATCATGCCACTACACTCCAGCTGGACGACAGAGGGGAGACCCTCTGTTTACCATCCATTTGTTGAATTCTCTGCTTATGTCTTTTCCCTTCCTATGCCACTGACTTCTCTTGTCTTGTCCCTTCTGCCCATGTTCTCAAAAAAATTGAAGAAAACAAAAAACAAAAAAAACAGACAGCTTGCCATTCTTGGACTGCTTCTTGATTCCCTCTAACTTTGCCATGATGGCACACACGAAGGGCCAGAGAGCTATGGTGCACTCCACCCCAGGTGACACGGCAAGACCCTGTCTCAAAAGAAAAATGACAAGAATATGGAACAGTTGCTGCAGGAAGGAGGAGGCTGGGGTGGGTCAAAGTACAGAGCTAAAGGAACAACTCAAAAGGTATCCGCCATCTCCTTTAAAAAAAAAGATAAGGCCGGGCGTGGTGGCTCACACCTGTAATCCTAGCACTCTGGGAGGCCGAAGCGGGTGGATTGTTTGAGCTCAGGAGTTCAAAACCAGCCTGAGCAAGAGCGAGACCCCATCTCTACTAAAAATAGAAAGAAATTAATTGGACAACTAAAAATACATAGAAAAAAAAAATTAGCCGGGCATGGTGGCACATGCCTGTAGTCCCAGCTACTTGGGAGGCTGAGGCAGAAGGATTGCTTGAGCCCAGGAGTTTGAGGTTGCTGTGAGCTAGGATGACGCCACGGCACTCTAGCCCGGGCAACACAGTGAGACTCTGTCTCAAAAAAAAAAGGATAATTTAGTGCTTACAAAGAGAACGATACTGGACTTAGGAGTACTTAGGACTAACGGCAACCAATTATGAAAAGGAACACATGGAGAGTTAGAGGATCGACAAAATGAGAAGAGGAAAATCGGACAAGACAGATTATGGCCATCTCCAGGACAAACGTTATTTTAGTAATTGCTGAAAAAGACACAGACCTTTTATACCCCAAGTTAAATGATGAAATATCAGCTATACATGAACTGGAAGAACTTAAAAAGCAGGAACATAACTTTTGTTCATTGCAGACGGCTCAAGATCACCTGGAAAATGACACTTGAGGCAGAAAACTGAGGCCCTAAAAGGCCTTATGATCAGAAAGACACTTGTGGAAGAACATGGGCAGAAGAGCAAGACAAGTGAAGTCAGAGGCAGAGGAAGGGAAAAGACATAAGCAGAGAATTCAACAAATGGACGGTAAACTGCAGAAAATAGAGGCATCATATTAAGATTGACTTGTTCTTCAACGGTGGGAAAACCTGTGATAACTTGGCTGCCTCCCATGATACTGTAAGAGCTCTAACCTGAAAACAGGCAGCACCTTCCTGAAGCAAAAAGAATACAAGAAGAACAACTGAGAAACAGCTCCAAAGACCAGTGGCTGTAGGACCTACTATAAGAAGACCTTATTGCCCAGTTCCTTCCTAGAGAGGGTTTCTAAAACCCAGCAATGGTTCAAGGAGCCAATTCCCTGAGAGACAAGAGCATTATACCTCCATTGAAGTGTTTATGAGATCTCTCTCTCTCTCTCTCTCTCTAACCCTTACTGGAAGAGATGCACTTACAGTGGACCCTGTGCTCAGGAGTGGGCCTCGACCTGACCCTGGGGGTTGGCTGGGTCTCAAGAACCCTCTGAGCTAGGGGGAAGGGATGACAAATCACCTATGGTATATAACATATGCTATTCAGGTGACGGGTACACTGGAAGCCCATACTTCACCACTATACAATATAAACATGTAACGGAACTTGCACACCTAAGTCTTTTTAAAAATTTTTTTAGGCCGGGCGCGGGTGCCTCACGCCTATAATCCTAGCACTCTGGGAGGCCAAGGCGGGCGGATCGTTTCAGCTCAGGAGTTCGAGACCAACCTGAGCAAGAGCGAGACTCCGTCTCTACTAAAAAAAAAAAAAAAAAAAATAGAAAAACTAAAAATACACAGAAAAAATTAGCCGGGCATGGTGGCGCATGCCTGTAGTCCCAGCTACTCGAGAGGCTGAGGCAGTAGGATCTCTTGAGCCCAGGAGTTTGAGGTTTCTGTGAGCTAGGCTGATGCCACAGCACTCTAACCGGGGCAACAGAGTGAGACTCTGTCTCAAAAAAAAAAAATTTTTTAAAAAAAGGAAAAAAAGAACCCTCTGATCTAAGCCCTGGAGCAACTTCAAGATGGTCAGAAGCCCAGGAAGGCCCTCCTCCTTTATCCCATCCATTTCAGGAGAGCCTGTCCTGAGCTCCAGGAGGACGGCCCCGCAACCACCACCAGCTGGTTCCTCAAGCTGTTACCTCAAATGCCCTCAATTCACCTTCCTCACCCCGGTCCTGGAGAGCCTCCATCGCAGCCCTAAAAGCAGGTGCCCCTATCTCTACCCAGACTGGACCTGCCCCAAGGCCAAGAACGCTAGAGACTCTGATCCCCAGCTTTTATATGTACTACATGCTTAAAATATGTGTAAATACAGAGTAAACAGTGGCCTCTTGGTCCTTTCTTTAAGCTGAATCTGCTCAAGATTTAACAATGTGATTTTGGGTAAAATAGAAACTAATAATGCTTTTCTCATATATATTAAAACACATATGGTGATGCAAATGCACAGGCAAAGGGTGTGCATTAACAGAACACCAGTAAGATACATCATATCTTGGTTCTGAAAAGACCACGAGGCTTCTCTACCAATAAGACCTTGCCGTTTCTGGTGCACACACTGCTCAGTTGGTGGTGAATCAACTCATTTCTGTCGATTAAGGCTTTGAGTGGTCGGGTCAGACGTGATTTACCTGAGCTGTGCAGATGTTGCTGGTCGCCCTGTCTCTCCGGATGTGCTGCTCCCTGGTTTGAAGAGCAAGACGATACACTTCTTTCCCAGTGACATCCCTGCACCAATAATAAAGCATACAGTTAGCACAGATGGCATCAGGAGTTGCCATAAATAGATCTGCTTCTTTCCTTCCCAGCTTCAAGTGAATCCCGCAAATCTACCTGGAAGTCAGTTTACAGAGAAACAATTGCCAAACTTTCCTCTTCTACATAGGACTAGTGATTTTGTTTTGTTTTTTTTTTTTTTGAGACAGAGTCTCACTCTATCGCCAGTGCTAAAGTGCTATGGCATCAGCCTAGCTCACAACAACCTCAAACTCCTGGGCTCAAGTGATTCTCCTGCCTCAGCCTCCCCAGCTAAGTACCTGGGGTACAGGTGCGAGCCACCACGCCCAGCTAATTTTTTTTCTCCCAGTTTTTAGTTGACTGGCCAATTTTTTCTATTTTTAGTAGAGACAGGGTCTCGCTCTTGCTCAGGCTGGTTTCGAACTCCTGACCTCACATGATCCTCCTGCCTGGGCCTCCCACAGTGCTAGGATTACAGGCGTGAGCCACCACACCCAGCCTAACTATGTTCCTAATCTGAGAAGCTTCACCAATAAGCACTTAAGAAGAAAGCACATTTGGAACTCACTCCAATGGCCAAGTGGCAGGAGCCTCTAGGAAATAACATGGACCACACTGAGTGTGTGCTCTGTAAACTTGCATTGCACTTGTCTTTACGGAAACATGTGGCATGAAAACACTTTTGAGAAACTGGTTAAATGCAAAACACACCTAAAATATTCAGTTTTTAGAGGATTCTATCAACCTAAACAAATTCACTTACATGACTTCAATACTAATACCTTGTAAATTATACATATGCTTTTTCAACTATGTACATTTATGTTCATACCACACACAGATTCTCTCTTCTGAATCCATATTGTACATTTTCTTAATTGCTCCAACATGGCCCAGTTCCATTCAGAGAGAAATCAACAATTGTGATCAGGAGAAGGGCAGGGGGAACCTCGATAAAAGGGGAGGAAACATGAGCGGCTTTACCGTGTCACGCCCACCATTCTTCCAGGCATCATCCTCACCAAGTTCCCTCTGACAGCAAAAAAGGCTGCGTGTGGCCCCCCATAGCCCAGGGGCACTCCAAATCTCTGTGAGTTGCCCAGGGCAATGTCTACCCCAAATTCTCCAGGTGGCCTCAAGATGCACAGAGCCAAAAGGTCAGTGGCACAGCAGGCCAGGCTCTAGAAAGGAAACGAGAAAAAAAAGGACAACGTTGCTACGTTTCCCTGACAGTAGGGGGAGAGGGGTAAATTATCTCAACCAGAGCAAGACTGGCAGAGCAGACTCATATCCTGCAAACTCCATTTGCTCATTCACTCATTCAACAAACATTCACTGAATGCCTACCATGTGCCAGGAATCAGTGAGCAAAACAAAAGTGAAGAATGGAGGAAGGAGAGGTTTTCCATTCCGTGGGATAATCATGAAGAAATTACGGCACAGCAAAGGACAAATAGATGTTAGACAGATAGGTAAGGTCTGCCTACCGCAGTCTCATGGGCTCTCTCCACAAGTTCTGCAAAGTCTTCTACCTTCCCCTCTGTGTCTGGGTACTGGAACAACACTCCACTGACATCTTTTCCACTGAAATCCATTTCATGGGGTAACTTCAGCTCAATGAGGACTCCAGCATATCTGGAAACACAGAGGACAAAGAACAATCATGCTTTCGGTTTACAAGGGAAAATTAATTAACTAACCTTTGTTTTCAGCAAGACAGCTTCATTTTCTACACCTCCCCTCTGTGGGCTCCAAGCCTACCTCATCCCACCCCTGGCCCGTCAGTGGTCACAGAGCTTCACAGCAACTCAAGTGCATTCAACAGCTCAGCTTCTGTTTCTCTCTCCTGCCCCTACCACTCTCCTCCCCTTCTCCCTGTCCTGTCACTATCTGCTCCTGAGAGAGGAACAGGATCAGCGCTTCCTAGGGCTACAGAACCAATACCTGTAACACCAGAGCCATCACCACTGTTACCTTGATTAGTCTTAAGCAACTAGGAAGGCATCAGTAAGACTAGGAAGAATTCCTTAGATTCTTAAAACTATCTAATGCCATTCACATGTCAGAAAACCCCTTTTGAAGGGATGGTGGTATTGGTGGAGAGAAGAATGCCCAACTTCTGTAAAGGAGAAAGCAAGTATCTACCAGGGGTGGTTGTGCCAGGTTTGTTTTACCTGATTAAAGCACTAAACAAATATAATAGACTTTCAACTACATTATACTACACCCAGGCATTGTGCATTCCCTGTGAAATATGTTTCTAAGGAATACACACGAAATCATAAGAGCTGTATGTGAGTTCCATTTTTTCCCTTTGTTTTTCAAACTTTCCAAAACACCATTGAAATGACTTTTATATTTTTAATTTTCTTTTTACAAAAGAAAACAAAAAAGTTGGTAAATTCCTTAAAGCAAAGGCAACTGTGTATTTTTCCCTCAATTCTGACACAGTTTACTTACCAGAGAGATCCCTGGAAGAAAGTGGGAGGGAAAACAAAACTCAGCAACCCCCCTTTAAACCAAGTTTGCCTCCAGCCAGTTTGGAAGTGAGAAAAAAAGAGAAACAGCAGCTATCAGGAGCATGATATGAGCCCTGAGTTCAAAACACAAATAAAATTAAATTACTTGGCTCGAGTCTGGACGACAGCTATTGTCTGTGGGTGACAACGGGGGTCAACAAAAAATTTCCTCCTCTTGTTGTGCCTGTTGAAAAGAAAAAGCACATTCAAACATGAACATTAAAGAAATCAGACTGCTTTTTTAAAAATTTTTTATTTTTATTATTTTAGGGGTCTTGCTATATTGTCCTGGCTCGTTTCAAACTCCTAGCCTCAAGCAATATTTCTGCCTGAGCCTCCCAGCCTCCCAAAGTGGTAGGATTACAGGCATAAGCCACCATGCCTGGATGAAAATCAGACTAACTTCTTTTTTTTTTTTTTTTGTACCTCAGGCAGTTCCTTATGGAATAAGTTCTCATCCTCTCTCCCAGTTACCCCAGTGGGTTCACCATTACTGGCTCTGGGGTTAGAACAGACTAACTTCTAAGAGTGCAAAGCAAATGTATTACTCGGGATAAGTCTGAGCACGGAACAAAAACATAGTCATTAATAACCAATGACATTTATGGATTGGAATTCTACTTAAATCCAATTCTCATTCTAATCCCATTTAGCAAATTCAGTTGTAAAATCGTTGAAAGTGTAAAAAAAACACCAAGAGAAAAAAAAGAAAGAAAAGCAAAAGGCAATGGTTAGATACAAGTGAAAATGTAAAAATCAACTCTTCTAAATAAAAACATCTTAGAATTTTATCGCTAAAGGAGCATTTAGAGATTATCTAAATTCAGTTCAAGAGGCAAAGGACTCTGATAGGCTGTGACATGTGCAGGGCCACAGGGCTATTGAAGGAGAAGAGTTGGAGCTCTCCTGGGAGCTGTCTAGCAGCCCGTCATTTCAGGAAACAAAACTGGTGGGGACACTTAACAGTTCATGTATCATGAGCACATCCAGATAAAAGGAGAAGGTGGGGGTGGGGCACATGTACTGTGCCGTATACATTTAATTTCCCAGAAAGTTACACAATGAACAGTCAACAGTGGCTCCATCAGGGAGCCAGGACTGGGAAAAAAAAGTTTTACTTTTCATTATATGCTGCTAAACTGTTTGATTTTTTTTTCACTATGCACAGGTATTATTTTGTAACAAACATAAATTTAACAGAAGAGTAAGCAGAGTTGGGGAAATACAAAAATGATTAGTTATCCAATGCACAATGCTATTCACAGTTGGAATGTAAATAAATCTGGAGAAAAGGGCTATCTAAGCCTAAATGACCTGAATTGGAAGGTCATTTTTGGCTAAATATAAAAAGAAACAGAAACCTAAGTTCCTTAGCCTGCTTTTCAAGGGTAAATGTAAATGCATGCCTGCAGGAATGGGAGTTAGAAGGAAGCAAGTGAAGCATCTGCAGAGTGTGAGTGTGATTAGCCCATGCCCACTAAGCAGGTCAGGACAAACCCTTAGCAAACAACTAGGAAGCCCTCAGTTTCTGCAAGTGTGAGAGGAAGGCTTTTCTGTAGAAAAAGATGGGAGAGCAATGAGAAGTTGGGAACAAGAAAGAGAAAAGATAAAAATGAGTGAAAAGCTGAGAATAACCACCAGAGACGTGGGTGGATGATATTCCTTTGTTGCTGTCTGTCCCCGACAGGGGGAAGAACCTGACCCCACTCCCCAAGGCCGTGCAGGAAACGGAAAGGCCTGTGGCTGGAAGCACCCCAGAGGCGCATATAGGTGTTGAGCAAGCTTGGGGCTCATCCCCACTCCAAGTCTGTGAAAGCCAGGGAAGAGGTTTACACGGGCGCTTGGGGCCTAGGACGCAAAACCTCAGACACGCCATGCATGTGCACAGATTTCCCAACAAGATGACCACATACGTGAGAATTCTACCAGAAGTTACATTCCAAAGGACTCATGAGGCAAAGAATGAAGGAAGGGGAGGAGGAGGAAGAGAACAATTATTCACCATGCACCATGAGGCAGGTACTCTACTTCTAGAAATGGATCCTCAGGAAATACTCAGAAGTTTTGAGAAAGATTTACAATAGTGATGCATAGGAATAATTATTAACAACAGTAAAAGGTGAGGCCAAACTAAATGTGTAATAACACAGGTGAGATGAAATAAATCATGGTACTTCCACGCAAATGAGTACTGCCATGGAGATAGTAAGTCATATTCTACAAAGCTGAGTAAAGACATGTGGAAGTGTTCACGTTATCTTATAAAACATTGTAAAACATTAAATACAACCTAAGAACAATATCCTTCATAAAAGAGTATGGTATTATATATACATTAGATTACAGATGGTCAGTCTCTGGTCAATATCCATTCTTCCCTTCACCTGGACTAAGAGAACCAATATGTAGGGGGCCGCACTATGTCCAACTAAAAAAATTAGAAGGGGTGGCCAATGAAGTGTAAGTGAAAGTTGTTATATGGAGGCTTCTAAAAAACACTTTAAAGACGGCTCACTTAGCTAGGAGTCTTCCTTATCCTTCGCTTTTTCTTCCTGGGTGCAGATGCCACGGCTAGAGCTCCTGCAGTGGTCTTCTGACCATGAGAATTAAAGCCTCACGAAGGTGGCAGAGAGAGGGGAGCATGGGTCCTTGATAAAATCTCAGGGTTGCCATAACGCCCTTGAACTTAACATTACCTCTGGACTTAACATAATGTAGAGAAAACGAAATGTCTTTCTTATGTAATGTTAGACAATGGTGGCTTTTTTAAAACCACTAATATTTCAGATCTTTTTGTTACCTCAGCTAACCGATACGAGGACACCGATATAATGTGTCTCCCATATACAAAGGTGTGTGTGTGTACATGTGCTGTGTGCAACCAGCGTGGGCCCTGACCAGGCCAGTGTAGCCAGGCTGCACAGCAGGCAGTCTGGAGGTTGTCCCTCTTCCGGAGGAACCCCAGGCTGAGCCCCTCACCTGTGGCACAGCTGCATCGCCTCTGCAGCCGCGGTCGCCTCATCCAGCAGGGATGCATTGGCCATGTCCATGCCCGTGATGTCACACACCATGGTCTGATAGTTGAGTAAACTCTCCAGTCTCCCCTGAGACACTTCAGGCTGGTATGGAGTATACTGGGTGATCCTGTGGGGGAAACAAAGGCCACGTCCAAACTTTGACTCTGCTGTTCAGAAGCTCACAAAACGCTTCATTTTAGAATTCAGTACCTGAAAATTGGTTGCCTCTCGTGAACTTTTGTAAAGAAGCTCAGAATTAATCATAGTAACAATGTTCTTGTTTGGGGATAATCATTACTTATTTTTCTATCCCTCTTTGTTATCTTTTTGTCTTACATTGTGATTTTAATGATCTTATTGTATATTTTTTTTTTATTTCAGCTGGCTCTTAAAACGCACTTGAGACTACCTAAGACATTATAAACAGAAATGTCACTTCCTATTACCTTTCCTCTGGGTAAAAGAAAACATCATTCAGTTTACAATAGGGAAGCATCTCAGAATCTAATATCTAACACTCAAACTACCCCCCTTTTCAATGGATCTTTGTTTTATGCTAACAAGGAGAAGTTCTATGTGCTAAGGATTTAATGAAGTCCATTTAAGAACTCCCACTATTCAGTTACTAAGAGCCAATGGAAGCTAACTCCATGACTACCAAAATTTCAGGATACAAATAATTAAAAGGCAGCATAGACATGGATTGTAATTTTATGTCCTCCAGTTATTAGCCAAGAATGTGGCTTTGGATATGTGAGTTCGCCAACTTAGTTCCTTCATCCCTTTTTAAATTCCTTCATTCATTCACCCATCCTACAAATATTTCTGCCTAGTAAATGCCAAGAACTGTTATAGGTTCATAAGCAAGATGGGTAACAGTCCCTGATCTCAAGAAGATATTCTAATAGGGAAAAAGAAACAATAAATTAATGAAATCATTTCAGACTGATCAATGTTTTAAAGAAAATAAAATAAGATGATAAGATACAGGGTGACTGAGGGCTTGTGATGGAGCTGCCATGTTTTTACCAAAAGTCTACCCACTCGGACTACCACCAAAGTGGGTCAGCTCTGAGGCCATGCACCTGCCTGGGACTGACAATGGTTTATGTCTCTATTGTTTTTGTACTTTCAAGCCAAAAGAATTCTGGAAAAAGTTTTAGGTGTTTTATTTTGTTTCATTTTGCTTTTCATTTCTTCAATCCCCTTTCTTTTCTTCCTGTTATAGTAATCATGTTCAGGATATTGTATCCATCTATTTCCTTTCTTTCTTTGCTCTTTTTTGAACACTTCAAAATTAATTATCTTCTTGTCTTTGAGGGAAAGTGGGATACGGAGGTTCTTTCCAAGCAGTATATAATGTCAAGACTTTGAAATAATTTCCTGAAACTTATTGGCATAACAATGTGTGTGTGTGTCTGTGTGTGGGTGTGTGTACATACAGCAGCATGAATTCTTGCCTCAGTTAACTCCTTGAACAGCCTGGCTTAGCAACTGTAAATTAGTTTGCTACATTCTAACTGGGTGGTGAACTGGAATGAATGAAACACACAATACATAGTGCAGGCCAGTAGAAAAGGAATCTGAACAAAAACGGGGTCATACAAAAGGCATAGAAAACTGGCAGTTGTGTTCTCAAATCAGACAAGACCTTCACACACAGCTTGCCACCATGAAGAGAGATGCACTAAAAGGGGAATGATGAAATAAGCTAGACAACACGCATATAATGTAATACTATGCACTCTTTGAAAACGATGCTTTAAAAGAATATTTGCTTTAAAAGAATATTTCCTAACATAGAAGATGCTCACCATAGATTAACTTTAAAAGTAAGATATAAAATACTATGATCTCATTTTTGTAAATTTATAAAAAACAAGTACGTGAACCAAAATGTAAACTGGCTTTCTCTGGGTGATGAGATTAACATTAATTTTTTTTTTAAGTTCCAAATATTAAAGACAACGGCTAACATATTAACCATCATCTTTGGTTCAGGAACACATTTACTAACTTTTTAATGATGTTATACATGTTCATAGTTACAAGTTAGAAATTCTAAATAGCTATTAAGAAAATAAAATCACTCATAATCCACGAACTTTAAAGTCACTACAGTTAACATTTAGGTGCATTTCTTTTCAGTCTATTTTCTACATCATAATCATATTTACATTTAAAAATAGGATTATAGTCTATGTAATGTTTTGTATTGTGATTTTTTTTCAGTTCACATTATTCCGTGGACAATTTCTAATAATTTTAAATATTTTTAGAAATATAATTTTTATTGTTCTATGGTATTAAATCATTCATTTCAAAAATCATGTAAATTATGATGTATTCACTTAAATCATAATTTATTTGACAACTTCCCTCAAGTTGAATATTGCTTTTGATTCTAAATATTAGAAATAATGAACATCCTTATCCTTTTATTATTTCCTTAGGATAAATTCCTGAAAGTGGAATTTCAAATCACATGTAACAATTAATGTTAAGGCTTTCATGTTCCTCGCCAGAAAGTGCAAATGTGTCTGTACTCTCTTTAAGCAGTACAGCGATCCACAGATTTCCCTGCATCTTCAAGAACACTAAGTATTAAGAAACTGAGTTTTAACTCTTATCCTTTTACTACAGTCATGTCACTTAACAATGGGGATAGGTTATAAGAAATGTGTCATTAGGCAATTTCATCATCTTGGGAACATCAGAGTGAACGTACACAAACCTTGATGGAATAGCCTACTCCACACCTAGGCTACATGGTGGGATCCTATTGCTCCCAGGCTACAAACAGCACAGCATGGTAATGTAGTGAATACTGTAGAAAACTGTAACACCGTGGTAAGTATTGTGTATCTAAACACATATAAACATAGAAAAAGTGCAGTATTATAATCTTATGGGACCACCATTGTACGTGCAGTCTGTCATTGACTGAAATGACATTATGTAGCATGTGACTGTACTTGTGAACTGGGCCACATAACTAAACCTCTCTCTAGCCAGTTTCTCTTGGCTATCAATGGAGATGAGATCACCAATATCAGAGATTTTTCTTAACACTCAAATCAGACTACTATACATAAAGTATTTTGGAAATGGTAACATACTGTTCAACTGTTATTCCAGTGAATAGCAACTATAAATTAGCAACTATAAATTATTTTCAATGCAAAGGAACATTTGAAAACCGTTGCTTTTAAAATCCATACCTTTTGGAAATTTACATGTCTATATGTCTATGTATGTTTTAAAACTCAGTATACCATCAATATATTCAATGACCCACAGGCTCTTGAAAATTTGGGGTTTTTCCTCTGTTAATTTAAAAGGGGTCTTAATTTAAAAAGCACACATTCACAGAACTTTTGCAAAGTTCTCATAGCTCTATTCAGATATTAGATATTTCTACTCGAAGACTATTTTTGACCAAGCATGGTGGCTCACACCTGTGATCCTAGCACTTAGGGAGGCCAAGGTGGGAGGATTGCTTGAGGCCAGCAGTTTGAGACCAGCCTGGGCAACACAGCGAAACCCTGTCTCTACAAAAAGTAAAAACAAAAAAGAAAACTCCCAAAACTATTTATGCAAATTAATCATATCCCACGTTTCCTTCACATTCCCTACCCTTCCCAACTAGACCCCCAAACAATTTTGCTTCCTGAATACTTATTCCTTCTAAAATATCACAAAAGTTTTTAGCACTAAACAATGACCAATTCTCATTAATCTTCCTTCTGATGTATATCCATCCCCTTTTCTTCATTGCCTTACTAGTCTAACACAGTGCTAAAAAATAGGAAATTAACTAGTATTTGCGGTATAAATGTGTACATTTGACTCCCCTACTCAAATACCTTTCATGGCTCCCCATGCCTGCAAGAAAAATTCCCAAACTCCTTAAGCACAGTCCTTTACACCTTAGACTGCACTGTCCCTCCTTACATCACAGACTTTTGGGATTTAATATTCCCCTCCTTACCTTGTTCAACATTCCTCTCCTCTTTTTTTTTT
>NW_012148252.1:2633283-2636111 GCF_000956105.1 Propithecus coquereli | reverse complement strand
CATAGATTCTGTCGTATCAAACAGCACCAATCCCAAAAGGAGGGAAAGAAAGGCCTGGGAGCCTCCCCCTTTCCTCCTCTGTAGTTGGAGATCACTTCCCAAAGGGCAGAAGATGCAAAATGCAATGCCCTGATCTTCCCTCAGGTACTTTTAGAACCATGGCCTCTGCCTCTCAAGGGATGCCCGAGATGCTTTCTTGTTTACCATTGGGATATAAACCTCTATTTGGTTCTTTAGGTCATATAACAAGCAGCAACTGTAGCAGGGAAGTGGACTAGGGGTTGTTTTTTCTTTTCAATGGCAGGAGAAGTGCTTTCAGTTGTGTTCAATCAGTGAGGGGGCGGAGTGGGTAGGGGACACGGGTGGGTGAGCACACACACACCTAGAAGAGTAGAAGTGAGTTGTCTAATTGGTGAGGCAAGGTCAGAACAAGTAACTGAGCATGCACAGCTCAGGCCCTCCTCTTGTTTTTTCTAGAAGAGCCCATCCACAAAAGACACATATTCTCTTTCTCTACAAAGTGCTAGCAATATAGTGGATATTATGATCTCTCTTTATCTGATGCTATGTCCTTTCTCAGTTGATTGTGAACCCAGAATATTGGGGGGAAAGGGGACACAATTATTGGTCCCCCTTAAAATCCTGACAGAAGATAGTGGACTGAGATTATCTCCCAGACTCCAACACTGCCCCACTGAGTTAGCTCAAATGGTAGCCTAAAGTCCCAGACTCTCCAACAAGGAACAAAGCTCTGAATCCACCCACCTGCAGGTTTCGTACCTTGCTCAAAGACAGCACAGAAATTAAGTTGGAGAGAGGAAGAGATTACCAGCATCCACAATTTAGAATACTAGAAGATTTTATGGGACTAGAAGTGGGAAGAAACTTCTATTTCCTTAACATTCAAACAAGGAAATTTTCCAAGACAGAGAAACCTGGTAGGTTCCTGGAGGGTAGAGACAGCTCTAGGGTGTCTCCGTGTAGGTTCTCAGATTCCATGGGGAAAAGTGGAGGATGAAGAATCACGCAAATCATAGCACCCCTGTTCTTGAGCCAAGAGATACATTACCATCCTGAGTTCTCCAGTAAGTTCCGCAAAATTGTCTGCGGCACTGAGCAGTTATAATAGCCCATGCCAATATACGATCTCCAGATCTGGTTTTTGCTTGAAATGGCGTGCAGAGTTGTAAGGATTTCATTTTCACCTGATTGTGGGAAAGAGAGAAATGTTACAGAGAGAAAATGTCTCAGAAAGGAGCCCTAATTGCAATTTAAAACCCTCATTTTGTTTTAATATTTATATGAGAATAGCTATATGGAACTTGTAAGAATCATCCATCTAACCAACACTAAGTACTGTATGTGGGAATCTGAAAAAAATCCCCACTCCATTTCTCCTCAAGGTTGGCCCCTCATAATTGTTTTCTTTCTTCTTTTTTTGGCTCTATTTGCCAGAATTGCCCAATTTTAACCCTTCCCTTCTTCCAGGTTTCTTCTGTTCCCTCTGTTTCTGTTGTATTTACTCTAAATAAAAAAAATCTATCTTGTTTTCAGTAAAATATTGTGTTTTCCCTTTTAAATTGCCTTATACTCTCCAGAAGCAGGCTGTTTCAGTTTTAAATAACACACGGCCTACATTTTCTCTAAAATTGTTCTATTCAGTTGGACATTTTTCCTTTGTGTCCAAAAGGCGACTTAGGAAAAGCCCATCACCCACAATGCAAAGTATCAGTTGTAATAATAGACCCACATGCAGTTTTAACCAGCATCCCCATTATGGCACTTAGGTAATTAAGTAAGAAATGTTAAAGATCTTGGATGCAGTGCATAACAACACATTTGTATAATAACAACAAAATAATAATAGCATCTGACATTTATTGAGCATTATTCTGCCAGGAATTCTACCAAATTCTCTTCATGCAGGCTAGGAAACTGAGGATTGAAGACATCACTTGCCCAAGGTCACACAACTTTAAAGTAAAGGATTACTAATCCAGTCCCTCCAATTCCAGATTCCACCCTTTAACTCAAGGGGCAAGGTTGAGATCTGCTACAAATACATCAATTACACTGAAGGGTCCTTTTTAGATACAAATGACAGTACATGGTTCTTTCTCTGCCCCTCTGTATATAGATAAATCATGCCACTAAACTTTATCTGGGATTTAACTACTTCAACAAATTTCTGGCTTTAAGATCTTCTTAAGGACTCGGTCACTGAAACCTTGGAATTGATTGATTTCATTGTTGCTCTGTTGTTAGCCTTACGGGACTATCTGAATACTATTCAATCCTTCTTTATCCTCCCGGAAAATACTTTCATCCTCCACCCCACCCCAGTCCATACACATGCCCCACCCTCCTACTCCATACACATTCATAGGAAATACATTAACAAGAGATGTCACTTTGACAGAATAGATTAAGGAAAGAGAGGACGGTTTTGTATGAATGAGTTTCATGGGTTACTATAATCCAACTGTCTTACAGAAGATAATCGTGCCTTCTTCCACTGAAAGTTCAAGAAATAAGTGAAAGACAGTAAACCCAATTCTGAGGAGATAAGGACAGCAAGCTTAGGAACAACCATGCAAGAAATTCAATCACTTCCCAGATAATCTTCTGGGGGCAGAGTGATTCAGACAGCCAGTAGGAGGGGAGATTAATTAGCAGTGCCTGCCAGGCACAGCCAGCTTCAATTAAGATGCTCTGCAAGAGGGACAGGTCCCTGCTCCATATCACCCCATCAGAACAAAAGGTCCAGCTCTCATTGAGAACAGTTTCTGAAGGGCTTGGCCTGTCAAATCAAGATTCTTTCTACATTA
>NW_012148252.1:2631568-2633233 GCF_000956105.1 Propithecus coquereli | reverse complement strand
CTTTTCATGTTGGAAGGCCACATTAATTTAGCTGTAATCAAGGCTGAATTCAAGAAACTTCAATTAGATATACTTTAAAATGTACATTATTTTGTAAAAATCTAACTATGTACTTAATAATTTCAGAAAATAAAAACTATTAATTTCAAAGTTAACTAACCTTTAAAAAAAAAAAAGTCTGTATATACAAGAGGGCATTTAGTTCAGCTCAAATGGGAGGCTTGATATATTTGAACTGGCGTTAACATTTATCCCAAAATAATCAGTATTCTATATCATTTTAGCTGTGACTTTCTTTTGGAATTGGGAAGGAGGGAGGCAGGAGGACAAACACTCCTGAGACGCTCTCCTTTTAACACTGGGGTCAAAATTATACTAAACAGAAATAGCCACAAAGAAAATACAAAAATCTGATATTAGTTACTGATGTTATCAGCAGTTGAAAATCTGTGGGCACCATAAAATAAATTCCAGACTTGATGTGAATTTTCAAGAGGCCAAATGTTTGTATTCTTTCGAGGCTATGCTGTCCATTTATTTTCACCTCACGTCACCGGATTTTGTTGGTTTCATCTCTATGGAAACCATTCAGAAGGATGATAATGTGAAGCCTACCACCCATGTGTGCACAGCCCTCCCTATCAGGGCTGGGAGAGTGCAGTTTCATTCTCTGGTTCAGATAAGCTTTCGGAGAACGGAAAGAAACAATATTTAAAATATACCCAAAAAACAGAGTCTGAAAAGCACAGAACAACATTGTCTTCCTTTCAGAATGCTGGCTGCTCCTAGAGTAAATTAACACATCTACTCACAGCTGGGCAGCAATATGGTGAATATTCTGTACAGCCACCAAGAGCAAAGGCCGCTGACCAGTACTCAGATGGCTGGAATGCTGCGGCCCATTCATGTACTTTTGAGGCTTTTTTTTTAAGGTGGAAGAGAGACAGACCATTTGTTTTTGAAATCAACCTTGGAGTTTACCATTCAAACTTGTACAAACACCACAGTGAAAAAGAAATGTTCAGCTATGCAAGCACATTTACATGCACAGCAAAAGCAGACGAACTGGGTCTGTGATTTTCCTGTTCTCTTATTAATAAATTACAAGGGAGTATATGAAACTGAAAGCTATGTACTGGGATGATAACGCAGGAGCGATTGTGCCAACAGATCTGGCTCTATAATGATGTAACACAAATAATTGTATCTAGGACAAAGCGAGCGCACACACCCGGAAGGGCTACGTATGCATTTATGGAAAAGCAGACAAAAGATGCAATGTTTTGATCAATTTTTTAAGATTCATTGATTTGGAGCATGAACATGGGTATTTCAAAAGCTCCTGCTGAGGCAATTCCATGACTTCTCATTGAGGGAATCCCACTTTCCCTTTACTAAAATTGATTTTTATATGTGTTAATCTGGAAGACAATCTCTGTACCTTGCTATAAATACCTTTGAATTGCAGGGACTACTATTTACTCTGCCCCTCACATCATAATGGTCCTATTAGAAATTAAAAGTGGGTGGGGAGTGGTGGCTCACGCCTGTAATCCTAGCACTCTGGGAGGCCGAGGCGGGAGGATCGCTTGAGCTCAAGAGTTCGAGACTAGCCTGAGTGAGAAGAGACCCCCGTCTCTACTAAAAGTAGAAAAAAAATTAGCC
>NW_012148252.1:2617283-2627763 GCF_000956105.1 Propithecus coquereli | reverse complement strand
GCTTGAGCCCAGGAGTTTGAGGTTGCTGTGAGCTAGGCTGACGCCACGGCACTCACTCTAGCCTGGGCAACAGAGCGAGATTCTGTCTCAAAAAAAAATAAAATAAAATAAAGAAATGTCAGGGATTGCCAGCAACCACCAGATGTTAGGAGAGAGGCGTGGAACTGATTGATTATCCTTCGGAGCTTCCAAAAAGGAACCAACCCTGCCAACACCTTGGTTTCTGACTTCCAGCCTGCAGAACTTTGAGAGATTAAATACATTCCTGTTGTCTTAAGTCACCCAGTTTGTGGCGCTTTGTTATATGGCAGCCCTAGCAAACTAATAAAAGAGGCTCTATCAGCCATTTTTAGGAGAGGCTGTGCTACTCTTGGGCCCTGCTGGCCAGTTAAATCACACCCACAGGCTAACGTGAACTCCAGCACTTTGCCAGACACATTTTTCTGTACATTGTTAAGATTCTATTAGGCCAGGCACAGTGGCTCATGCCTGTAATCCTGGCACTTTGGGAGGCCGAGGTGGGAGGATTGGTTGAGCTCAGGCATTCAAGACCAAGAGAGTGAGGCCTCATCTCTACTAAAAATAAAAAAAATCAGCCAGGCGCTAATACAGGTGGTGGTGTACACTTGTAATCCCAGCTACTTGGGAGGCTGAGGCAGGAGGATTGCTTGAGCTCAGGAGTTTGAGGTTGCTGTGAGTTATGATTATGCCACTGCACTCCAGCCCAGGAGACAGAGGGACACCCTGTCTCAAAAAAAAAAAAAAGAAAATTCTACTAGTAGGAGTAATCAACCAATAGTGTGTACTATGCTCTTTACTAAACAACCTTCTTATCCACTGGCATAAGAGAGCTGGCGCTACAGTTCTGGAATGTGTTGGAAGTCTGTGCAAAAGTGCAGCAGCTTTCCCCACCGCCCCTCAGTGTGACCCAGCCAGAGATCAACCCAGCAAAGCTAATTACCCAGCCCAAAGGTCTACACTGGGCACTGCTCATTCATTCTCACATCCTGACCTGGGAAAGGAAAGCAATATAGTGTTGCAGTCCTTTTGTTCCACAACAGGCAGGGCTGAGATAACCGACTTAATGGCAGATTTTTAACTGGCTCTGTGCATGGAGAAAATAACATGATCGTAGTTGAAATAATTAGAAATCGCTAAATGGAAATTGGTGGGAGCCATGAGGGTTATTTAAACCACCAACCTTCATAGTTAGCCAAACTGCCAAGATAATTCTTCCAGTGCAGGAATCTCCTTCCCCACACCCCTGCTGCAGGGGACATAATGAGATTAGAGCACAGGAATTTGGCTAGTGTGCCAAGAGCCACAATTATGGTCCCTCATTAGGTCAAGTTATCTGAAAAATGCACTACAAGGACGCAGATTCAGGAGCAGGTCGTGGAGATGACAAGAGCCCTGGAGGTCAGTGCTGAAATCTGAGAAGAATCCTGAACTAAATCCAAACTCCAGATCTCCTCCCTCTGGGAACACAAAATATCACCCTCCTACCTTCCTTCAGAAAAGTCTACTGCTCTTCCCCCATGTGTTCGTGCTCAAATGCATTATTTTGATTTTGCTTGTAGACTTTTGTAGAAGTTCTCTTTACTATGGCTTTATTTTCTACTCATGTGGTAGTAGCCCTAGCTGTGTATGCTAATTCCCACTGACATGAAACTTAGGGTTAAAGTTTTCATTATGGGTCTACACCAGAGGCAACTCCTGGGAAGGACTAAGTAGGTGGATAGGTGACCCCCACGAGAAAGGGGAGGGAGGCTAGGACCCTGGGAAGGGAGTGGGATACTTCACAGTCCTGACAATCGGCTCCACAAGACCAGACTCAGTTAAGAAGTGAAATCGAATGAGGGGATTGGAGGGGATTTGTGGCAGCCTCTTTTTTCACTTGCCAGAGAAGGAAGAGGAGAACCAAGCAAGATGGCACCTGCCACTTTAGAAGAGGACAGGAAGCCGAGGTATGAGGAACCCCACAAAGTGTTCACACAATTTTTCTAGCTTGTTGGAATAGGGCATAGGCACTGTAGGACCAACAAGCCTTGCTTCTCACAGTTGCCTTTTTTCTATTATAATTTCCTCTAGTGATTGTAAAATTTTCCTTTTCCCCTCTTATAAAATCAGACCGTGGCAGTTGAATTAACAGGAACCTCAGCAAGGGGAGCCCAAGGAAAGCCACCCCAGGGGCATTTAGAGGGGGTTGTGGGGGGCAAAATGGGCCCTCTGCTCCTAAGAACTTCCTCCTGAGGCTCTCTCAGCTTGAAACTTCTGTGTCTCAAGATTGACAATTTTCACACATCCAGGTCTTTACAATTAATTATTTTGTTCTTCCTTTATACTAATTGGCCTTTTTAAAATTTCCAGTGTTTCATTCAACTGTGAAAATCATCAGTGCTTCCATGGGGGCTGCTGATATGTCTGGAGACCATAGACCATCAACTAGATTGGTGGAGAGGTCTGAATTTTCCTTTCACAAGAAAATCCACTGTCTCACACTTCCCAGAAGAGCTGTCCAGGAGGAAATGGGCAAAGGTCAAGTCCAATTGTGAGAGCCTCGCCTGGAGCCCAGCTCCCAGCTCCCAGCTCCCTTCCTGGAGCTGTCTCCTGCCACCCAGGCCCAGGCCCTGGCCTACTTCCATGTCTGCAGCTGTAACGAAGAGAATATACCACACTGGACAGCCAGGAACCCACCGGTACATTCCACATCCGTGTCCCCAGATACACATCAGCATCCCACAGAGCAGCCACTTACACACTTGAATCAGACACTTGAAATTTTTTAAAGGCAAACTGGCATAAATAAGGGGCAAAATAATTATAGATAAGACCCTGAAGCATAAATATGGTCAAAGTTAAGACACAGAAGTTTCTAATCCTATAAATATATACTCTAGTCTCTAGAGGACCAACCAGACTTCTCCAGCACCTGTAGACTCTGCCCCATCCAGTTTGGGGATAATATGAACTCTCTGTATAGGTCATCATCACAGCCTGGTCTTTATGCCCAATTTTACCTTCTGTTGAGGACAAAGTGAGTTAACAGAATGAGCTGTCCGCTGTACACCAAGCTAATGGACATTCTTGAGCCATTAAGAGTAGAGTAGGTGCCTAGTCATGCTTCTACAAGTGTGAGTGGTGTGAGAAGCCTTTCCCGTTCACTCATCCATTGCTCATCAGGGCCAAACTTCCCAGCTAGAAGCAAAGACTCTCTGTGACTTGATGAACAGAGAGTTAAGCTGCTTCTTCCTGTGATAATTATCTAAGACCTCAGGCTTCCCCCTAGCCACATAAAATAAAAGGTACTACTCCTCCAACACACAGCTTAGTGCCTGAATTGTTTCAAATGTTTGTTCACTGGTTGCCATTTCTCATACCCACTCATGAAACCTCACTTCAGCCAAATGTCCACAAGAACCAACCTAGTGTATTTAGAAGCCCAGAGTTTGAGTTACTTCGAAGCCAACACAGCAATGGATGGGGAGGAAGAGAGAAAAGAGGGAAAAGTCCACAATCAGAGATCAACCTGCCAAACCTACCTGAAATTGAACTTAGCAGAATCGGGCCTGTAAATGCAAGTTTAGAGGCATGATTGGGTCTAAATGAAGTCCCAGATCCTAACCAAACATACAATGCTCACCACTGCACTTTTCTTCTCCCTTGGAAAAGAACTCCGTTTCTAGAAAAAACAGTTTGAGATGAGGTTCTCAATCCCAAAGTGGCAGCCTTTTCCCCCTACCTAGTAAGAGAAGCATCATAAAAAGACAATTGTGCCATCCAAACCTTGGGCTGCATGGCCTTAGGAAAAATCTGAGTACTAGGAATAGGGAGGAGAAAGAAAACCAGATTTTCCCCGAGAGCACATCTCACAGCAGGGCACATTCCTCATACTTCTCCTTCCAACTTGACAAAATAGCTTGCTCCTGTGCACAGGCCTAATTCCTGTAACTATCTTCCTGAACTCAAATTACGATGAAACTAACCAGGGGGAAACCAGACAGAATGAGAAACTTGGAGACAAGCTGTCATTTTCCAGATGCTTGGCTACTGCTCTGCAGGACAGCCAGGCACTGTGCATTGTTTTGCACTCCTAGCCATGAAGGAACTCAAGCAATTCTTCAAGAACCTAAGCAGTAAGTTCTTTTCTTGCAGAATAAACACCTGCTTCTAACCTTGTTTGTTTCTCTGTCTCAGAGCATTGCACAATGCCCCGGTCCTCATGTACCAAGAACAGAGTTCACTGGCCTCTTGGCACCACCACCTCCTAAGAATTGCAGGTGAGGGCTCCCACTGCTCCTGCTTCTCAAAATTCAAAATAAGTGCTTCCTCCTTACAGTATTCCACAGAAGAGCCTTTCTAATAGCAGCTCCCTTGCCACTTTGCCCAAAATGCCAAAAATTGTGCACCAACCACTACACCAAATAAATGCTTTCTAACAGGAATAAGACACTTGAGCTGTCAAATACTCAATGCACTACTAGGGCTAGGTTTGAATTTCCTATATATGTGCACTTGCACAACTGTAAAAATGTCATTGAAATGGACAGGCAGGCTATGTGACTCAAGATATCTGCTGTGCCTAAGCACACACACATGCACACAGTGTTTCCCGTCCTTACCCCATTCCCCCGAACACAACTCTTACTATGTGTTTTTTGGCCTCAATTATGTGGAAAACCATATCCATGCTTTGCTTTTGCTTCTTTGACAATCTAAAAATGCAATGCCTAAGATTCCACACAATGTACACATTATGTTATTATTTATATTTTCAAAAGAAAAAATACATACATATGCTTATATTAACAAAACATCTTTGAAATGATAAGAAATTGATAATAGAAGCAGGAATCTTTTCCCTGAATGTCTTCTTGTGCTTTTGAGTTTTGAACAATGTGCCTATATTATTTATTGAAAAATCAGCACCCATTTTGGGCAGGCGTGGTGGCTCACACCTGTAATCCTAGCACTCTGGAAGGTCGAGGCGGGTGGATTGTTTGAGTTCAGGGGGTCGAGACCAGCCTGAGCAAGGGCGAGACCCCGTCTCTACTAAAAATAGAAAGAAATTAGCTGGACAACTAAAAATATATAGAAAAAATTAGCCGGCCATGGTGGTGCATGCCTGTAATCCCAGCTACTCCGGAGGCTGAGGCAGAAGGATTGCTTGAGCCCAGGAGTTTGAGGTTGCTGCGAGCTAGCCTGATGCCTTAGCACTCTAGCCCAAGCAACAGAGTGAGACTCTGTCTCAAAAAAAAAAAAAGAAAAATTAAAATATTATGCCTTGAATGAAACTTTCCTTGTGAAACATACAGGTGCAGACCCCTGTCAGTCCCCAGAGCTGACAGGCCGTCCATGGGGCATATTGGGGCAGCCCAGTCAGCAGTGCCATGCACGAAACAGCAACCAACCAGCGTCAGAGCCTCCTCTTGCTCCTCGCCCTCCATGCATTTGGCAAGATACTAGGAAAAGGTCTCCTAGGAAATCATCAGGGCTGAAAACCAACACATTCATATTGGAATTTGCCCAGACAATGTCACCAGTTTGAGAAAGGCCTTCCTCTGCCAGAGGCTGAAGGGGAAACTGGGGCCAGAATGTGAGGACAGAGACTGCCTGGGCAGATTTTTCTTGCCAACATCCAGATCCTTGGCTTCAAAGCTGTGCAAGAAACCATGGGGTGGGGCTGGGGTGTCAATCAAGATAAACAGACCATGAACAGCAGCGTGTCAGGAATTTCTGATTTTTCTGAATGGAAGCCAGAATTTGGATACAAATTCCATCCTCCTGCTTAGCCTTTCCTTACTTAACGCCATCCAGTCATTTACAGCACCCTTTTCTCTCTCCCATAAAAACCTGGTTTAAGCTCACTTACTCAGCCCACATACCCAACTCTCTGCTATTTGTCAAATTTCGTCCCTGGGCAGAGGTTTTACCACCTAGGTCAGTTATATCACAGAATTTGTTGGGCCCGGCGCAGTGGCTCACGCCTATAATCCTAGCACTCTGGGAGGCCAAGGTAGGAGGATTGCTTGAGGTTAGGAGTTCAAGACCAGGCTGAGCAAGAGCGAGACCCTGTCACAACTAAAAATTAGAAAAAATTAGCCCGGTGTGGTGACACACACCTGTAGTCCCAGCTACTTGGGAGGCTGAGGCAGGAGGATTGCTTGAACCCAGGAGTTTGAGGTTGCTGTGAGCAAGGCTGATGCCACGGCCCTCTAGCCTGGGTGACAGAGCAAGACTCTGTTTCAAAAAAAAAAAAAAGAATCTGTTCATTCTAGGAAGCCAAGCCAATCTATATGCCCATAGTACAGAGTGGAAAACTCTTTGAATTGAGAACAGCAGGGCCACACACAGATGAGGATGAGGTTGGGGCACACACACAGGCCCTACCTGGGGCTTCGCCTTCCCTGGCCCTAATCCTGCCAGGCTCTTCCCCATTCAGCCAATTAATGGCCCACCCCACCCCACTCAGCCTTGCATAACCCCCAGGCTTAGAGCCCTCCTCAGGACACCTCCACCCAAAAGGAGCTGAGGAATGTCCCATCTGTGTTTCTGATGGCTCCTTGGTCCCTTGTATCCGCATAGCACTCCCTGCAGCGCTTCCTGCTCCCCGGAGATGCACAGCTGCGAGATCCTACCAGCTGTGGGGAAACCAGAGCATCGTCTGTTGTGAGAGGTGGGATGAGGGACACTATGTCTGTTATTTCGCTTCTTGGACTTGGATCATACTCCTTTCTATGGGAGGCATCTCTTCATTTAATCTGTGAACATTTTTAAAAGAAACGTACAGAGAAACATTGCAATTCATAATATTTATCTGGAACACCAGCTGACCTACGTAATCAGGCCAGATGGTTAATTTGAAATGAGACTCAGTGGAAGTCCCGGAGTATTTGTTTTTCCTCTTTGCTGCCCTGAGGATATATTGTTATGGCCGGCAGAGCAAGAACAATAAGAGAAGGGTATGTTCTAAGAGTCCAACTCAAACAATTTATCATGCTTAGAGAAAGATAATTTTTTATAGATCAAAGGCATATGGAGAAATTTGCAGTCCAACCCAGAATCTTTTTTTTTAATTTTATTATTATTTTTTTATTCCAGTCAAATTTAGCAGTGGGGGGTTGAATACCAACATTAGTGACACTAATGTTAATAAGTTCTGATAACCCACTACCATCGGACCAGCCCCAACCCAGAATCTTAGCAAGTAGATTGTAATCTCTTTGTGGGCAGGGGCACGGCAGGTTGCTAGGCCCATAGTAAGTGCTCAGAAAATATGTGTAAATCAATGTGTTGTGACGAAAATTCACCTAAACTTTCACACACAGCTAGCTCACTCTTCCCAGTAACTCACCCATCACAGAATCCGTGAAGACAAATCAATGAACAAATTATACTCACATCTGGTTCAACTTCATCCCTAAAAGCATGTGCTTCAGAAACATCTATAAATGAAAATCTGCAGCTATTAAGAAAGTTGTTAAACAATGCAGTGCCTACAATAATTTCAGATTTTCAGAAATTTTATTTCCTCACTGTCCAATCAATATGTTGATGATACAGGCATTGAGAATCCTCACTAAAATTCTCACTTTGATTTTTGTATAAATACTCTGGGCTTATATAATAGGTAAAACAAAAGTCAAAATGAGATCAAAGTTATTCACACATCACATAACTGAGACTTATCAAAGCAAGGCACAGTGCTATTTGGTGTGGTGGAAAGAGGACAGAAAGTACAGAAGTGATTAAGGCCTCGGGTTCTGGCTTTTAAGAAAATAAATAAGAATAATAATAAAAAAGAATATAAGTCAGAACACAGCAAGCAGCTCACAAGTTTGTCTAGCACCTGTCCGAAGGCAGGTCAGGCCGTCGCTCCCGCTCTCACAGGGCTGGTCAGAGCTCACCGGCGAAATGCGGATGGGGCCGCCTCACCTCTCTGCGAACCCAGTTGACCTGAGCTGACCAGTGGACCTTAAAGTCCTCACTTCAGCTGAACTCAGTCACCATACTTCTCGGTTCCTGCTGCCAGGTCACTGAATGGTGCTGAGGTGAGGGGACCCTAAAAGACCTTACAAATTCATGCCATTCACTTTCATTTCCTTCACCCAGGTGGATCTAGATTCCTCACCACCCAGGTGGGCACAATAGCTCTTCTGAAATTCCACTTATCCCCAACGCTCAGTCTCTCCCTTCCTGCCTCTCATGCAGAGAGATCCTCAGACAGACAGCCCCTCAGCTCCTCCCACCTCAGAAGGACCTTGCATCTTTTTTTTTTTTTTTTTTGAGACAGAGTCTGGCTCTGTTGCCTGGGCTAGAGTGCCGTGGCGTCAGCCTAGCTCATGGCAACCTCAAACTCCTGGGCTCAAGCGATCCTCCTGCCTCAGCCTCCCGAGTAGCTGGGACTACAGGCATGCGCCACCATGCCCGGCTAATTTTTTCTATATATATTTTTAGTTGTCCAAATAAGTTCTTTCTATTTTTAGTAGAGATGGGGGTCTTGCTCTTGCTCAGGCTGGTCTCGAACTCCTGACCTTGAGCGATCCACCCGCCTCAGCCTCCCAGAGTGCTAGGATTACAGGCGTGAGCCACCACGCCCGGCCGGACCTTACAGCTTTATGTGGACTTTCCTCCCAATTGCGCCTTAAGAGAGGTCCAGAATATGACACAGGAGTCCATAACCTCCTGCCTGGAAACTTATCATCCTGACTCTCATGATTTCATCTCTGGCTGTTCTGCCTCCCTCCTTCCACATGCTCTGTTTCCCAACATCCTGGCTTTTACTTTCTTCCCCACGTTCTATCCCTGGGAAATTTCATTCCTTCCCATGAATTCATTCAGAAGATACACTAAATCAACCACTCCATCTTTTATCTCTCTTTTGAGCTGTACGTTCTACTTTCCAACTCATGTTTCAACTTTTCCAAATGCATGTTCCATGAGAACCTCAAACCCAGTTCTGCTCAAGGAGGACTCGATCTCTCCCTCCAGGATGCTCTTTTCCCAGCTCTCTCTCTATAAATGACATCACCATCAATCCAAGGCACCCAGTCTAGAAACTGACTGCCAGCCCCATCTGCTGCCCCTCTGGATCAACCACCATGTTTGTCCTGGGCTGCCCCAGCCAATGACTAAGCACAGCAGGACTAATGCAGACTCAGTCTTTTGAGACATGAGACTTCTCAGCTGTAGCTCAAAAGCTCCCTCTTGGCCTGATCAAAATTTTCTTAGATTCATGGTGCAGTGCAAGACTCTTTCTACCCAGTCTTCCTTCTAGCTCTGTCCCCTTCTACCAGAGTCAGATCTACATTAGTCTTCCTCCTTCCAGAAACGAAAAGGGGAAAAAAAGAAAAAACAAAAAACAAACAAAGAAGAGCTGCATTAGTCTGAAGGCTCCCCTGCCTTCCCCTGCTCCCATTCGCCATAAATTTCTTCCATGTCTAATATCATTTTGGTGTCTGCTTCCCGGTAAACCTGAACTAACTCACATTTAACATCTCACATCTAAACTCTCCAATAATCTCCCAGTTGATTTCCCTGCCTCTGATCTCAGAGGCACTCTGCAAAACACAGGATGAATCCTACCACTTCCCTATGTAATAACTTTTATGTTTTATTTCTTTTTCTTTTTTTTAGAGGTAGGGGTCTCACTGTGCTGCCCAGGCTGGTCTCGAACTCCTGGGCTCAATTGATTCTCCTGCCTCAGCCTCCCAAGTAGCTGGGATTACAGGTGTGAGCCACTGTACCTGGCATGTAATAACTTTTAATGTTTCCCCATTACTTAGAGGGAAAAAAAAATCCCTTATGGCTAAGTTGTCCATATTGTGGTCCCATACTTTTTTTTCCATGCCCTTCTGCAACCTAAAGTTCTACCCACATGGTCTATTCACCATACCTCAAATAACCACCTATTTCCACACCTGTTCATGCCATAACCTCAGACAAAGCATCCATCCTATTTGCAAACCTATAGAGCTATTCAATATCTATCTCCCTAACAGATGTAACCTATAGACAGGGACTGTATCTTTATCATCTTTTACCTCCTGACTCTTGTACACCAATGGCCTAAAGCAGTATCTTATCTCCCATAGAAGCCTCTCAATAAATGTGGAATAGAAGCAAATGAAAGAAGCTGTAGAAGGAGATTTGCTAATAGTAGTTTAATAACCCATTGCTAACAAAGGTCATACGTAATGTAGTTCAAAAACCAAAAAGCTGAGCAGTCACGGGCATTTTATGTATGGGCAAATGTTCCTACGAACCTTAACAGTCCTCAAGAATAATGCCATATTTACTACACAGCATAATTGATTTCATTTTGCTAACAATATTTTTTTCAAGTTATATAAAAATCATTATCATTTAAGATAGAAAGTATGTACAAATTTGGATAAATACGAGTTTTAAAAATATGTCTACAGAGGATTTTTAGGGCAATAAAACTATTCTGTATGATACTGTAATAATGGATACATGT
>NW_012148252.1:2595644-2616809 GCF_000956105.1 Propithecus coquereli | reverse complement strand
TCATTGAAACAAATGTACCACTTTGGTGGGCAATGCTGATAATGGGGCAGGCTGTGCTTGTGTGGGGGCAGGGGGCTTCTGGGAAAATCTCAATTTTTCTGTGAACTTAAAACTTCTCTAAAAAAATAGTCTATTTAAAAAAAATTATATCTGCAAATTTGTTTACACTCTTCTCTCTGAAAGGTGACAATTAATTCCCTTTCCCCTGAATGTGGGCCAGATACTTACTGACTGACTCTAATGAATAGAATATGGTGTAAGTGATGCTATGAGACCTCTGAGGCTATGTCATAAAAGGATAGCTTCTATCTGGCTTTCTTTCTCTCTTGAATCATTGGATCTCAGATATCCAGGGGCCATGTTGTGAGGACACTCAAGCAGACTGTGGAGAGACCCATGTGAGGAAGAACTAAGCCCTCCCACTAACAACCAACACCAACTTGCCGGCATTGTAAGTAAGCCACCCTGGAAGTGGTTCTTCCAGCCTTGGTTGAGCATCCATCAACATCAGATGCTCCAAGCCAGAGCCATCAGCTAAGATGCTCCGAAATTCCTGACCCACAGAAACTATGAGGATAATAAATGTTTTTATGGGCCGGGCGCAGTGGCTCACGCCTGTAATCCTAGCTCTCTGGGAGGCCTAGGCGGGCGGATTGTTTGAGCTCAGGAGTTTGAAACCAGCCTGAGCAAGAGCGAGACCCCGTCTCTACTAAAAATAGAAAGAAATTAACTGGACAACTAAAAATATATATAGAAAAACCTAGCCGGGCATGGTGGCGCATGCCTGTAGTCCCAGCTACTTGGGAGGCTGAGGCAGAAGGATTGCTTGAGACCAGGAGTTTGAGGTTTCAGTAAGCTATGATCATGCCACTGCACTTCAGCCTGGGCAACAGAGAAAGACCTGTATCTAAAAAAAAAAAAGATAATACTTCATAAAGACTGAGATTTCTAGTTTGGCATTCTAATTTTAAGAAGAAGAGGAAAAACTGACTACAATTTATTTCGGGATCCATTGTTTATAAAATAAATATTTTCACCCCTCTACTTCTACGATGATGTACTTCCACATTTATCTGAATATTCCCAAATGATTGATAGCATAATTATTCTAAGATGCCACCAAGGATGATACTGCAACGACACTTAAGTACTTCCCTAATTCTGCCTTGCACGTTTCATTTTGCCATTTCCTTTTTCTCAGTGAAGGCACTGCCTTTCTTTCAGTTTTTCGTTCTTTAATATTATTTGCAAAAAACATAGTCAATGTAGAAATACCATCTTTGCTCCCAACAGAAGATACATTTCAACTCGTAACTCTGTTTTAGAAATCCCTATTTTTCCATCCTATTTCACATCTTTTCTGAACACTCATGATATTTTATCCATAGTTTTCACGGCACCTGGAACTTTTTAATCTTCTGACTTAATTTATATTAACAAGATAAGATGTAAGCTCCTTGAGGATAGTGACTATGTTTACTCGTATGTATATCCTCACAGTGTCTTCCAAATAAGGACCAATCAGACAAAGCCACGTATGCACTGATAACCAATCACATCGGATGCCCCACTTCTAGTTAACCCTCAGACAGCCTCCCCTGTCAATAACCTCCAATCAGGACATACATGAAGCCTTCCTTTTTTCCACTATAGAATGTTCCTCTCTTCTGCCAAAATTCAAGTCTGACTTCCTTGCTATAGCCAAGTTCAGAATAAATAGCTTTTGCTTTTCTATTTGCCTGGTCTTAATTTATTCCCCACAGTTGTTTAAAGAAAATCTATTGGGATCATCCTAGTTAAAGATGAAATAATTGGCCGGGCACGGTGGCTCACGCCTGTAATCCTAGCACTCTGGGAGGCCGAGGAGGGTGGATCGTTCAAGGTCAGGAGTTCAAGACCAGCCTGAGCAAGAGCAAGACCCCCATCTCTACTAAAAATAGAAAGAACTTATTTGGACAACTAAAAATCTATATAGAAAAAATTAGCCGGGCATGGTGGCGCATGCCTGTAGTCCCAGCTACTCGGGAGGCTGAGGCAGGAGGATCGCTTGAACCCAGGAGTTTGAGGTTGCCATGAGCTAGGCTGACGCCACGGCACTCTAGCCCGGGCAACAGAGCCAGACTCTGTCTCAAAAAAAAAAAAAAAAAAAATATGAAATAATTATTCATAGAAGCTGGGAATCAAAAGACCCAGGAATAGCCAAGGGAGAGCCCTGTCACAGGCTGCACTACAGGCAGGACCCGCTGATCAGCATCACCCAGCTAAAAGACAAGTGATGGCCACAGCCTGGGTATAGCTGCCCAGTTCTAGGTGCCCTTGGGGTCAGTTCAGGAGACTGCCCAACCCGAGTAGGGTGAGAGTTGCCACCTGCAGCTAAGTTACACAATGCCCCCTTGCCCTGCTCACTGCCCTCCATCAACCATTCATTAAAAATTGTTTCAGAACATTCAGTTCACACAAGTCCACCAAAAGTCTCATTCTGACAGCTCAGCTCCTCAGCTCTAGTTGAATAATTTGAACATTAGAGGGTTTAGTCTCTCCTCACTCTTCCACAGCAACGTCCAACTCAGTGTAAATTTAATCCCTGCAGCTTCTGTAAGGTTAGCTCAGTCTAGTTACCTTGAGATGACTTCACTGAAGAATACAGAGCTAGGCATACCGTAGCTAAAAACAACTGACTTGGTTCATAAAGTGCTCTTCAATTTTGCATTACTCACAAATCAATATATAGTATTGCAGAAAATCCAGAAAGTGCAAAGTAATGAAAGGAAAGCTAAATGGCACCATTTAGCTCATAATGGCACCATTCAGAGAAACCAATGTTCCCGCTGACATATATCCTTTTAGTCTTGTGAATGTGTGTGCATGTGTATGCATGTGCATGTGTGTGCACGTGCATGTGTGAGAGTGTATGTGGACAGAACAGGGGAATTCACTTGAACAAGATAATAGGGTTTTGAATTGAGTAGCTTTGCTTGTTTCTCTGAATAATAACTTAGTAGGAGGCCAATTCATAATCAGGGTATTTTTTTTCAAGGCACTTTCTGAAACGTCCAAAAGGCAGGGGAGTGTCCTTCATGACTAATGAACTACCTGTACTTCCACGATTCTGTGAGGCCACTCGGTCCTGTACACACTGGTCCCTCTCGCTGCAGTGCCACCTTCCCCCCAACCCCTGCCTTGTCCAACACAGCATCACTGCTCATTCTTCAGCAGGCAGCCTCAGTACTGTACTTCCATGACCCCTTCCCTCATCCTGGCAGCAGCCTGGGTGTTCCCACACCTGTGGGCTCAGCAAGCCACTTTTCTGCAGGGGCAGCTGGCATATGGCAGAGTGATTCCATTGTGACTGGGTTTGTGCATGACTGTATAGCGGATACTACAGGCCAGGCCTAGTGGCTTATGCCTGTAATCCTAGCACTCTGGGCAGCAGAGGCGGGAAGATCACTTAAGTTCAGGAGTTCAAGACCAGCCTGAGCGAGAGCGAGACCCCGTCTCTACTAAAAATAGAAAACATTAGCCGGGCATGGTGGCACATGCCTGTAGTCCCAGCTACTCCAGAGGCTGAGGCAGAAGGATTGCTTGACCCCAGGAGTTATGAGGTTGCTGTGAGCTAGGCTGACACCACTGCGCTCTAACCCAAGCAACAGAGCAAGACTCTGTCTCAAAACTAAATAAACAAAAAAATAAAAAACTGAGGTGGATACTACAGATGAGTCAGCAGGAGTTTCCTGCTTTGTACACCCACTACCTTGCAAACGCACAGGACAGACACAATGAAGACAGTTCAGAGTAGTGGCTGGAGTGTGGAGAGGAGCTAGACTTCCTGGGTTTGAATTCTGCTTCCACAGCTAGTGACCTTGGGTAAGTTACATGTCCTTTGTATACCATGGTTTCCAAATTTTTAAAACGAAAGTGGTAACAGTACTTTCCTTATAGGTTTGTAATAAGGATTAAGTAAATTAATGCATGAAAGCATTATAAAGAGTCCCCAGCACATGTTAAGCACTACGTAAATGTCTGGGATTATTGAGTTATGCATAAGAACTAGCCCAAGTATCTCTACATTGCTTACAAGTCTCACAATCTTTACTCAGCATTGACAGCATGTAAGATTCCTATAACTAGCTTTTATTACAGTTTTCTCTGTACAAGACAGACCAGTATTTGATCCAAAATTCCCCTCTGACTACAATAGAACACAGGAATGCACATGAAACCAAGTTTGGATAGTGCTGGTCTACTATTAAATGGAAATGCTACTACCAGGTTACATGTACCAGTATGATCTCCCCAGGTGGAGAACATTCATAACCATGACATGTGCATATCTTAGAGTCAAACATTCATGCCTTATGGATGCATCCTCCTCCACTCTGCACCAGCCCAGCTCACTATTCCAAGAAGTAAGCTTTGTTGGAGAGCAGGTCCAGTTCAAGGCAAGGAGGACTCCTGACTGTGCACTATTTTCTCTCTGAGTCACTTCAGAATAACCAGATAGAACCAGCCCAAAATGTCACAAAAATTGCTAGGCTTAAAGTTTACACTCAGGTTGCAAATTACTTTTCAGGAGGCTCCTTCCAAAGACAGAGAGGAGAACTGGAATCCCCTGATGTTCCAATTAGTCAGCTAGAACCAAGCAGCTGAAATAAAAAAGGATAGACAACTAACCATTTCCCAGGCTCTAATGCTCTTAAAAAAATTAAAAAAAACCATTTTATTTAGGAGTATGTACATTGTAAAAAGAGCTAACCTAAACATTCTCTGACTTTCAAAGTCTCAGAAAGGCATTCACTTGTTCAAATATTCACCTAAGTCTTGCTTTAAAAATACACAACCCTTCACTCTTCACAGATCCAATGAATCAGGATTCTGACTTCCTAAAATTGAAATATATAAGGCGTCCAGCTCTCCCTAGGTCTCAATTAGTTCAATTCAACAAAAGGTGCAGATTTTCTTCTACAGCAAGTTCCTTACCATCAGATTTGAAAACGACAAGGGCAGCAGTCCTCAGCATGGCTTGAGGTACAGCATTAGCCAACAGACTGGACAGTGTCCACATCTGCGGTCATCCACTTTAGAACAAAATAAAGCTTGCCATCTCTACAGTATATCCTTTCTATCACAGAAACAAAATAAAACGGCTGCTCTTTTTACTTGACTCCAGAGGAAAAGAGATTAGTATCTCTAACTGAAAATGAGATAACCAGACAAGATTTTTTTTTAAAGAGCTCTTCGGCTCTGCCTGTGCCCTTGACTGGTGGATTCTCTCACCCCATGGAAGTCAAATACCCACATAAAAATTTCTGAAGGGCAATCTTCGTATCATTAAAAACATTTTAAATATAAAATAAAATTCCAAGAAAGTATGGGTAAACTGAGCTTTCTTAACCAAGCATAAATCTTACTTGCGTGTTTTTCTAGAAAAGCCATTCGGACCTGAAAAGTACTGCTGTCTTTCAGTAGGTAAATGATAAAATCTGGATGTGAGATGAGAGCAATGTGAAGCTACTATGACATAAAGAACCTTGGGCTAGGGAGGCCAGATGCCTGGGTCTCCTCCCATTTTGGTCACTTCTATTTCATTTTCCTTTCTGAAAGGATCCTGATCCGCAGAGGTGATGAGATGACACCTCTCAACACAAAGGATGAGCCCTGGCCCTAAGGGGTACCTGGGAAGTGGGGAGTCTTCCACAAAACCCCTGGGAAGTTGGCAGTGCCCTAGGATAAAGACCAAAGACAGCACTACATCGCCTCCCTGCTGGGGCACGGAAACAAATAGCCCACTCTCTCCCAGCCCAGAGATACCTACGCTGCTTTATGTTTATCCACATATTCCCAATCCTGAGCAATCCCACCCCAGAGTTGGACCTTCAGAGACCACAAAAGGTAAACAGGCCAGAACAAGCCGAGTCTACGGGAGCCCTCCCGGCCACTTACAAACAGGGTCTTCCATTTTCAAGGGTCTTTTCAAGCGGATGCTGGCAGGAACCGTTTTCTCGATCAGTTCATCAATGCTCTAAAATTAAACGCAAGGCAGAGGAAAGTGCCTCTGAGTGAAGAGTCACTTCTGTGTTTTGCATCTACAAAGGTTTGTGGGAACCTCATTTAAATCGCCTAATTAGGATTTCTTTTTAAAGAGAAAAGGATTCACACACTGTCTTCCCATTTAAAAAAAAGAGAGAAATAAAAAAGGCAAACTGTGAGCAAACCAGAAATCACTGGGAGGAAAGAAAATCATGAAGCGAGGTGGGGATTCGGCCACTCCTGGTTGGACTTCAGTCCGCAACCGGAGATAACCGGATAAGCCCAGGGGGGCTTCCTGCACCTCTCGTAAAGTTAGGGCTCATCCGCAGGGCGACTTGGGTCGGGGGGAGGGGGTTGTTTAAGGATGCACAGTCTGAGGCGCGAAGAGTGAGTGCGGGAGAAAGTAAGAGGGTGGGAGAAGGCACCGGGACCAGGCGCGCAAGCTCGCGTGCTCGCCGGGGTCCGGGACCGGGGCGAGGGTCCCACGCCGAGCGCAGCCGAGCTTAGGGAGCCTGGAGGCCGCGTCGGCAGAAGTCGGGCGGGGCGGAGGGGAGGCCGCGGAGGGCTATATGGAGGTCCTTACCGCCAGCCCCAGGGCCTGCAGCATCTCCCTCTGGTCTTTGTCCCCGGGCCCGATGTGCCTCCGAGCGAAGTCGTCGTGTCTGGGCAGGAGACGCTCGAGGAGGCGCGAGGCCCCAGCCGCGCTGTTGTCCCCGCCGCCGCTACTGCTCTCCCGGCCCCGCGGCGCCCAGCGCGGCCCCACGCCCCCAGCCAGGCGGCCGCCGCCCCCAGCCCCGCGGCCCAGGCGCAGTCCCCACGCCCTGGCACACGACTGCATGGCCCCGGCCGCCGTTCCCTGCCCCGGCCCGCGAGTCAGCCGCGCTCTGGGCCCCTCTCTGGCCTCGGTCCACCGGGTGGCAGCTGCGACCTGCCTGGAGCCCCTTCCCGCTAGACCGCCGGCGGATCAGATGGACAGACGCTTGGGGGCAATGAATGAGCGCCGCGCTCAGCCAGGACACTTGCGCAAAAGTTGTTACTCCACCCAAGGCACCTGCTCGGCACACTTTAAGCGTCGCCCTGGAGGCGGGAGGTGGGATGGGGCCAGAAAGCCCTTGGCCAATGAAAGGGGATGGAGGGACGGGGGCGGGGCTGTCTCCGCCCCCGCCCCCTCTCCCTACCCCCTTCTCAGGCCCTCAGGGGAGTCGCCTCTCCCGGCCTGGAGCTGGCCATCCTCGGTTACGCCCTCTCCATCTACGCCGGTGTTGAGGGGGCCGGCTGCGGGACGCTCCAGGCGCATCTGGCGCGGGATCGGGTCGGACAGCCCCAAGGCTCCGGGCGAAGTTCCTAAGGGACTCGGCTGAGATGGAAGATGATTCCCACAGGGAGGCCAGACTCAGAGTTGGTTAGTCTCCATTCACTAATCTTAGGGTATCTTTCCTTGTCGTATCTCATGGAGACTAATATGAGCTGATGGGGGGTTTTTAATAGTTGCAGGACAGTTAGCAAGTTACTCAACCTCTCTGAGCTTCAGTTTTCTCATCTCACAGAGCTAGATGGAATTTTAAAAAGAGATTATAGTACATGGAATGCACTGGCACAACAGTAGACTTGAACTTTCTTGATCCATAAATTGTACATACATTTACATGTACATATATTTGTGTGTGTGTCAAAATGCAAAAGATAGTAAGACATACATTTTGCATTACCGTCTTAGTTAGAAAGTAATTCTCTAGACCTGGAATTTTTGTAAATCTAAGATCTTTATCTGTCTCATGAGAGTTTTAGCAAGAGAATGAACTTTCAGAATCCCAATTCTCCTTCTGTATGGGGAAGAGAGGAGAAGAGAGTGAGAACATTACTTGTACTTAAGACCAGGGAAAAATAGAACCTGTCCCCTCTTTTTCTTTCTCCTCCTCTAAGTTTGCTCCTTCAATCATGCTATGCCCACTGTGGGTTCTGTAGCCTACAGGCACAAAGACTGTCCACAGAGGCAGAAAAGTAGACATGGAAAAGAGGACAGGAAAGTATACAACAAAGAAAAGTAGGCAAGATGTGTATGTATGTCAGGCAGAGGCAGGCGGTGAGCTAGGAGGGCTCCGTTGAATGTCTCTGAAAAGTTGTTTGTTTTTTTTTTGAGACAGAGTCTCCCTTTGTTGCCCAGGCTAGAGTGCCGTGGCGTCAGCCTAGCTCACAGCAACCTCAAACTCCTGGGCTCAAGCAATCCTTGTGCCTCAGCCTCCTGAGTAGCTGGGACTACAGGCATGCGCCACCATGCCCGGCTAATTTTTTCTGTATATATATATAGTTTTAGTTGTCCAGATCATTTCTTTCTATTTTTTAGTAGAGACGGGGTCTCGCTCTTGCTGAGGCTGGTCTCGAACTCCTGAGCTCAAGTGATCCTCCCACCTCTGCCTCCCAGAGGGCTAGGATTACAGGCGTGAGCCACCGCTCCCCACCTCTGAAAAGTTTTTATCCATTTGAAGTTGAAATTACAGTTGAAAAGTTAAGAGGTAACTTCAGTGCTAGATACATGGTAGGCAGGGAGGGGAATAGCAATCTGCATTTACCCTATTCCTGTCTATGTTCTATGTATCACTAGGACGGGAAGCCAGAGAACTGTAATTCCCAGATTCCTTTGGTTCCGCTGTTCTGGATATTACTTGCCTTCTGCCAAAAAGATATATTTGTGTGGGCAGGGGGCAGTGGCTCATGCCTGTAATCCTAGCACTCTGGGAGGCAGAGGCGGGAGGATCACTTGAGCTCAGGAGTTCGAGACCAGCCTCAGCAAGAGCGAGACCCCGTCTCTACTAAAAATAGAAAAAATTAGCTGGGAGTGGTTGTACGCGACTGTAGTCCCAGCTACTCAGGAGGTGAAGGCAGGAGGATCACTTGAGCCAAGGAGTTGGAGGTTACAGTGAGCTATGATGATGCCACTGCATTCTACCCGGGGCAACAGAGCAAGACTCAGTCTCTAAAAAAAAAAAGATATATTTGTGTGAAGGCTCTGCATAGTGGCTCACCCCTGTGATCCCAGCACTTTGGGAGGCAGAGGAGGGAGGATGGGTTGAGGCTAGCAGTTCGAGACCAACCTCAGCAACATAGCAAGATCCCATCTGTACCAAAAAAAAAATTATAAAGATATATTACTATTTCTGTGAGAATGGGAAATAGAATAAAGGCAAGGAACTGTTTTCTTGTTTCACTGACAGGAGCAGACAGACACATGGCTGCAGCAGACATAGTGTGCTTCCTCAACAGCCACCACCTTGCTACAGCAGGGAAGCTGCATCCCTCGGTGGAAAGGCCCTCCAGTTTCCCAGCAGGAATTTCTCTGTGTACTGGACTAGAGCTTCAGTGAAGATACTGGTGATATTCCTTGTTTTTTTGCTCTTCCAGTTCTTCCGGTGGTTTTGTACACACCTATTCCTGGCATTTAATCCCCCTGCCCTTGAAATATGTTGAGTGTTTTTATTGTTTCCTGAATAAACCTAAACAGAGACAGTAACTAAAGGCAAAATGGCTTCAGGGAGACTCTTAATGTTCAGGTGAAAAAGGGAAGGGATTCCTAACAGACGCATCCACTCTCCACCATTGCATACACTTTCAGGGAGTTTTTATTGTACCTGATTGCTGCTCCAGTTCAGATATTTTGTCCTGAGCCAGCTTCCACCTCTTTGAACAGAAGTCTCATCAGAACCAAGATCAAATACTCCTATGTCAAGTCTAGCAAACTCATGCTTGAGGGAACAAAGGCTCAGAGTAAGAAGAAAAAGATTAAAGATAAGAAGAGAAAAAGAGAAGGGGATGAAGAACCCAGATGGGCCTTGTTGGAATTTGGTGGACAGTAAAAAACTTGTGTGAAATTTCAGGAACCATGGCATTGCGATATATAAAAGAACCTAAATACACACACTTGACAATGATACTTTTACACTGGGAGCTCCACATAAAGAAGCTGGAGAGTCCTCGTCCTTCAGAGCACTTCACAGCTGTCAAATTGTATGATTTCAGTATTTCCCTGAAATCTGACTATGGAAAATATCTCTTTATATTAATAAATTCAGATGGACTTGTTGTTGGGCATTCAGATGCAATTGGACCAAGGGAACAGTGGGAACTAGTCTTTCAGTGTGGGAAAATGGTTTTATTGGCCTCAAATAGCTGCTTTATTATATGCAATGAAGCAGGCACTGCAGTAGCAAAAACTAAAACAACTGAAGAAGAAGAAATGATAAAGATTATGTCCTGTGCTAAAAAAAAAAGCAAAAAGATGACCTCCCAGAAGAAGACAAAGGAAATGTAAAACTGTGAAATCAGTTATGTGAAGAAATTTCAGAACTTCCAGGACCACAAACTTAAAATAAGTAAAGAAGACAGTAAAATTCTTTAAAAAGACTTGGAAAGATAGATTGTTTTTTGAAAGAGATACTTCTGGACAGGAGACTAATTAAAGCTGATAGATACTGCAAATGACCGAAATTTTTGTTTCTGTCTTATCCTTCTGTTTTTTGTCTGAATAAAATATTCAGTAGAAATGCTTTTACAGAAAAAAAAAAGGGGTTTCAGGAAACTGACCCTCAAAGATAGAAATCTAGGATTTACCACTTGACCTGCTTATGTTTAAAGTCAATGATGACCTTATCACTAGAGGAAAATGAGAAACTAATAGTCTTAAGTATGAAATAGAAAAACAGTTACTTAAACTGTCAGTGGATAGTATTACACCTCTTTTAGAATTTGTGTAAGAGGTTTTCCCGTCCTCACAGGAAGACACCTCCCCCCCCTACCCTCCCCACCCCAGCCATTGCAAAAAAAAAAAAAAAAAAACCTGTCAGAGGAGATTAAAGTGCCTACTGAAGGCAGATCTTCATTAGACCAAATAGTTGCCAAGTTAGATCCCTCTGTTACCAGAACTATAGGGAGGGCTAGCTGCTTCTGAATGCCCAGGGAGTTTACAGAAAGAAAGGACAGCTCCGAAAACTAGAGAACTTCAATGCTCTAAAAGAATCTAACTTCTGTTGTTGCAAGAGGAAAGCATTTACAAACCAGACCCATTCTGTGATCCTGTGGATTGTCGAATTTCCACACAAATTGAATTCACGGCCTTATTAATTCTCTGTATGTGAAAGTTTGGGATCAATCAGAAAGCCTCAGACTTGGAAAGGGGACTGTGATATTGTGAAATATGTATTTGATCTTTATCCATTTCCTGGCATAGGATGCTTAAAATCCTTAGACTCTCCGAAGTGCTGTCTTTTTGTATGCTAATGTAGATGATAGCTTCAGGGTAGGGCAGGTCCCCAGAAAGACAAAGGCATGAATTGGGGGATTTTCAGCCCCACCCCCAACCTCCCAGGAGGGGAGAGGGCCTGAACGTCAAGTTGATCACCAGTGGCCAATGGTTTAATCAATCATGCTTATGTAATGCTTATGTAATGAAGCCTCCAAAAAACCCCAAGAGGACAGGATTCTGAGAGCTTCTGGATAGCTACGTGGAGGTTTCTGGATGATGGTGTGCCCAGGAATGGCATGGAAGCTCTGTGTCCTTTTCCCCATACCTCACCTTATGCATCTCTTCATCTGTATCCTTTCTAATATCCTTTCTAATAAACTGGTAAATGTACCTGTCTGCCTGTGAGCTGCTCCAGCAAATTAAACAAACTCAAAGAGGGGGTCATGGGAACCCCAACTTGAAGCCAGTTGGTCAGAAGTTCCAGAGGCCCACTGATGTCTGTGGGCAGGGGCGCAGGGAGAGGAGTGAAGGGACAGTCTTGGGGTCTGAGCTCTCAACCTGTGGGATCTGGCACTACTTCCAGGTAGATAGTGTCACAATTAAATTGGAGAGCACCCAATTGGTGTCTGTTGCAGAATTAATTGTCCATTTGGTGGTGGGGAAAACCCCTCCCCAACCCTACATTTGGTCACAGAAGTCTTCTGTGTTGATTGTTGTTGTGTTGGTGTGAGAGTAGAGGAGAAATGCGGTTTGAGTATTTTTCCCAAACAGGAACATTTTGGTACTCTGGAATGAATTTTATTGTCTTGAACCCCCAACTCCCACTGAGTCTTCTTTGACAGCTGAACCAACCCTTCTCCCCTCTTTGAGAGTCTGGCCATACCTTGCTCTAAACTCCTGTAATGACTTTACTGAAGACATCAACCCGCAAAGGAATGCCAATGCCTCTTCGCTTCCAGGTCCACGACCAGAACCAGATCTTAGCAGAGGAGAAGCCGACACAGGGAAAGAATTGCAAGATGTTGCTAATATATATTACCACCAGAGAATTTCTGTGTAGGAGTTTATTCCAGACCAAAGAAAAAGGAATGTAACATTGAAATTATTGGTCTGTTTGTAGCACCAGAGATTTTAGATTCTGTATATTAGCTCAGACAGCCAGGAGTGTCTCTAACAATTTGCCGATTTGGCTGATGAAACCAGACTCAACAATGGCCTTCACTGAATTAGGTTAAGATACTAGACTTTCCTTGGTATGCTACAAAGAAGGATCCTAAGGCTTGGTGAGAAAGTAATGTTGGAGTAGATTTGTCATCTGTAACACACTCTTCCACCTTTTCAGCGTATCCCTCAATGGGAACCAGAGGACAATCGCTTCACCAAAGCACTGAGAAATCCATTGATAAGAGGAGCACCTGTATTTTTGAAAAGTTCTCTAGTTGCCGTCCTCTGCAGGTGTGAGAAGATGGTGTAAGAGGGCACTGTTGAAATGGGCTCTTTGTTGGAAGCCTGAGGCCATGTGGCGGCACTAGCCAACAGGGAAAGATGGGCAACATTGCCATAATGGGCAGCGGGTCAGAGATGATCCACAGGGATCTTTGGTGCTGGAAAATTGACAGGTAGCCTACTGAAGTCTTAGTTGATCTGGTGAACCAAAACTTGATATAAGTTACCAAAATGGAGAGACCCCAGCCTCTTAAACAATTCCCTGACTTGAGCTAATTCATAAACCCAGAGCCTCTTAGATGAAGGGAATCTTGAAAAAGGATCCTTGAGAAAAGATCTTATGACTCTGCTACAAGTATATACCGTAAAGTGTCCTCCTGAAATCCCCCAAAGATAGCTGTCCATTTACCAAGGAAAGGAAAATACCCACACTTTGGGATGGATTACTAGAACCTGGCACTCACATAATGCTAAACCCTATAGATCTAAAACAAACTACTTTGGCCCACAAGACACAGTGAGATGTTATAGAAGTCAGTTTATAAATAGAGATTCCGGACTTCCAGTTTCAGTTCCAATATGTAAAGAACATGGAAGTCATCACCCCTGTCCTTACAAGAAAAAGCTGGACAAACTGAAAAGCAATTACTTTTCCTAGACACATCAGAAAACTGAGATTGCAGGGCAGAACACTACCTAAAATTCTGGAGAGACAGGAGCACCCAGAAAGACACAGCCAAGGTCCGCTTACACAGAGCAAAAGCTGCTGGAGCTATAAACTGCTAGGAGCGTGTAAATGATAATTTTGATGAATTCCTGGAGGCAGAGTGTGGACAAGTTTAAGGGGAAGAAAATCCTAGAAATTGCAGCTTTAAAGGGGCTCCCACCCTTTCATGAGCCTTACTTCTAGGAACCCCACCAGGTTTTCATGGTGAAGATCTAAGAAATACCCCCTCATGGAACGGACAGGGGAAGGTGAAGAATAATTATGGTGAAATATGCCCAGAGCTTTCTTCATAACAAAGGCCTACTCTCCAAAAGAAGGGACTTTGTCAGAGCTTTATCCCAGCTGGGGAATGGAATTCTTCACACTTTGGTCCCTTCCAACCCCTCCAGGAGGAAGCATGCTATTTTTGCTATTGTTTGTAAGCTTAAATATTGGTAGACAGGTCCCTATGGTATTCTGAGTAACCAAACAGTTTTAAGTTATAAAAGTAAAAAAAGTTTATTTTATCATTTAGAAAAACAGAGAGAATGAGAAAGGCAGGGTGGGGGAGAGAGCAGGGAAATGGTGTCGCATCCCAAAGAAAGAGAAGGGAGATGCCAGCTAGACTGCTTTTTCACATCCAGGATGCATCCCCACTCCCTTTCAATGCTCTTCTCTCTATCACGACGAGTGTATGTACTCTTGGAACTATAGCTCTTAGGCTCAGTTGTCTGCAGAATCCTGGATGTGATTTACAGTCAGCCATAAAATACACTCATGTAGTATTTGTTAGGCAGAAGAGAGGCAGAGCCATTTCTTTATTCCACTGGCAGCAGTAGGCAGGCGTGTGGGATGAGGCAGATGGGAAGTCTTATAATGACCATGGGCATTCCACTGTGAGTCACTCATCTCTGTGCAGCAATACCGTGATGACGATTGGTGGCTACTAGATATTTAAAATCTCAACCTAAAGACTCAAAGTAAGGGGCTGTTAGAGTTCAAACAGATCAAACCAACCATGCAGACAGGATTTTGCAACTTGTGCAGAAACTTTCATCTACCAGGAATTACTTCCCAACAGCTCCTTACTGAGTCTTTAGGTTGAGATCTTATATATCTAGGACTCTAGAAAAAAGAAAGTAGCCTAACTTTACGTATAGTTAACTCACATGAGTTTCTTATAAAAATGCGAATAGTTTTCATTTACAGCTATCCCATCTCAGTAGAGATTGTCACATTCTTAGGGCCAGAGGAAAACATCTGGATGCAAATCCATGTTGGCCCTCTTTTGTGTAGTTGCTTCCTTGAGTTCAACTCTAGATGGTTTATAAATAATGGTATATGTGGAACATTCCTCTGAAACATGTTTACTGGAGTCTTTTTCATAACTGGAATATAACTAAAGGTAGTTCTAAGCTAATCAATCAGATAAAAGGATTTTTTGAACAAAGAAAGGTGTCCTCAATGGAGTGGAGAGAACAAGGATTTGTCACGAAGAGTCAACATTATAAATGATTGTGAAACAAATCCGGAAATAAGCAAGAATTTCCACAATCAACAGGTTTAACATTTTTTTGGAAATCATCAGCTAAGTATTAAAACTTGAAACTTCATTAAGAAATATAAAGTACGGGATAGGGAAAGTAAAAATTCATTATTTGTGAACTACTTGTAAAAATCGAAATAATCAACTGAGGGAGGGGGAGGAAAAAAGAAAGAAAAAACTGAAAAGCAATTCAAATCAGTAAGAGTTCCAAGACAGCTAATAAGAGTTTCAGTAGCTTTTGTTCTACATCAGCAATGATCTCTTAGAAGATGCAATGAGGGAAAATCAGGTTCATAATGGGGAGTCATTTTAACACTAAATAGTTAAGATTTATATTATAAAAACAAAATGTTTTAAGACGCATTAAATAATATTTTAATAAATATTGATAAATACGACCATCGTGTAAGGAAAACCTACATACAGTAAAAATGGTCATGTCTGCACAAAACAATGTATAGGTTTAACTGAAGTCTAATAAAAATCCAATAGTAGTTTGTGGAACTTTACAAAATAGGTCTAAATTTTATCTGAAATAATAAACAAGTAAGAATTGTTAGAATTAGTTTTGACATAAAGAGTAATGAGGGTACAACTTTAAAAAAAAATGACTATTACATGACATTAAGGAATTTTTGTTAATAATCCTACCTGTGATAATGGTTATGTGGGACAATGTTCTTATACCTAGATATGTATGAACTATTTTGGAAGAGAGGTTATGATGCCTGCAACTTATTTTCGAAGTGGGGCAGAAATTTAAAAGATAGCCAAATAAGGCCAGGCGCGGTGGCTCACGCCTGTAATCCTAGCACTCTGGGAGGCCGAGGCGGGTGGATCGCTCAAGGTCAGGAGTTCGAGATCAGCCTGAGCAAGAGCGAGACCCCGTCTCTACTAAAAATAGAAAGAAATTATTTGGACAACTAAAAATATATATAGAAAAAATTAGCCAGGCATGGTGGCACATGTCTATAGTCCCAGCTACTCGGGAGGCTGAGGCAGTAGGATTGCGTGAGCCCAGGAGTTTGAGGTTGCTGTGAGCTAGGCTGACGCCATGGCACTCTACTCCGGGCAACAGAGTGAGACTCTGTCTCAAAAAAAAAAAAAAAAAAAAAAAGATAGCCAAATAAAGCAAATATGGCAAATAATATATAATTACTGAATCAAGGCAATGATATAGGCATCCATTGTATTATGCTTTTAATTTTTTTCTTGTTTGGGAAATTGTCATAATGAAGTAGAAAAAAAAAAAGCAGCGGAACACGGGCCCAAGACACAGTAGTCAGATGAATGAAACCAAGATTCCAAAGCATATCCCAGTATATATAAAAACTTAATGTGTAAACAATGGGAGTAATTTGTAAAAATATTCAAAGTCAGGTTTCACTTCATGCCAAACTAAATTCCCAATATATATGTATATATTAATTATGATATATAATCACAATTATATATTATATAATATATTACATATAGTATACTACATAATTAAATAAATAATACATAATTATATATAACATAATGATCATGTTATATATATGTGTTATATAGTATAATATAATTATATATTGTATATAGTATTATATAATATATATTATATATATTATATATATATTAATATATATATCACTTGAGGTTGAAAGAATCATGGCTATAATAATCCCCTTACACATCGTCAGCTCCCACCACATACTTAGTGTTAATATTCCCTTATTGGTGGCAGAAATTGAGGTCTTCTGACTCCTACCTAAAACAGTGTTCTTATAAAAAAAAATCTCCTGTATGTTCATATATCAAAATATCACACTGTACCCCCTAAATAAATACAATTATTATGTGCCAATGAAACATTTTTTTTAAGTCTCATGTATTTTATGATCCTCTAGTATCTTCCAAACTACATGGTAATGCTGAGAGGCAAGGGGCATACTTTTTATTAACAGGAATTCAGCACTTACATTAGGGAGGAAGTATCACTTGTTAGAGTCACGTTGCCTGAATTAAGGTCCTGCCTCTGCTTGTTATTCACTAGTTTGGCGACCGTGGATGTATTTAAGCCCCAAACTCCTCAACTCTAAAGCAGAGACAAAAATAGTACCCAGTTCACGCAGTTACTGTGAGAAGCAAATGAGATGCTGCATGTAGAACAGTTGATGAAATTAAATTCTATAAATATTAGTGAGACATTTGGGAAATGCAGAAGTGATTTTATCTTACAGGGCTTTGTGTGATTGGGTTAGGGAAAGGGCTGGGGAAAAAAAGAGTAATTTGTCTCTTTACTTTGAAACACAGGACTCCTACAATAATGGCCTGTTGTCAGTCTGGCTAGGGAGATCCTCACAGATGGTAGAGGTAGGAACAGGAGCCCAGATCATGATCACCTGGTGAGTCAACCTGGGAAGGTGAGTGTACAGTTATTCCTCAGTATCTGTAGTAGGACTGAGTCCAGGACGCCTGGGAATACCCAAATCCAAAGATGCTCAAATCCCATATATAAAATGGTGTACGGCCCGCATGGTGGCTCAGGCCTATAATCCTGTAACCAGGTCCAAGAACAAATTTCAATGACCCCTATATGTTTTTTATAATCCTCTCCCTTAACTAACTACTTGACCTTCTAAGTTGTTTTCCAGAAATGGTGGATTTTCTGCAAAATATAGAAGTTGAGATTCTGAAGGCCCCAGGGCAGACTTCCTGAGGCCAAGATTCACCATCCCCCTTGACCTACCCCAAGGCACAGCACTCCTCTTTAAAAAGCCCATGATCTCCCTGAGTGGGACACACTGATTTGAGGCAGCTTCTCCCATTATCTCAACAAGACATCTGTCATATTAAAATTTCCTTTCTACCTTGGCAATCCTCATTGTTTCAATAATTGGATCTTTGTGCAATGACCAACTGGACCTAGGCGGAAACCCCCTTGCAGTTTCAACAACATTCCCAGCACTTTGGGAAGATGAGGTGGGAGGATTGCTTGAGACCAGGAGTTCAAGACCAGTCTGAGCAACACAACAAGACCCCATCTCTACAAAAAACTTAAAAATTAGCTTGACCTGGTGGTACGTACCTGTAGTTTCAGTTACTCGGAAGCTTCAGGTGAGAGGATTGCTTGATCCCAGGAGTTTGAAGCTCCAGTGAGCTATGATCATACCAGTGCACCCCAGCCTAAGTGACAAAGGGAGACCCTGTCTCAACAAAACAAAACAAAACAATGCAATGATGGAGGGGGGGGTGAGGGTTATCAATGGAAAAGAAGATAAACTCTGTAAAATAATTTAAGAAGGTTTATTTTGAGCCAAATTTGAGGACCATGGCCTGGAGCCACACCCAAGAATCCTTGGGCAAGTGGACTTGCTGTGGCTGGGTTACGTTTTGGTTTTACACATTTTGGGGAGACAGGAATTACAGGTAAAGTCATAAATCAATATATGGAAGGCATACATTGGTTTGACCCAAAAAGGCAGGACATCTCAAAGTGGGGCTTACAAGTCATACGTGGATTTAGGGATTCTTTAGTTGACAATTGGGTGAAAGAGTTAGGCTTTGTCCAAAAGACTAGGAATTAGCGAGCGGAAAGGAATGCTTCAGTTAAGACAGGGTCTTGGCCAGCACGGTGGCTCACGCCTGTAATCCTAGCACTCTGGGAGACCAAGGCAGGGCGAATCGTTTGTGCTCAGGAGTTGGAGACCAGCCTGAGCAAGAGCGAGACCCTGTCTCTACTAGAAAAAAATAGAAAGAAATTGGCCAAACAACTAAAAATAGAAAAAATTAGCCGGGCATGGTGGCGCATACCTGTAGTCCCAGCTACCTGGGAGGCTGAGGCAGGAGGATCGCTTGAGCCCAGGAGTTTGAGGTTGCTGTGAGCTAGGCTGATGCCACCACGGCACTCTAGCCTAGGCAAGAGAGTGAGATTCTGTCTCAAAAAAAAAAAGATAAGGGTCTTCTATCTTTTATGTGATGTTATACCAGAATCAGATTGGGAAGTAAACCACAGCATAAAAACCTGTTTACTGAGATTTTATCATTTGTAGGCATGACTCACCAGGCCCCCTTAGAAAAGAATTTTTGGGAGCAACAAAAAAGATCAGAGTTCATTCCTCAGGGAGGTGGGGGTATACGGGGTACCGATGGGGTTCAGGACACACAACCCCAAAATATTACTGTAGGAGACTAGAATATGGCCACCTCAAAATATGCCACTTTGTCATAAGGATTATTTTGAACTGATTATTCTGGAAAACAGTAAACAGAGGAGAAGCTCTGAATACAGAGTAGAAGTTATCCTTTGGTAAAAGGAAATTTATATCTATAATGGAAATCTCCATTGTAAGAGTGCCAGGAAGGAAAGGATGATTCTAAACCACTAGAAACTCTTAATCAATGGAGAATGCAACAACTGAAATCTGCATAACACACCTTACCCTTGTTTAAGGTGCTTTTCCTGGTCACCTATTCTATAACTATACCCACACCCTTCTATCTTTGTCTCAAGAATTTAAGCCTGAATTCAAGCTACCTCTTTAAGATTTACTGTGGGAGATTTACTCATTGTCCCCTGGTTATATACATGATATATACATAAATAAATAAAAACAAACAGGTCTGTTTGTTTTTCTCCTGTTAATCTGCCTTTTGTTACAGAGATCCAACTAAGAACTATGAAGGGTAGAGAGAAAATTATTTTTCCTTTCTTATAACACTCAACAGGGAAAGACTCTCACTCCAATTTCCCTTTCTTGAGTTGCACATGTGTTTCCTTGCAGCTTTCTCTTATAGGCAGAAAGAAGCTAACATTTATGGAGGGCCTACTATGTGCCCAGTACTTTCACACACATTAAGGAATCCCAGAGAAGTAAAGCGACTGGTCTAAGGTCACAAAGCTAGGAAGGAGGGTTGGGGGCCAGGCTTTAGCATCTAGATCGCAAGCCCTACAATCTGTGCCACATTGCTGTTTTTTTCTATGAGCGTTCCTAAATGACTTCGAGAGACCTGGAGTGAGGAAGACTCTAAGTGAATGCCAGTATTATTGTACTGGGTTTAATGCCATGCCATGAACCCCCAAATCTGTTTTACTAAAGACGAGATTATGATATATATAGATGGTAGATTCCCAATAAGAGAGCCAAGCAAGAATGGCTCCCAGGTGATGCTGTCTTTCCCAAGAGAAGCAGAATTGTAGAGGGATTTAGATGCAAAGTTGGTACCTGAATTTTCTTTCCTGGGTGGCGTGGAGGAGCAGGGAACGGAGGGATACTAGTGCAGCCCCCCTCCAAAAACATAGCTTCCCACTGTATACCAATGAGAGATATGTTTGTGTTAAATAGTTTCTCCTTTAAAAGCAATTACTGCCTTGTCAAGCCTCATTAACAACTCAACAGGACTCCTTTAAACAGAGTATCCACTGGGCTCCTAACTGAGGCTCTGTAAGGGTCTAGCTATAGTCCATGGATTTCACCTAGAGCAGATTTATGAAGTAGATATATCTTCACTTATTAAAATTAAAGGAGGAAGGCGGATTCAGAAAGATGACTGCGGCCGTAGGTGGTAGAGAAAATGCACTGGAGGAGGATCAGCCTTTAAGTCTGTCATTGACCTGGAGAGCAGCATGAACAAACAGAAAACAAAAAGCTGATTCAAAGCCCAGAAGCCAATAATTTACTGTTAAGGACAGGCAATGTGTACAGCATTTGCTTCCAGACCTGGGCTATTCCTGTATACATAATAGGATTTTAATGCAGGGCTGGCTACCAGCCCAACACAACCCTTTGGCTCTGAACTGCCTCATTCAGATTGTAAATTTCATTGCATAAATAGTAAGCACTGCTCTTTCTATAGACCAATAGAAAATAGATCTTCTTGTTCTAGCTCTTCTCTTTGAAATTTTATTTGTTTATTTTTTACTTTTTATTTCAGCATATTATGGGGGTACAAATGTTTAGGTTACATATATTGCCTTTGCCCCACCCAGGTCAGAGCTTCAAGCATATCCATCCCCCAGACGGTGCACACTGCACCCATTAGGTGTGGATATATCCATCCCCTCCTCTCCCTCCCACCTGCCTGACACCCGATGAATGTTACTACTACATGTGCACATAAGTGTTGATCAGTTAATACCAATTTGATGGTGAGTACATGTGGTGCTTGTTTTTCCACTCTTGTGATACTTCACTTAGTAGAATGGGCTCCAGCTCTATCCAGGAT
>NW_012148252.1:2571611-2595594 GCF_000956105.1 Propithecus coquereli | reverse complement strand
AATAGGAAAAAAAATCACCCAAAAGATGTTTGTCTTCTGGCCAACTGAGGGGGCTACCCCAGAAAAATGACTATTTGGAGTGAGAGGGGAGCTGGAACTCAGCTCTCTGACGAGGATCCCTGTGTCTGAGTCCCAGCTTGGCCCCTTACTGAAAGTGTATGTGGTAGCAGATCATTTCACCTTGCTCTGCTGCTGTTTCTCATTTGTAAAATGCAATCATTGTAAGTTATAAATAAATCTTCATTTTTCTTCCTTTTTTTTTTTTTTTTTTTTTGTTTGAGACAGGTCTCACTCTTTTGCCTGGGCTAGAGTGCAGTGGCATCATAATAGCTCACTGAAACCTCCAACTCAAGCAATCCTCGTACCTCAGCCTCCCAGAGTGCTAGGATTACATCTATGAGCCACCTACCTGACCCCCTTCTTCTTCTAACACCAAAGTGTTAGTCTTCAGGAACCCAAATATTTAAAGAGATTGCTATTTTTATTTGCTTTCATCACAATGTCCTAACTTGGGTAAATCAACATGATGCAACAGGAACAAGACCTCTTTGGTCATTCACTGGGCTGAAATCATCTCATAAATGCCTACAAGATCCAAAATGGCCAAAGCCTTATCATTCAAAAGATCTGAGAGTATGATCAATTCAGAGTAGGGTTAGGTACAGTATAACAGATGTCAAGAAGACCTTGTAGGATATTTGGGTACTTTAGCCAACTCCTAAACCCTAATACATGTCTTTATGTTAAATATTATGGATGGGCCGCCTCAAAGCCGATTTGATGCTGAGTTGCCTAGGTAGTGAGCCAGATGTAAAACCTCCACAAAGTCCTCCTGCAAGACCGAGATCAGGGGTGGGCCACTCAAGGTCTGCCCTGAGCACCAATGATCGGGGGCTGACCCATCAGGAATAAGCCACCACCAGGGCACCCTTTCACTCAGGTTTCGATAAAGAACCATTTACAAACCTGCCGCAACCCACCTTGTTCTACTCCTCAAGGGAAAATCAAAAGAACAAACATTCCCTGAAAGCACCAACACAGCTCCCATGGAATAAATGTTTAAAAAAATATCAAAAGGGTGCTTGCTTCGGCAGCACATATACTAAAATTGGAATGATACAGAGAAGATTAGTATGGCCCCTACACAAGGATGACACACAAATTCGTGAAGTGTTCCATATTAAAAAAAAAAAAATCAAAAGGAACTCCAAAGTGTTGCTTAAGTGGGGGGTCCCATGACTCCAGCTGGCCCTACCACCTGCCCAAAGTTTGGAATTGCCCCAGGGACCGAGGCACTGAGGCTGAGCCTGCAGGTACAGGGTGACTGGGCCGTGCTGAGGGGAGAAGAAACGCATGAGTTTCAGGCCAGTAAGGAGCTTCTTTTCACTGTGGAAGGATATGTTTGCGATCAGTCCTTCAGTGAAAGGAAGTGATCTTGGAGGCTGAGGAACAGTTAAAAGTCTTTACCATGATTCAAAGGGTTAGGGCTTCAGAGAACAGTCTTGATGATGTGACTATAAAGAAAGTGGTCATGGACGTGGTTTTTCTGAGTGATTTGCTGAATCACTTTCTCAGAATTATATAAGCCAGAATATTATTTGGGAATTTAAATTATTATTTATTTCTACTAATTTTACAAAATGTATATATCAATGAATTTTTATGTTTGTGTCCAGTAACTGATTCCTTTATTTATACGTGTTTTATGTCTCCCTTCATGATAATGGAAATAATTTTTATTACATGCTTTTCCTAAATCACTGCAGGCTTCTTTCCTCTTCTCTTGGGTCTGACATGAGGCCAGTCCATCTCAGACATAGTCAATACCTCCCAATAAAACATGGCAGAGGAGAAGAAAGAGTGCAGAATTCTTGGTCTTTGCCAGTACATGCTGCAGGTACCATACCATTTTCCATACCTTTTCTTCCTGGGAACAGAGAGCGATGCAGGATAATGTTTCTGCTGGTGACAACTCTTTTTTTTTTTTTTAATTGACATGGGTGAGATTCACATAACAGAAAATTAACCATTTTAAGTGAACAATTCAGCAACATTATCTAGTATATTCACAGTGTTGTGCAACCACCACCTCTATCTAGTTCCAAAACATTTCCACCACTTCAAAAGGAAAATCCATACCCATTTAGCAGTCACTCCTTCTCCCCTTCCCCACAACCCTGGTAACTACCAATCTGCTTTCCGTGCCCATGGGACTCTTGCTTGCTCACATCCCCCTACAAAATCCATGGAGATGTGCAGGCTGTGAGGGTGTCTCTCTGGCCTCAAGGGAGAGACCACGCGAAATAAAGGACATGAAAAACCAAGGAGTGGGGAGAGCAGGAGGGTGGATGTGGGACAAAAACTTAACCATTGGGTATAATGAACACTATTCTGGGCTGGGAGCGGTGGCCCACACCTGTAATCCTAGCACTCCGGGAGGCCGAGGCTGGAGAATCACTTGAGTTCAGGAGTTCAAGATCAGTCTGAGCAAGAGCAAGACCCCATCTCTATAAAAAAAGAAAAAAATATACATATATATAATAATAAAATAATACAATGAACACTATTCTGATTATGGGCACACCAAAACCATTATACAAGATATCCACATAATAAAAACATTATACCCCCTTAATTAATGTTTCAAAAATAAATAAATAAATAAATGGAGAGACCAGGATGTTGACCATGTTGAGAACTTCCAGCAGTGTGGCCCTCCCTGGGGGAAATTATTCTGTGTCTTTATAGAAAACATAGGAATTGGGTTAAGAAATCAAGTCATTATGTATTTATACCCTCACCTAATAGATGAATCTACAGGCTTCCTCTTGTATCCCCTGGGTCAGAATTGGATCTCAGGGCCACTCCTGCATGCCAGGAGGCTCTGCCCTTCCAGCCTCTGTACTTACAGACAGGCCAAAGAGAAGAGAGTTGAATACTCCTAAAGTTAGAATAGAAATAAACATGGTTGTATACTTAAATGCTAATAATTACATCATTTTAAAAAAGAGAGATTTATATGCATAAATAAAATGTATATAATTAGGCCTAATATTTGATTCTTTAATTTCTTTTTAAGAGATGAGGGTCTTACTATGTTGCCCAGGCTGGTCTCAATCTCCTGGGCTCAAGCAATCCTCCTGCCTCAGCCTCCTGAGTCACTGGGATTACAGGCATGAGCCACCATGTCCAGCTTAAACATTTTTTTTAAAACAAAAATATTACTTGATATTATAATAGTAAGATATAATGAAGACCTTTATTATTTACAGGTGAGGGACAAGAGAAAGGGAATAATCAAAGGTCACTCCTGACTTTTGAGTCTAGAAAATGGGAGGCTTTGGGTGGGCATAATGGAAACAGGGCTATCCAGGAAGAGAGTGGATTCAGGGTCCAGGAAGCTGACTTTAGCTCCAGGAAGGTGAATTTGAGAAGAAGAGACACCGAGGGGAAGGACAGAACAGGCCAGCGCCACTGTGGGGTGAAGGCCAGAGGTCCAGTCTAGAGATCTGGACTGAGAGCTTTCTAGTTCTGGGGGTGGGGTGGGGGGGCTTAGTACACAGTGTCCAGGCAAGCTCTCTGGGAAAGGATCCAACCAAACAGATCCAACCAAACCTCAAGGGTCACCTGTATTTGAGGAAAGATAGCAAAGCCCCTGGAGGAAGCAAAGAGAAGTCTTGACAGAGAGGAGACAGGATAGCATAGTGTCCGAGAGACCAGAGAGGAGAAAATGTCGTAAATAGGTGGGGGCACCATGACCGGAAGCCCCAGTGAGGTTAGAGGGAAAGGAAACAGGAAAAGGTTCATTGGAGTCTATGCCCAGGAGACCCCTGTGACCTCTGAGAGAGCAATTGCCCCAGGGTCCAGCCCATCCGTGCAGGGTGAAAGAGTGAGTGACGAGGGAGACAGGTAGCAGATGCCACCTGTTTACATGGCTAGGGATTAAAGAAGGGAGGAAAATCCCACGGCAGCTCCAGGGAACAGCCACAAGAGAAGGTTTTCAAAATGGGCAGACTCTGACCCTGGTGGTGCTGGGCAATATATTTATGTGGGTCACCTTGCCCGAGGCCTTTCCACATGGGGTTTCCTGGGCAGTGCTGGCCGCGATGATGTAATCCAGCACTCCCCCGCCAGAGCTTTACACCAACAGGTATCGTAGAGTCAATTCCAAAGTTCACTTCATGGCCAGCTTGTGAAAAGAGCAAATAAGCCATGGGTGTTTTTTCTCAAATCCCTTTATCTCTACAAAAATGACCTCTGGAATAGCACATAGAACCTCCTCTACAGGTTTTGGAAAGTGAGTACATTGGATATAAAGACACTGCAAGAAGATGAACAGTTCATCCATATGTTTGGAAAGGTCGGAGCCCAAACACAGTCCTCACAAAAAATGAAGAGGAAAAAGGCTGAGTAGAGTCAAGATGAAGCGCCTATAGCGGACAAAAATATTTTTTTCCTTTACCCATCTTAGGTTTTCCAGCTGGGGAGAACTAGACTGACAAAAGACAGATTAGCAAGAGAAAAACAAAAGTCTATTAACATGTGCATCTTGCATGTATACATAGGAACACCCAGGTGAGTAACCTAAAGGTCTGGTTAAAACTCGGGCTGGCCTGGTGTGGTGGCTCACGCCTGCAATCCTAGCACTTTGGGGAGGCGGGAAGATTGCTTGAGGCCAGGAGTTCAGCTCAAGAGCACTGCGAGCAAGAGGCAAGAGGGAGACCCAGTCTTTACAAACAAACAAACAAACAAAACCAAAAAAACAAAAACACCCCAAACCCAAACAATAACAACAAAACTTGGGCTGATAAAACATCTTAGACTAAACAAAAGAAAGGGAGTTTTTGGGCTTCTGGGAGAGGGAGGCAAGAAATGGAAAGGTGACCAGGGAAGTATAGCGAACAAAGATTGTTTAGTAAGATTTGTTATACAGATTTAAGTCAGTGCCTTTCCAATTGCTAAGGGTTGTTAGAGTCTTCCTCTTCCCTGTAGGAAGAGGGAGACAAATTTTCCAATGGCAATTTCATTTATAAATGTAAATTTCCTTTACAATTTCCTTTACAAAAGGAAAGCTTTGTGCCCTGCTTTTAGAACTTTTCTTGCCACTGCTGGTTCTCAATGGCCTTTAGCTCAAAATAATGCCTGTGCCAAAGAGGCATATTTTGCGGTAGCATATTCTGGTACCCTTCACACACATAAGATGAAAACACTTAACTTTGTTAGGCTGGGCCTGGCTGGTGGTGGTGGCAGTGGGGCCTCCTGCAGAGGGGCCTGAAGAGCCTGTGGGATGAGGAGGGTCATGGGGCCAGTTTATAGTTCAGGAGGTGGCTTAAGGGTATAAGTGGTGGGTCCTTCAGGAGCTTGAAATCTCCCAGTTCAGCTGTTAGTGACAGCTGCAATCAGCAGCCCGGCAGAGGTTCTAGCAAGCAGTAACTCCAAAGAAAGGTCTAGACACTTGAGGTGGTAAGGCCCTGGAGACATTCAAGTAATGAAAACCCAGTTGGCCTGCAGATCATTTGGGTGACAGGAGCCTTGAATGATGTAGAGTGCCCGTTACTAAAACCGAGGTACAAGGCAGGATCTTTATTCCAGGCAAAATCTCAGTTATTGGAACCAAAGCATGAGGTCCAAGTGGATTGCCCCCACCCCCAAGCCCACCCCAGGCTAAGAAGGAAAACTAAGCTTCTAAGTATTTCCTCTGCTTAGAAACCAGATTACTGGATTAACCTCAGAGTCTGGGGTGGGTCAAGACCTACAGCTGGGGATGAAGTATTTGGAACCAGAACCAGGTCAGTCATTGCCAAAGCCATTAGACATGTCCAGCTCAGCCCTGGGCATTGACATCCCACTTGGAATGTAAGTGGGCCAAGCCATCGTGGCATTCCATCTCCTTGACATCCGACCAGTCATTCTTAGAGTCCCTCGACCTCATCCCAGGATTAGGATTCTCCTACCGTTCTAGGAAATGGGTTCCCAGGGCAGAAGCAGGGTTGGAGAAGAACTGGGTTGGCCTAGGGTCTCTCCCTCTCAGCTCTGAGGAGCAACAAGAAGAGGAACCAACTCAGTCTCCAAAGGGTGCTCTCCTCACCCCCACACTGCCCTCTGCAGAAACATGGTGTCAGCCTCTGACCCGAGGGCAAGGATGACCAGGAGCCTGCACACTGCGGATCATATTTTCCCTTTTTAATTAAAGTTTCCACCTCAGTGTGGCCAGATTTCATTCTCTCCCTGCAGAGTCCAGTTCCTGGAATGTTTTACTTGACACTTAGTCAGAACTCCCTTATCAGGGGCATGCAATCTTCCTACAAACCATTGACACTCTCCTGCCTCCTCTCTGTTAATCAACCCAGCAGGAAAGCAGACTATTAGAGGGTCAGAGAAGCTCAAGGGCAGGAGGGGTTAGACTCCAGTCAGAGGCTAAAGACAATCCTTCCAGACATGTGAGCAGAGACCATGTGCTTTTCGGGGCTTCTGGCCCACTTGTTTATTACCATGTGCAAAATCACACAGAGACTGAGAAAATCGGCAGTGCAGCGTTGCTGTCCACCTAGGCACTTGCTTCTTCAAAATCTGGGCTCCACTGCTGGGATTTCCACTGTTCTCTTGCTCCATTTCATTGAACCTCGGTCTGTCTGACTCTAAAATTCGTGCTTTAACCTTTATGTATGTTCAAGAAAATACAAAGGGAGTGGCCAGCATATCCCCTGGTGTCCTAACTGCCAATTTTACAGGGATTTGGAGGGAAGGACCTGAGGCAGGGACCCAATAAAATTGGCATTTGCACACACCTCACAGCCCAGTGCTTGGCATATCTCTGGCTCCAGAGTAAAAAAGTACGTGTTTGAATGAATAAATCAAAGCTATTCAGGTGTAGGGGACCAGGAACTGAATGTCCATCACCTCTGTGAGTTTGTGGATAAGATCAGCATGCAGGAGGCAACAGGAAAAACACAAATAGGGCCTGACCCAGAGCAAGGTGCTGGGTCAAACGATAAACTCTTCTAAATGATCTGTGGTAGCCCCCCTTATCTACAAGGGATATGTTCCGAGCCCCCCAGTGGATGCCTAAAACCCCAGATAGTACCAAACTCTTTATAGGCTATGTTTTTTACTATACTTACATACTTATGATAAAGTTTAATTTATAAATTAGGTACTATAAGAGATTAGCAATAATAACTAATGATAAAATAGAACAATTATACCACTATGCTGTAGTAAAAGTTATGGGAATGTAGTCTCGCTCTCAAAATATCTTATTGTACTCTACATATTTTTGTACCTCAGCTGACTGTGGGTAACTGAAACCTCAGAAAGTGAAACCGTGGGGCCGGGCGCGGTGGCTCACGCCTGTAATCCTAGCATTCTGCGAAGCCATGGCGGGCGGATCGTTTGAGCTCAGGAGTTTGAGATCAGCTGGAGCAAGAGTGAGATCCCGTCTCTATTAAAAAATAGAAAGAAATTAGCTGGACAACTAAAAATATACAGAAAAAAATTAGCTGGGCATGGTGGCGCATGCCTGTAGTCCCAGCTACTTGGGAGGCTGAGGCAGGAGGATCGCTTGAGCCCAGGAGTTTGAGGTTTCTGTGAGGTAGGCTGATGCCACGGCACTCACTCTAGCCACAGTGACGAAGCAGGAATCTGTCTCAAAAAATACAGACAAGAAAGAAAGAGAAAGAAAAGAAAGAAAGAAAGAAAGAAAGAAAAAGCAGGCAACCACTTAAATCAGCATGGCACAAGCTTTACTTACCCTTGTTTAAGGCACTTTTCCTGATTACTTCCCATTTTCCCATTACCAGCCTTCCCCACACCGTTCCCCTTCTTTCTTTGTTTCAGGGGACCATGATATTTAAGCATGAATTCAGAGACACCTCTGAGATTTACTCATATGGATATCTCCCATACATATGAGGTATACGTGATATTAAATTTTGTTTGTTTGTTGTTTTTTTTTTTTTGTGACAGAGTCTCACTCTGTTGCCTGGGCTAGAGCGCCGTGGCTTCAATCTACCTCACAGCAACTTCAAACTCCTGGGCTCAAATGATCCTCCTACCTCAGCCTCCCAAGTAGCTGGGAATACAGGCACGCGCTACCATGCCCGGCTAATTTTTTCTATATATTTTTAGTTGTCCAGCTAATTTCTTTCTATTTTTTTAGTAGAGACGGGGGTCTCGCTCTTACTCAGGCTGGTCTCGAACTCCTGAGCTCAAACGATCCACCCGCCTCGGCCTCCCAGAGTGCTAGGATTACAGGTGTCAGCCATCACGCCCGTCCCTGTTTGTCTCGTTAATCAGCCTAAAGAGATTGAAAAAAAATTCACCTGCTGTTCCACTGCAATAAAGATAAAAATCACCTCCTGTTTATTTTCTCTATGTAGAAAAAAAAATATATGTATGTATGTGTGTGTGTGTGTATATATATATATATATGTCAGAAGGGGACTTGTGGGCTGGAGTGTTGTTAATTTCTTTATTCCTTGTTTTACCATATGTAAAAGTGCTTAGAACAGTGAGTGTCTGCCATAAGTAAATATTACATAAACTTTTACTATCACTCCCCTCCTCTACTAAGTGCAGTTCTTTCAGTTTAGTCCCTAGCAATCACATCCCCAAATGGGGTCTCTCAGTTGCAATTCCAGCTGAGGCAATCAAGAGGATCACTTGGCTTCTGTCTTTTGGTGAGGTCGGGTAAGGGGAGAAGCCCGTTTGGTCTGCTACTCAATATCCCACCTGAATGCTGCCATCTAGTGCTCACTCCAAAAAAATTAGATGCACCCTAATTATTTGAAGACTGACCCAGTGCTTCCCCGTGTCACCTGGCTACAGCATGCAGTGGCATCATCCTAGCTCACTACAACCTCAAACTCCTGGACTCAAGTGATCGTCCTGCCTCAGCCCCCTGAGTAGCAGGGACTACAAGCATGCAACATCACGTCCAGCTAATTTTTCAATTTTTTGTAGAGATAGGATCTCACTCTTGCTCAGGATGGTCTCCAACTCCTGGTCTCAAGTGATCCCTCCCACCTCAGCCTCCCAGAGTGCCAGGATTACAGGCATGAGCCCCCATGCCTGGCCTCCATGAGCAAATTTCAAGGACCCCTATAGGTTTTTTATAATTCTCTCCCTTAACTAACTGCTTGAACTTTTGAGATGCTTCCCAGAAATGGTGGATTTTCTGAAAGACAAAAGAGCTGGGATTCTGAAGACTCCAGGGCAGACTTCCTAAGGCCAAGACTCACAGTCCCCCTTGACCTGCCCCAAGGCATGTGGCCCTTCCTTAAAAAGCCCATGATCTCCAATAGTGGGAGAGACAGATTTGAGGAAGCTTCTCTCATTCTCCCAACAAGATATCTGTCATATTAAAAATCCCTTTCTTCCTTGGCAATCCTTTTTTTTTTTTTTGAGACGGAGCCTCACTCCATTGCCCTGAGTAGAGAGCCATGGTGTCAGCCTACCTCACAGCAACCTCCAACTCCTGGGCTCAAGTGATCCTCTTGCCTCAGCCTCCCAGAGTGCTAGGGTTACAGGTGTGAGCCACCGTGCCCAGCCAATTCTCTTTTCAATAATTTGATCTTTGTGGGATGAGTAACAAGACCTAGACCCAAACCACCTTGCAGTCTCCATAATGGAGGGTTCCAGGACCACCTACAGATACCAAAATCTGCAGATGCTCAATTCCCTGATATAAAATGGTGTAGTATTTGCATACAACCTATGCACATACTCCCAAATACTTTAAATCATTCCTAGATTATTTATAATGTCTAATACAATGTAAATGCTTTGTAAATAGTTGTCATACTGTACTGTTTTTAAATTCGTATTATTTTTATTGCTGTATTATTATATTTTGTGGTTTTCCCTTTTTTTTCAAATATTTTTGATCCACACTTGGTTGAATCCAAGGATGGGGAATTCACAGATATGGATGGCTAACTGCTTTGTTATTGGAGAGAATGAGGAGAACACACCTGTTTATTTGAGCACCTTTCATTCACCAGGTCCTACATGGGCATACTCTGATTCAGATCTCCCCACAACCCTTGGAGTTAATATTGCTTTCCCCATTGTAAAGATGAGACAAAACCTACACAGTTTAACTTGCCCTCCTTTTTGAAAATAATTGAGAGAAGACAGCGTGTGCACCCTATCAACTTGAAGCTTCTTGCTTTTTCATCTATACTCCAGTGCCTGTTAAATTTTGGCAATCCCAGAAATAGCCCACAAACTGATTATTACCCTCATGGATTTCGAAGGTGTCCTTCTTTGCGAATCAGAGCACTAAAGAAACACAAAACCCTTTGCATATTAATACCATTGAAATAAATTGTATCCCTGAGACCTGAACAAAGACTTTTAAATATCTAAGAAACAGTAGATACTAAGTACAAATCAACTTGATTCAACTTTGTTGATTCAACTTTGTGGGAACTGACCGGGCGCAGTGGCTCACGCCTGTAATCCTAGCACTCTGGGAGGCCGAGGCGGGCGGATCGTTTGAGCTCAGGAGTTTGAGACCTGAGCAAGAGTGAGACCCTGTCTCTACTAAAAATAGAAAGAAATTAGCTGGACAACTAAAAATATATAGAAAAAATTACCCGAGGATGGTGGCGCATGCCTGTGGTCCCAGCTACTTGGGAAGCTGAGGCAGAAGGATTGCTTGAGCCCAGGAGTTTGAGGTTGCTGTGAGCTAGGTTGATGCCACGGCACTCTAGCCCGGGCAACAGAGCCAGACTCTGTCTCAAAAAAAAAAAAAAAAAAAACTATATGGGAATTGAACCAGATGATAGTGATTTAAAGGGAAAATGATCAATAAATAATAAAATACTAACCCTCCCTAAATAACCCCACATCCTTATCTTTGTGAGAACTGAAACCAAACAATGGGCTGCCATGTTGTAGAACATCATACAAATTAAAATTTTTTTTTTTTTTGAGACAGAGTCTCAGTCTCTTGCCTGGGATTGCAGGCGTGAGCCACTGCGCCTGGCCCAAATTAAAATTTAATTTAGAAAAAAGCTTGCTCTCGATGGTGAGAAGTTTTTTTTTAAGGGGAAAAGGAAATAAAATTTTAAAGTTACAAAAATCTCTGAAGTCCAATCACTGTAAGGTCCAATAACCTTTCTTAATATTTGTTTTAAGTATATGAGTTCTGTCCAGAAAGTATCCAGCCATTGTTACTATAAGGAGAACCGTCTGTGCGATATGGATGGACTCCTGGCAGCCAAGGAGAGTGGACTGGAATGCGCATTCACGAACAACGACAACCTCACTATACTAGTCAGTGGGGCGCTAAATGCTGTTGAGTGAGCATGTGTGCTGTGTGGTCGCATTCAAAATGACCGAACAAGTAAAGCAACAGATCTCCATCAAATTTTGCCTTAAGCTTGAACATTCCTCCACAGAAACTATTTGGATGATTCAGAATGCTTTTGGGGATGATGCAATGAGTGCAGCACAAATAAAAGTGTGGCACAAATGCTTCGAAGATGGTGGAGAATCTGTTGGAAGTGATCCACATTCTGGAAGGCCTGCAATGAGCAGAACAGCTGAGAATGTTGAATGTGTACGGGTTAGGTTAAGAGATGCTGGGAGACGTTCTTGCTTCGGCAGCACATATACTAAAATTGGAATGATACAGAGAAGATTAGCATGGCCCCTGCGCAAGGATGATATGCAAATTTGTGAAGCGTTCCACATTTTAATAATAAAAAATAAAAGATGCTGGGAGAAGTGTGTGAGGTCCCAAGGTGCCTACTTTGAAGGGGCTGGTGACATCGTCCTATGTACAATGTTTCTTGTATCTTCTTCAATAAATGTCTCTATCTTGCATAGTACATAGCTGGATACTTTCTGGACAGACCTGTATATTCGAGTATGTGTATACAATTTTTAAAAGAGCAACATGCTAAACATACAGCATGGTTGTCTTTTTTTTAAAACTGAGATATACTGGTAACAGTTTTCCATGACAAAATTATTATTCTGTAACTTTTAAAAATGGTTTCATTGAATTCTACTTTATGAATTAACATTTTATTTAACCAAACTCAATATGGACATTTGGTTTATTTCAGATTTTTACCAACACAAGATAATGCAGGGCTAAACAACTGCATAGATACAACTAACATATACCTCTGTGTTAACATTCAGAGGAAAATAGCAGTGAAACAAAAAATGCATTTAATCAAGAGAGTCTTGAAGAAAGCAAGGAGTGTAGGCAGAAACTTAATGGGAAAATAAAAGATAACCAAGTAGACTAAGCAGTAAAGCTGCCCAAGAATTAATCCTCTTGCCCTCAATGTATAAATTAAAGTTAAGTTGACAGAAATTGTTTTCTCAGAGGTGGGTCTCTGGCCCTCCCTGTGTGCCATCATGGGAAAGTTAGAAGGAATCAAGAAGCAGTCCAAGAATGGCAAGCTGTCTTAGTCTGTTTTTTTTTTTCCCCAATTTTTTTCAGACAGGGTCTTCCTCTGTTGTCCAGCTGGAGTGTAGTGATGTGATCACAGCTCACTGCAGCCTCTAACTCCTGGGCTCAAGTGATCCTCCCACTTTAGCCTCCCAAGTAGCTAAGACTATAGGCTCATGCCACCATGCCCAGCTAATTTGTGTGTGTGTGTGTGTGTGTGTGTGTGTGTGGAGACAGGGCCTTCTGTGTTGCCCAGGCTGGTCTCCAACTCACTCCTGGCCTCAAGCAATGCTCCTGCCTTGGCCTCCCCATGGATGGTGAGGGCCTTATTGCTGTGTCATTCCATGGCAGAAGGTGGGAAAACGAGAGAGAGGCAGAGAAAAAGGGCCCAACTCATTCTTTTATCAGAAACCCATTGCCAAGATAACTAGCCCACTCCCTCAGTAATGGCATTAATCCATTACTGGAGGGCACAGACTTCATGACGTAATGAACTTTTAAAAGTCACATCTCTCAACACTGTTACATTGGGGATTAACTTTCCAACACGTGGCTGCAAAGATTCCAAAGAAAAAAAAATAACTTTCCAACACATGAACTTTGAGGGACACATCCAAACCACAGCACAAGCTAAATGCTTAAGCAAAGGAAACTGTCAGAACTATCAGAAATCCAAGTAATGTTTCCAGAGGCTTGCAAACACAGGCAGAGGTAAGACTCTGAGGTGAAGCAGAGACTAAACTCAGTGCCCTGTGAAGTTGGGGTTGTGGAGTGGGGTGGATCAGTATTGGAACCTGAGATCTGCCCATTACAGGAATTGTGAACTTAAATTCCTTGTCCCTCTTCTTTCCACACTTCCTCATCTTTAGATATGACCAGTGATAATGCATTTTTCTCAAAATTGTTAGAAAGATTAGATGAGATAAGATACTTTCCATGCAGAGAAAAGTACATGGCATAGAGTGGATGTTCAGTAACTGGTAGCTATTAACCAGGGAACAAAATTTTATCTAATCAGGGTAGAGGAGGCACTCTGGGTTGGCCTCAGAGGCTGGAACTATTAATATATAGAGCTAAATCCAAAGGAAGGAGAGTGTCTGGGTCACAAAGGGGATGCTGGTGACAGAGGTGAGGGCCAGACCCCAGGAGGTGTAAGGGCCAAGCAAAAAACTTCCCCTTTGCCCTCTAAAGTTTCACAGAAAAATCAGCTTGCGAAATGCAGATTAATGAGAGAAATGGAATATAAATTTATTAATATGCACATGGGGAGAATTAGAGTGATTACCCATCCATGCATTGGGGTACATCTCTCTTTTAAGGGGAAGGGAGTTGGGGACATGAAGATGATTTTTAGGGGATGCAGTAAATGATTTTTAGGGGAATTCAATGGGCTTGAAGAACACGCAGTGCCCTGAGACAAAGTCTGTTGGGCCCACAGAGCAGCCAATGGTTTGTGACAAAAGTCTGTCCAGGTGTGTTGACAGACTTCAGTGTTTCTTCTTGTGATATGAGTTCAGTTAATGTAAACTCAGGGAAGGGAGCAGAAGTAATTGTTTTCTTCTTTGATGGGTCTGAATTTTAGGCAGATAAGGGACTTCAGAGAATAACTTCATCCTGTGCTTTGGGAGAGATACAAGGACAGTGGGGGCAGGGAGGAATGGGGGAAGGTCAGAGAGAACTTGAGGCTGCTTCTTTTCTTTTTTTTTTTTTGAGACAGAGTCTCACCGTGTTGCCCGGGCTAGAGTGCCGTGACGTCAGCCTAGCTCACAGCAACCTCAAACTCCTGGGCTCAAGCGATCCTACTGCCTCAACCTTCCTAGTAGCTGGGACTACAGGCATGCGCCACCATGCCCGGCTAATTTTTTCTATATATTTTTACTTGTCCAGCCAATTTCTTTCCATTTTTAGTAGAGACAGGGTCTTGCCCTTGCTCAGGCTGGTCTCGAACTCCTGAGCTCAAACAACCCGCCCGCCTCGGCCTCCCAGAGTGCTAGGATTACAGGCCACTGCACCCGGCCAGTGCCAAGCTTTTAGTAACAGAATTTGGTGTCCCTGGGTGGGCCCATCAGCTCCCTGGTGGAACAGCACCCTGAGACTGCTGGAGAGACAGGGAGCAGCCCCCGGACAAGCCATGGGTAGGAGCGTCGCCTTTTTCGGGTAAAGAGAGAAAGGGATTCTCCTAGCAGCTGCCAGAGCCTGTTGAGCTCTGGAGAGCTGCCATCTTTGCTTCCCTGAATTGCACACAGCTCCGACCAATCTGAGACTTCTTGAGGAGAAAGAAACAGATTTGTGTCATGACAGTTTCAGCCATTTGAGTAAGTTCCCTGGCCTGCATGCTGAGACCCTGATTCCACGCATTGCGGGATGGGGGAGGAGGGGGTGGTTTCAGAGCTTCCTCTGGGTTATTTGTTTGGAGCTGGAAGTCAAGAGATTGAGTGGAACTAGACAAACTGGTTTGAATTCAGACCTCATTTGGGGTTCCCAGAGAACAGGAGGACTATGTCACCATTTGGGGAGGGTTTTGAACCTTCTGGCCCTGTGGCAGGGCATTTGTTTGGAGCCATATAGCAGGGCATTTGTGAAGCACCATTGGAGACACCATTTGGGATGGCGTTTGTCCCCTTTGTATTCCCATTTGTTTGACAGCCCCTGGCATTTTGTGTTGGGAATTCAATGTGGTGTCTGTGTTTGTTATTTGTGAGCTTTGTTGCAACATAAGGAAGCTCCATCTAAAAGTCCCTGGGGAAAAATTTTGGCTGAATGGCCAAACTTATAAAGTCTATGTTTCAAAGAGAATGATGTTATTGTAATCCAATGTACCTGCTGCAGTGTGAGCAGAAGTGGCTGTTGAAAGATACCTCGAATTATTATACCGTCTTACAACTGGAATTATGTTGCCAAAGCTCAGGTAAATAGGAGGAGACCCCATGTGTACGACTGATTGCATAAAGGCCTGGAATAAAGTTAATGGTGCACCAGAGACCTCTACTGGCAGTGGATGAGATAGTCACAATACTTTGTCTTGGATTCCCTGGCTGGAGCAGGGACTGGCCTGCCACTACTTGGCGAGGGAAAAAGAGTGGGGGCAGGGAGGGAGCACCCACAAACCCACAGTCCCCGCCAGGCATATGCACGACAGATCTGCCCCGGTGCCCGCTGCAGTTGGGGCGATCCAAGGGAAGACGCGGGCTCAGCCCCGCTCAAGCTCCCGTTGATGTGGCCCCTGCCGGAGATCCGCGTGCCTTGCCCCCACGCGGATCCCTGCCGGGAATTGCTGCTGCTCCCGGCCTTAGCGCACCCGCTGCCCGTCCTTCCCTCACGCCGCTGCGGGCCTTCTGCGGCCACCACGATGAAGGTGGGCTGGGGTATGAGGGGAGCCCCCCACCCCCGTGCTTGCTAGGCTTCCCGTGGCCTGTGTGGATAGTAAGCGGTGCAGAGTCCGAGCCCAAATGCATGGTCCTGGGTCAGCCACCACCCATTGTGTGAGAGAAAGGCGCGCAGCAGCTGGCTGCTGCAGAACACCTGAGCTTTCCAGGGGATGGCTCCAAGTACCGCCTGCTGCCGAGTGGTGCGCTGCCCACCAATGCGGGGGTCTATGTGTGCCATGCCCACAATGTGGCTCGTGAGGCCTGCTTGGCAGCCGCTGTCAGTATGCTTGAGTTCAGGAGAGTGTGAGGCTACAGTGAGCTACATCACACTACTGCACTCTCCCCTGGACAACAGAGCAAAACCCTTTGAAAAAAATAAAAAACCACACACCAAAACAAAACAAAACCACAACCTAACTTGCTCATAAAGTATTAGTCCTTTTATATAATAGTAGATATCGTCACTATTTTGCTTGCAGATTTTTTTCATCTACATTCATGAGCAAATGTGGCACATTATTTCCTTCCAATTTGCTGTTCTTGTTAGGTTTTCCCATGACGGGCATGCTAAACCTCACAAAAAGTTGAAGTGTTCTCTACTTTCTTTTTTTTTTTTTTTTGAGACAAAGTCTTACTCTGTTGCCCTGAATCGAGTGCCGTGGCATCAGCCTATCACTCCTGGATTCAAGATCCTCCTGCCTCAGCCTCCCCAGCAGCTGAGACTACAGGTGCACACCACAATGCCCAGCTATTTTTTTTCTATTTTTAGTAAAGACGGCGGGGGGGGGGGGGGGAGTCTCGCTCTTGCTCAGGCTGGTCTCGAACTCCTGACCTTAAGGGATCCTCCCGCCTGAGCCTTCTCGGAGTGCTAGGATTACAGGTGTGAGCCACCGCGCCTGGCCATGTTCTCTACTTTCATGTCCCTCTCCCCCTTTTTTTCCTGGAAGTATTTGATTAAGATTGGAATTATGTTTTCCTTGTACATCTGTTTGAACGTGCCAGGGAAGCCATGGTGGCCTGGAGTCTTTTTTGTGGGAAGACCTCGGTCTACTCTTTCCATTTGTTGCTAAACTACTTAGACGGGCTGCTTCCCTGCACATGGTATGAGAAGTCCCTCCTACGACTTCTCCACTTGGGGAAGGAGACTGCAGGGGTCTTGGACCACAGGGCTGAGGGAAACCGTGTGGGCTACTGGACAGCGCCCCATGCACCTGCTTTTTCTGCCTGCTCAAACATCTCTTTCTTCCATGACGAAGGGCGAAGGGGATGTCCCCATCCCTGCGGAGCAAGAAGATGCAGGAGCACAATGCCAGTTTAGGTGCCCCTGAGGAAACGGAACCTGCCTGGAGTCTCTGAGAGGCTCACGCGACTCACTAAATGCTACAAAAGTCGCCCACCGCTCTCCAGGGAACCGGTCCTGTGACGGCCGCGTTGCGCGCGACTTTACGCGTGAGCGCAGCAGACTCCGTGGGGACTGTGTCTTCGCCGCGGCTCACCCTCTCCACCTGTCTAGGGCTGCTTCCTTTGCGCATGCGCAACATACAACCGCCGCCCAGATTCTCCCAAATCCCATTTCCACCTCTTCCTCCTGCCGGGTGCGGAAACACACTCTCGGCTGTCTGCTCTTCTTGGGCTATGGGGGAGAAGGTGGTCCAGGAGGTGTTCGCCCTCATGTTCTGCAACTATCGCGATCGTCACCGAAAAGGTGGGCGGAACCGTGCCACAGGCATGGACTACGCGCCGGAAAACTCGGTCCCTTTATTAGCAGCTCTCGCGAGAGCCGGAGCTGCAATGGGGGCGTGCGTGGGCGTGACGCGTTGTGCGGACTTGTAGCTGTCGCCTCTCGGTTTGGGCTTGCTTTGAGGTGAGCTCCGCGGCCGACGCTCTCGGCGTTCCACGAGTTCCTTCTCGTGTTTACGAAAACAGCGACGTCCTCCGCCTCCGTTAAGAAAGGGTTTCTGGGCCTATACCGCTGCTTTCTGCCTGGTAGCCCCTACATCTCCCCAGGCTAAACTCAAAGACGACCTTCCGCCTGTACTGGATCTGTCCGAGTTCCTTAAGAATATATAAAATGTAAATGGACTTGACCCCGATTTTTTTTTTCCTCCCGGCCCGCGCGGCCAGCTCCTTGACCTGGTTTTTAATTTTTTAAATTTTTATTTATTGAGACAGTTTGGCTCTGTTGCCCAGGTAGAGTGCAGTGACATCATCATAGCTCACAGCAACCTCAAACTCCTGGGCTCAAGGGATCCTCCTGCCTCAGCCTCCCGAAGTGCTAGGATTACAGGGGTGAGCCACCGTGCCCAGCCAGATTTTGTTTTATTTTTATTTTTTTTACACTCCTAAACTAGAGACAGAAAATATCTGTTGTTAAAACACATAGTCTGGCCCGGCCCTGTGGTTCACACCTGTAATCCTAGCACTCAGGGAGGCCGAGGCTGGAGGATCGCTTGAGGCCAGGAGTTCAAGACCAATCTGAGCAGAGTGAGATTCCGTCTCTACAAAAAAATACAAAAATTAATCTAGCGTGGTGGTGCTCGCCTGTAGTCCCAGCTACTGGGAAATCTGAGGCAGGAGGAGTGCTTGAGGCCAAGGAGTTCAAGACCAGCCAGCCTGGGCAATATAGCAAGACTCCGCTTCCCCAGAAAATAAAAAATAATAGCTGGGCGTGGTGGTGCATACCTGTAGTCCTAGCTACTTGGGAGGCCGAGGCAGGAGGATCACTTGAGCCCAGAGTCCGAGGTTGTAGTGAGCTATGATTGGGGATGGAACCAGGTCTGTCATTGCCAATGGCCATGTTCAGCGCAAGCTTGGGTAATGAATTTCACACAGCATCTGGTTTGACAGGACATTAGGAAATTAGTCCTCTCTGGCATTCAACCATAGTGTTCTCAGGGCTCTCTGGTCTCGTAAAGTGACCTTGTTCTGGGGGCAGGATTCACTTCCAGTTTTAGGTGAAGAATTTTGAGGCAAAAGCATTTCATGATTGAGGTTCAAAGAGATCCTAAGCAGATCTGCCTTTGGCTCTGCTTCCCTCCATGTATTGTGGGGTGGATGTGAGTCCTTTGAGGAGTTGACTCAAATCCTCAAACTTGCTGCTGGTGATCCTTACTAATTCTGTAAGCTTATTTGTCTCTGACCTGATGATGGGGATCATCAGGACTCTGCACACTGCAGATCATAGTTTTCATTTTTATTTACAATTTCCACATCAGCATAGCTTGATTTCATTTACTTCCTGAGGGAATTGCTAATGTAACATTTTCATTGCCAATTACTTAATGACTCTTTATTCAGAGAACATGTTCCTCCTTTTCTGTGTCAACCAACTCAGCTTCGAAGAAGACTGTTTGAGAGTGTCAGAAACTTAAGGTCCCTAGGGATTGGGCATTAATGAAATATCACAGTGTGCAGAGAACTGGACACATTCCAGAGACCTGAGGGATGATTCTGATGGTATCTGGGCAGCCTACGTTTAGGACGACATTAGGGCCTATGTATTTATTGAACCACTCCAAACTCCGTGAGGCTATGTTATCACTAAGTTGCTGTCTGTAAACCTGTGCTCCTTTGATAATAGAGCCAGTTCTGGCTCTGCCCCTACCCTCGTTTGCTACAATATATTGGGAGCTTATTATATGCAAGGCACTGTTTTGAGCACCAGAAGCTGTGACTTATTAAGTCCTCAACATCATCCCAACAGGAAAGTTTAAGTATTACTGCCATTGTACTGATTAGAAAACTTGAGACTCACTGAAGTTGCTCTGTACCCAAAGATACAGTAAGGTTAGAGATAAAACTCAAGTCCAAGTCTTTTCTTGACAACAAAGTCTATGTTTTCAAACTATACTAACATAGTCTCTGCCATCAAGGAGCTCAAAATTTAACAGGAATTTTGAAGACAGAGTCCAAACAAGACATAAAGATACATAAAGCATGGCCTGATTTGATTTGTCTTGCTTTCACAACTTATAGCTTAATATCAGCCACATAGCAGGAGCTCAGTAAGTGTGTGATGAAATGAGAGAAACTAGTTAAGTGTGTGAGACATGCATGCAGGGCTTGCAGTGTTTGCTTCTGTGAGCTCTGTTGGTGCATTCAAAACTCAGGAGGCAGCGGGAAAGCACAGTACAATAACCCAGCTGGGGCAGAGCCCTCAGGTCAAGTGGCAAAACCTCGAACTTCAACTAAGGTATATTAACAGAGCTTTTTTCTCTTTGCAACTTTCAATGACCTCTCTTTTATCTCCCTTAATAAAGGCAATGTTAGGTCTGGAAATGTAACAACTAGCCTCCTTCACCCTTCCTCACTGCTATCAGATGCATGCCAGCCATTCCCACCCACCTCTAGCCCCGCCCCCCCACCGTTCTCATGCTGTGTCTAGACGGGCATTCCCCTTCTGTTCTGGCTTATCAAAACTCGGCATCTTACAACAAACACTTATGACTCTGATATTGTGAAAAAGGAAACCATTAAAAAAATAAAAACGAAGAACATTAATATCTCACTCATGGTGCTTCTTAAGGAGGCAGTTAGACCTACTTTCAATTCCTGATTCTGGGCTGGGTATGATGGCTGACACCTGTAATCTTAGCACTCTGGGAGACCGAGGCAGGAGGATCGCTTGAGCCCAGGAATTTGAGTCTGCAGTGAGCTATGATGATGCCACTGCATTCTAGCCAGGGCTACAGAGTAAGACTCTGTTTCCAAAACAAAACAACAACAAAAAATGCCAGATTTTGCCATCCTCTAATTGTGTGACTTTGGGCCTTCAGTCAGTCTTCATAAAGTGCAGATTCCTGATCTCAATATTGAGTAAAACTACCGAATACAGTACAGGCTTTGTAAAGCAGCCATTATGCTACTTGTCATACTGTAAAATATGTAAAATACTACTGCAAAATATGGCATCTTGGAAATCGAGGAAACAGCAGAAGCAGGAAGGCCACTCTCACCTCTCCCTCACCCTTCTCTGAAGCAGGCCATAAAACCTAGCAAGGTCATTTTCTGACCTCTCTTCCTTCTTCCTGAAGACCCTCATGTGACAAATGTCCTGCCCTATACCAGGAAGGAAGGAATGTCACACAAGGATGCCAGGAAGAATCTGAATGAACAGGCCTTGCTAAATCCCTCCTCCACCCTTGTTTGTTACCATTGGATCGTACCCCCTTTGTTTAATCATACTTTTGCATGACTGTCCACTTTTCATCAAACCCAAGCAAAAAAACACACAGATTCAGATTTTTCTATTTCTTTGGGTTTTCATTTCTTATGAAAGCTCTTCATCATGTAAAGCTCACTTATTTTTTTTTTTTTTGGTTTTTGAGATGGAATCTCACTATTGCCCAAGTTGGTCTCAAACTCCTGGGCTCAAGCAATCCTCCTGCCTCGGCCTCCCAGAGTGCTAGGATTACAGGTGTGAGCCACCACACCTGGCTGAGGTCTTTGGAAATGATGCAGAAAGATTCCCTTCTCTCCATGTTCCACCACCACAAAGATGAAATCTTTTTGTGTTTATTCTTTTAAAAGGAAAATAAGATGTAATAGAATTGCTGGTTAGATTTTGTTTCTCTGTTTTTTATTTAATCTTTTCCCAGAAGCCTCTACAGGTGCTTCATTTTCTAGTTTAGTTCCTGGTAACTTTCATATCTTAACTGCTACCCAGTGGGAGCGTCCCTGGAGAAGCAGGGTCCTTGGGGGAAGAAAGGTTTCACATTTGCAAAGAACTTGGCTTGCAGTTTGTCAGGAGGGAAAAGTGGGTCAGTGACTCAAAAAATCTTGTCTAAAAGGTGCCATCTAGTGTTTTTCTCTGAGAATATGTCCTGCCATATGAATCCTGAGCTTTTTATCCCAAGCACTGTTTTTATTGATGTTTTATTGTTATGTACCAGAGTTTAAGACTATTTGACTACCAAAAGAAACACAATTTTAGAAAAGAATTGTGTTTTTTATTTTGTTTTAATCACATACATATAATACTGCCAAAACAGTACTTCGGGTCCTCAGGTCAATATTTCTAAAAGAAATGATCCCAAAATAAATAGACAAAATAGCAATTAAAAATATACTTAAGTTATCCTGTCTGTCCTTATTGTTGGTAAAAACCTTTGTTGGACAAAGGGTAAAGGAGAGAAAAATCACTCATCCTGTATTTTCAATGTGCTAGACTCTTTATAATCATTATCTAATTTAAGCCTTATTACAATCCATTGAGTTTTTCTTTTTTTAATTGATATTGTTTTTGGCTGGGCGCAGTGGCTCACGCCTATAATCACAGCTCTTTGAGAGGCCAAGGCAGGAGGATCTCTTGAGGACAGGAGTTTGAGAGCAGCCTGGGTAACATAGTGAGACCATGTCTCCACAAAAAATAAGAAAAATTAGCCGACATGGTGGCACTCGCCTGCAGTCCCAGCTACTCTGCCTGCTGAAATAGGAGGATCACTTGAGCCAGGCGTTTGGGGTTGCAGTGAGCTATGATCAAATCACTGCATTCCATCCTAGCCAACAGAACAAGACTCTGGCTCAAAAAAAAAAATTATTTTTGATTGACAAATGATAATTGTATGCATTTATGGGGTACAATATGATGTTTTGTTAGATGTATACAATGTGGAATGATTAAATCAAGCTAATTAACATATCCATTATTTTGCTTACCTATCATTTTTTATGGTGAAATATTTGAAATTTACTTATTTTGAAATAGAGACTGCATCATTATTGACTGTAGTCACCGAGCTGTGCAATAGATCGCAAAGCCTGTTCTCCTATCTGCAACTTTGTACCCTTCGATCAACACTCCCATTCCCTCCCTCCCCCCAGCCTCTGGTAACCATCAGTCCACTCTTTTTTTTCTTTTTTTTGTTCGAAACAACCCATTCCAAGTGAAAAGTCCTCTCTTTATTTTATACAAATTTAACTTTTTTATTTTTTATTTTTATTTTTTTTAATCCCTCATTCTAAGTTGTGTCCATAACTTTTTTAGATTCTACATAATGGTGAGATCATGCAGTATTTGTCTTTCTGTGCCTGGCTTATTTCACTTAGCATAATGCCCTCCAGGTTCATCCATTTTGTTGCAAATGATAGGATTTTCCTCTTTTTATGAGGCTGAATAGTATTCCATTGTGTATGTATACCACATTTTCTTTGTTCACTCACCCATTGACAGACACCTAGGTTGAGAGTTGAGTGTTTCTGACACTTTTTTTTAATTTAATTTTATTTTTTAGAGACGAGATCTGTGTTTCCCTGGCTGGAGTGAGGTGGCTATTCACAGGTGCAATCATCGCTCACTACAGCATCTAATTCCTGGGCTCCAGTGATTCTCTCACTTCAGCCTTCTGAGTAGCTGGGACTGTAGGTGCTCTTCACTGCATCTGGCTGTAACACCATTTACAGATGAGGAATTGAGGTGAAGTGACTGTCCTTGATGTAAGAAAGTGGCTATCAGTTTAGGGGCCATATATAAAATAAGATAAAAAAAATAAGAGAAAGTGGCTAAAGAACCCACATTAATTACGCTCAAAGTCCATACACTTTCATCTATACCACGATCCCTAGTAAACTTTTGGAAATTCTGGGAAAAGCTTATAAACCCCATTACTGCTTTCACAAACCGTGAAAAGGCCTGAACAACTTTGTTTGAAAACCATGGCACTACAAGGAACCTTCAAAGCCTCACATTGGTCTGCAGGACCATTCCTTAAAAGAAATTGTACTCTTGGGACATGAACCAGAACATTCAAAATTCTCTATTATTAATAAAAACAATATGGTGGTTTTACCCTTGAGTTTTGCTAGAACCAATTCATAAAATATATAACACTTTTCAGTTGTAACATACTTCAACTATAATACATTTCAACTGAAATCCCATGTTTTACATTTATTTATTTAAGAGACAGGGTCTCAATCTGCCACCCAAGCTGGAGTGCAGTCGCGGGATCATAATTCATTGTAACCTCCAATTCCTAGACTCAGGTGATCCTCCTGCCTTAGCCACCCAAGTAGCTAGGACTACAGGTGTGTGCTACCATGTCTGGCTAATTTTATATTTTATTTTACTTATAATTTCATCTATTCCATTTTATTTCAGGAATCCAAATTCTTTTTTTTTTTCTTTTCTTAAGAGACCAGGTCTCACTATGGCATCTGGCTTTCCAGATAAACTCCTGGGCTCAAGGGATCCTCCTGCCTCAGC
>NW_012148252.1:2545851-2571521 GCF_000956105.1 Propithecus coquereli | reverse complement strand
GCTAATTTTTCTACATATTTTTAGTTATCCAGTTAATTTCTTTCTATTTTTTTTAGTAGAGACAGGGTCTCGCTCTTGCTCAGGCTGGTCTTGAACTCCTGAGCTCAAACGATCCGCCCACCATGGCCTCCCAGAGTACTAGGATTACAGGCATGAGCCACCGCACCTGGCCAAGATATTTTTAATTTTTAAATCTATTTTACATTTCTCTTCACAAACACTGTCTTCTACGTGGCTTTCCATGTTCTTGCATGGGACCAGGCATATTGGCTCATACCTCTAATCCCAGCACTTTTAGAAGCAGGAGAATTGCTCGAGGACAGGAGTTCAAGATCAGCCTGGGCAACATAGCAAGACCCCATCTCCACGAAAAATTTAAAAATTAGCCAGGTGCAGTGGCGTGTGCCTGTAGTCCTAGCTACTTGGGAGCCTGAGGCAAGAGGATTGCTTGAACCTGGGAGTTCAAGGTTTCAGTGAGCTATGATTGCACCACTGCAATCCAGCCTGAGCAAGAGAGTGAGACCTTATCTCTAAAAAAACAAAAAACTAACCCCCGCCAAATTCTTGTATGGAATAAAATATACTATGCCCCTGATATCCTAATTTTGCCTTGTGTACAAACTATATTCATCATAATAGAAGAAAAACAGCCACACAGTTCTTTAAAATTTTACTTTAGTAAAACATTAAATCCCTAGGTTCATTATGCAGAGAAGAAAAAAATGTTTTCCCTACCCTCTTAGGATCATTGATTGGGGACCCACAAATTAAACCATCAAAAAACAGATTAAGGCCGGGTGCAGTGGCTCATGCCAGTAATCCTAGCACTCTGGGAGGCCGAGGTGGGAGGATCGTTTGAGCTTAGGAGTTCGAGAACAGCCTGAGCAAAAGCGAGACCCCATCTCTATTAAAAATAGAAAGAAATTAGCTGGACAACTAAAAATATATAGAAAAAATTAGCCGGGCATGGTGACGCATGCCTGTAGTCCCAGCTACTGGGGAGGCTGAGGCAGTAGGCTCGCTTGAGCTCAGGAGTTTGAGGTTGCTGTGAGCTAGGCTGATGCCATGGCATTCTCGCCCAGGTGACAGAGCAAGACTCTGTCTCAAAACAAAACAAAACAAAAACCAGATTAATATGAGAAAAAGTTTACTTACATATGTGATGTGCATACACACAGGAGTGTCAGTGGTGAGTAACTCAAATGAGTGTTTAGAATCTTATATAGTGTACCCAATAGTAGGGAAAAGTGGAGGCAGAGTGGAGAAAAGGCTTCTGTGGGAAGGACAAATAGGTTTCTCTGGGAAAGAAAAATATGTTTTTAAGAGAACAAATGGGAAATAAGAAAGTTTGTGATATTTGCTTATGCAGGTGGGAGTGGTCTTTTTCAGGGTCATGAAACTCCCCCAGGGAGGGGATTTATGGTAGGTTTACTCTTGGTCTCTCCCCTGGGAGTAGAAGTCACCCCAAACAGGAAATTTATGGCGGTCTTTCTCAGACATTTCCACTTTTAGTCAGATAAGGGAAGTCCCAAGGAAGCTTCTTGCTGCATCTGTTGAATGTCAGATATCTTCAGCTTAAAATAATCTTTATACCAACTCTGGGTTTCTGAGTATATCACCACAATTGTGTATTTAATCACCTTAGGAAATCTGACAAATATTTAACACAAAATTTTCTAGTCTGGAATAAATATTTTATTTTATTTTATTTATTTATTTATTTTTTGAGACAGAGTCTCACTCTCTTGCCTGGGGCGAGTGCCGTGGTGTCAGCCTAGCTCACAGCAACCTCAAACTCCTGGGCTCAAGCGATCCTCCTGCCTCAGCCTCCCGAGTAGCTGGGACCACAGGCACGCGCCACCATGCCCGGCTAATTTTTTCTACATATATTTTTAGCTGTCCAATTAATTTCTTTCCATTTTTTGATAGAGACGGGGGTCTCGCTCTTGCTCGGGCTGGTCTCGAACTCCTGAGCTCCGAACGATCCGCCCGCCTCGGCCTCCCAGAGTGCTAGGCGTGCGCCACCGCACCCGGCCTGGAATAAATATTTTAGAGAATAGGATTCATTAATAAATCATTTATCAAAAAAAAAAAAAAGAGTCATCTTTGGTTTGACATCCATCTTTCTAGAACCTGAGCTTCTGCTGTTGGGCAAGATTATTTTTCTTTAATCTTGACAACAATTCTATCATGTTTGTAATAACTGTGTGATATTCAGCCAATCAACTGTGGCAAATGACCCCCAATTTTAGGTGGCTTGACATGATAAAGCTTTATTTATTGTTCACATCACAGTCTAACACGGATTGGCTGGGGCTCTTCTCCACACACACCTTCATGAAACCAGGATCCTTTTTTTCATAAAGTTCATTTTAAAATACTTTAATTCATGGACTTTTCAACATCAGATACAGTCTTTCACACTGTCAAGCTATCTTTCTTGTTAATACTCCAGAAATACATTCAGGCAAGATATTCAGAAACAAAGTCTTCACCTTCACCTTTTTTTTTTTTTTTTTTTTTTTTTTTATGAATTGAAGCTTCATTAGGTCACTTTCGAAAATATATATGCATGTATAAGTAGGTATATGTTTTTTAATTGATTGGTAAACAGGCAATTGTTGAGAATTTATATATATAATTCTTAATCAACAATCTATAATACGTTTGTAGCATTCCAAGCTCTTTTTAGAGAGGAATATTATTTTATCTGTAAAACAGAGACTACTCTGCATGTTAAAACAGAGCTGCTTTCAGTTACACATTGCTATGGTTTGAATGTTTATGTTCCCTCCAAAATTCATGGGTTAAAATCTAATCCCCAATACATTAATGCTAGCAGGTGGGGTCCATTGGGGTGTTTAGGTCATTAGGGTTCTGCCTTCATGAATAGATTTATGCCATTATAAAGGGTTTGATGGAGGGAACTTGCTCTCTCTCTTGCCCTCTCTTTGCCCTTCCACCTCTGCCATATGAAGATGAAGCCTTCCTCTCTCCTGGAGGACACAGCATTTAAGTCATCATCAGAATCAGAATCACCAAACCTACCTGTGCCTTGGTATTGGACTTCCCAGCCTCCAGAACTGTGAGCCAATAAATTTCTGTTTATAACTTACCCAGTCTGTGGTATTCTATTACAGTAGCACAAAATGACTAAGATGCATTTAAATTTTAGGATTTACTCAATACCTCCTGCTAGACTAAAATTCTTTTTTTTTTTTTTTTTTTTTTGAGACAGAGTCTCACTTTGTTGCCCTGGCTAGAGTGAGTGCCGTGGCGTCAGCCTAGCTCACAGCAACCTCAGGCTCCTGGGCTCAAGCAATCCTACTGCCTCAGCCTCCCAAGTAGCTGGGACTACAGGCATGCACCACCATGCCCGGCTAATTTTTTCTATATATTTTTAGCTGTCCAATTAATTTGTTTCTGTTTTTGGTAGAGACGGGGTCTCGCTCTTGCTCAGGCTGGTCTCGAACTCCTGAGCTCAAACAATCCGCCCGCCTTGGCCTCCCAGAGTGTTAGGATTACAGGCGTGAGCCACCACGCCCGGCCCTAGACTAAGATTCTTTATTTCAAATGCAAACAAATTTTGTACTCCCTAGCCTTTAATTTTAGCCTTCCTTTGAATAGAATGAAGTTACCCTATTTTTATGTATTTCCAATTACTAAAAAGTTAGATTTGGGGCAGTAAAAGAGTTTAATTCATTAACAGACATCTGGGGAGCAGTCTTTAGTTCACTTAATATAAATGAGATGGCTTCCACTATAGCACAGGTCTTTTGGTGAGTAGCTAGGTGCTCTAAATGCATCCTGCCTTTGGTGTGTCCTCCTAAAGGCTTTTGGTGACAATACATCACGTAACTAGGCATATATTGAAGCAATTTAGTAGAAGATTCCTGCCATCAACTAGTTCCTAGCACACCTAGAGAAAGGAAATTCGGAGGCTGTGAGTCAATACAAAGATGGTTTTAAGTTAATAGAACATAAGGGGATTGCAGAGGTCTACTGGGTATTCATTTTTTAAATAACCATGTTTTTATTACACTTGTATTTGTACTACATGGTCCACTGGAAAGATGTAGCCTTACTTAGGGATTTTCATAGATACCTGACAAGGCAGTATTTACTCTTAGACCTGGTAAGAGAGCCCTGTACTTTAGTGGCCCCTACATATTACAAACATATGTTAAAAACCAAAATTTTAATAAGTTTAAAGATCGAATTTACTTTTATTAGAGATTAGTTGGGCAGCATCTCATTTAAACATTTAGAAAAGGCGCTCTGTTGGACATGGCAGCCCAGTTTTTAAAAGGTAGCTTGAGCAGGTACAAGGAAACAACATAATACAAAAAGCAGATTGGTTAACATCAGGTTACTTCAGGTTAGTTTCCCAGTAAGGGTTAAAGCAGAGGGGACTTCCTTATCACTTTGGCTAAAACTGGATTTGGCTGCCATTTCTCTCCCAACATCTCAAAAGGTTGATAAACAGTGTAGTTCTGGTTTGGGGACATGGAACTTTAGCATGCATGATTCTATATTGATTTGGTCTGTTCTGTTGGGTCAGTGCAGGAGCTCATTCCCAAACAATGACCTCCCATAAATTTCATTTAACACATACTTACTGCAAAGGCCCTACGCGGATAAACACTTGCACATTCTCTCTTGTTCTACATCCTCAAAACAAAGCAGAATTGTGTCTAAATGCTGTGAAGCATCCTCAATTGTGCATGGCCACTGTCAGACAGACAGATACCGCTTCAAAGAATGGGGAGGTTTCGAGTAGCAGAAGCACCTAAGAAGGAGAACATACAAATTACTTTAAATCCTTCCTTTCAGATAATGTGAATGCAAGGGATTTTTTTTTTTGCTTCTCTTCATATTTCAATGAGTGGTTCCAGGATTACTTGTAAATTCACTTAGCACAGTATTTGCAACAGCTGTGGCTGAGAAACTTTAGGTATATTAAACAATTTACATGGGCTGGGCGCGGTGGCTCACGCCTGTAATCCTAGCACTCTGGGAGGCCGAGGCGGGCGGATTGTTTGAGCTCAGGAGTTCGAGACCAGCCTGAGCAAGAGCGAGACCCCGTCTCTACTAAAAATAGAAAGAAATTAGCCGGACAACTAAAAATATATAGAAAAAATTAGTGGCGCATGCCTGTAGTCCCAGCTACTCGGGAGGCCGAGGCAGGAGGATCGCTTGAGCCCAGGAGTTTGAGGTTGCTGTGAGCTAGGCTGACGCCATGGCACTCATTCTGGCCAAGGCAACAGTGTGAGACTCTGTCTCCAAAAAAAAAAAAAAAAAAAAATTTAATAAGGCCGGGCACAGTGCCTTGTGCCTGTAATCCCAGCACTCTGGTAGGCCACGGCAGGAGTATGTTGGGTATCTGTGTGGCCCTCCAGATTACTTTTCACCTTCCTCCCCGCTGTACTGTGCCCAGGAAGGTGCCCTCCCTCTATGGACTACACCCTTGCCATCTGGCTTCTCATGGAACCTCCCAACCAGGCGCCTACAGAAGAGAGCAAGAGTGAGGAGAGCGAAGTCTGGGTATTCATTGCTCCTTCTGTGTAAGATTCTCACAGACTGGCTGCATCTCTTTCCCTAAACTGAAGGGTTCAGCTCCCAACAGGTGGGTGCCCTTAGAGTCCTCTCTGTTTCCAGATTCTTGTACTCACTCACTCCCTTGCCCCTTTAGGCCCAGGGGTAGTGTCAGAATCCTGTTACTAGACCCCAGGGTACTCCATAATCCTTTGACATTTCCTTTCCTCTGCTCACACCTTTGAAAACAGCTCCTTTCGTAAATTCTCCTCAAACTATCCACATCTGAATGTGCCAGCTGTTTCCTGCTAGAACCATGACTGATAGAAATCAGATCATTCTTGGCCGGGCGTGGTGGCTCACGTCTGTAATCCTAGCACTCTGGGAGGCTAAGGCAGGAGGATCGCTCGAGGTCAGGAGTTCAAGACCAGCCTGAGCAAGAGCGAGACCCCCCCCTCCATCTCTACTAAAAAAATAGAAAGAAATTAGCTGGACAACTAAAAATATATAGAAAACATTAGCCAGGCATGGTGGTGCATGCCTATAGTCCCAGCTACCCAGGAGGCTGAGGCAGGAGGATCGCTTGAGCCCAGGAGTTTGAGGTTGCTGTGAGGAAGGCTGACGCCACTGCACTCTAGCCCAGGTGACAGAGCAAGACTATGTCTCAAAAATAAATAAATAAAATAAAATAATCACTGGCTGCTATGTTGAGACTCGGAGAGTAGGTAAATAGCGGGGAGGATAGAAGCAAAGACACCTATTAGGGGGCTCCTGCAATAATAATCCATCTAAAGTGTTAGCTGTGGAGGTAGGTGAATAAAGGTCAAATTTGGAACATATTTTAAAGGTATGTTGAATGTCTGGATGACTGAATGTTGGATTAGAGAAAGAAAGCAGGTTTTGGCTTAAGCAACTAGAAGAATAGAACTGCTATCATTTGTGATGGGGAAGGCCATGGTGGAACAGGCTTGGGGAGGAAGATCATGAGTTTAGTATTAAAACATTAACTTACAGATGTTTATTGACATCTGTATGGAGATGTCAAGCAGGCAGTTGGATGTAAAAGTATGGAATTTGAGAACTATATATCAGAGATGCAAAACAGACAGATGAAATTTAAAGCCATGAGACTTGGTTAAATCACCAAGAAAGTAGGGATTAGATCTATAGAAGAGGACCATGAACTAAGTTCCAGGACACTCCAACATTTAAAAGACTGAAAGAAGAGAGAGAATTAGCAAAAAACACTGAGAAGGAGCAATAACAGAAGTAGGAGAAAACCAAGGAAATGGGTGTCCAGGCTGTCAAGTAAAGAAAGTGTGTCGTGGAGAAAAAATGATCTTATTTTGAACCAATGGAGTAATGGAGGGAAAAAACCTCCATGAAATAGTTTTTTGGTTGAATGGGAGATGAGACGTTGAGACAGTAATTCTAGACAATTCAACCACCATCATGTTTATGACTCGTTGCTTTTTTTTTTTTTTTTTTTCTTTTTAAACGGGGTCTCATTCTGTCATCCAGGCTGGAGTGCAGCGGTGTGATCATAGCTTGCTGCAGCCTCGAACTCCTGGCCTCAAATGATCCTCCTGCCATGGCCTCCCAAAGTGTTGGGATTACAGGTGTAAGGTACCAGGCCCAGTCTCATTGCCCTTATTGTAATTATTCACTACCTTGTCTCCTATGGAAGCCCGATATCGTATACCTCTTATTAGGAATATATCCAATTGTGTGCTAGTGTAGGGGCAAATTCAGAAGTTTTGTTGAGTGTGTGGAGTAAACATTTTTGTCCTACCACCATACATATCATGTTCCCTTTATCCTCATTGTGTCTCTCAAAACCAAGAAAACATCTGGGACTAGACACTACAGTGTCTTTCAAATAAGCTGAAATTAGAGTTTTGTAGCACTGAAACTGAGTCTTTACACCAACCAAAGTATAACATAACCTGAAATAGGAAACTTAGCAATTAGACTCTGCCCAGATCCGTTGAGTGATCTTTCTTAGTTGGGGACACTATGGAAGAAAGCCCCACAGGGGTCAAGCAGTTGAGACAGTTAGGGCAGTTAAAAAAATTCATTTTACCTTTGTTGAACTTTAGGTACATTCGGCCATTTGCCCCTGGCAGTACAAAAGACCCAAATCTGACACTCTAAAGAGCTGACTTTAAAGAGCATCTGAAGGCTCACACCTGCGGGGGGCAAACATGCTCCGCAAGTGCCTCCAATACATGGAACTTACAACCCAGCCATTATTTCAGCAGTCCCTTTGTAAGGGGTCCACACGAGGACCACTTCACAGAGGCCCCGGACCTAAGGGAGACCCTCCACACAACGCGATCCCTCAGATCCAGGCCAGCCCGGAGGCTGGTGAGACCTGCACAGGTCCCTCCAAGGCCGCGCCTCTAAAGTCACCGCTCTGGAAGGTCTCTAGGCGGGCGTGGAAACCTATTACCAAGTGCGGAGCGAGGACAGCTGCAGGTCGCGCCCTAAAGGAATCCCGCAGTTCCTCCTTCCTGCCCAGTTATCTCCCGGCTCCATGAGGAGTGGGTCGACCCCTCTCCAAAGGATCAGGCAGCTCCGAAGCTGCAGCTTTAGTTCAGGTGCTGCGCGGAGCCACCCGGGTCGCTGCCTAACTGCGCTCGCATGCACGGGTGGGTGCGGGGTCATGTGAGGCCCTACAAGCAGTCGGCCGCCCAGCACCCAGGTCTTACTGCGCGTGCGCGGGCAGTCTACTGCCACCTAGGTGGGAGACTCTCAAATGGCACCATCAATACTGGCCACCTTTACCCTCCTGCCTTCCCCCTCGAGTTATAGGAACATGAAACAAACCAAGAATTTTGAGCTACATAGAGCTTTTATTGGCCCGAATAAGTGCATTTATTTAAGCAATTATTCCTAGCACTTGATCCCATTATTATGTTTTGGCTTATACAAATTATTCTAAATATCCACAGTGTAGCAGTTATTTCCGAGCAGTTACTCCTGGAAATACACAGGGATGAACAAGCATATTTTGCATGCAGTGTGATTATTGAAAACCATGGCAAAAATAAAATAACATAAAAATAAATGAAGGCTTTGGAGTAATGCTGGGAAATAACACAAAGATCCTGGAACTGAAAGTCACAGAATTTACAGAATTTTCCCAGTTAGGTGTTTACACTGTCCTGGCATAACTGCAATGAAAATATTCTAATATTAACCTCAACGAGTCATGTTCCAAGAATATAGGAACTAGCCAGAGCAATCAGCTGAGAGAAAGAAATAAAAGGCATCCAAATCAGAAAAGAGGAGGTCAAACTATTCCTGTTTGCCAATGATAAGATCTTATAGCTAGAAAATTCTAAAGATTCCTCCAAAAGACTCCTAGAATTGGTAAATAAATTCAATAAAGTTTCAGGTTACAAGATTAATGTACACAAATCAGTAGTATTTCTATACACTAATAACAGTCAAGCTGAGAGTCAAATGAAGAACTCAGTACTATTTACAATAGCTGCAAAGACAAGAAAATATCTAGGAACATACCTAACCAAGGAGGTGAAAGATCCCTACAAGGAGAACTACAAAACACTGAAGAAAGAAATCATAGATGACAGAAACAAATGGGAAAACATCCCATGCTCATGGATTAGAATAATCAATATTGTTAAAATGTCCACACTGCCCAAAGTGATTAACATATTCAATGCAATTTCCATCAAAATAGCAACATAATTTTTCACAGAAATAGAAAAAACAATCCTAAAATTCATATGGAATCAAAAAACAGCCCGAATAGCAAAAGCAAACCTAAGCAAAAAGAACAAATCTAGAGGCATCACATTACTAGACTTCAAATTATACTACAAGGCTATAGTGACCGAACCAGCATGGTAGTAGTATAAGGGTAGACATATAGATCAATGGAACAGAATAGAGAACCCACAAATAAAACCATATAGCTACAACTGATTTTTGACAAATCAGACAGCAACATACACTGGGGAAAGGACACCTTACTCAATAAATGGTGCTGGGAAATTGGATAGCCACTGAAAAACAGGAATTGATAGTAGGAGAATATTCTTTGCTTTGTGTGAGACGAATTGTTTAAGATTAGAGATTAGAGAAAAATGTGCTCTCTCTGTTTATAACTGATGCTATTTGCTTCTGTGACCGTGCTTGCTTTTAGTTGTTTGTTAAATGTAGTTAATCAGAAACAGGAATAAGAGCAGGAGTGACTCCATGACAGGCTGAACTTCCTGGAGCAGGCCTAAGTTTCGGTTTTCCCGAAACGACGCCGCACTTTCCCCGAAATGACGCTGACCACAATTGGCGCCGGCGCGAAAATCCCGAGGCTTGGAGCCACTTTTAAAGGAACCAATGAACTAAGGAGGGGAGGGGGGAAGGTGTGCCTAGCGTGTCGTGTGAAACCTGTGTGTCGTGTGTAAAACAGAAAAAGGTATAAAAGCTTAACCTCTACCCCAAGGCGGGGTCCTAGCCCTTAGAAGAGGCCACTGCATTGGTGCTCTGGGACTTGGACCCTAGCTCAAGCTAACCAATAAACTCCTTTGCCATTTGCAGCCTCGGTGACTCTGCCTCTCTGTTCCTGGGGCCGAGGGGAACCGGCTCTAACACCACATGTAGAAAAATAAAACTGGATCCCTGTTTCTCACCATATACAAAAAGTAACTCAAGATGGATTACAGACTTAAACATAAGACCTGAAAGCATAAAAATTCTCAGAGAAAATGTAGAAAAAACTCTCCTGGACATTGGCCTAGGCAAAGAATTTATTACTAAGACCCAAAAAGCAAATACAGCAACAACAAAAATAAATGGGACTTAGTTAAAATGTTTTTGCACAGCAAAGGAAATAATTAACAGAATCAATAGACAGCCTACAAAATGGGAGAAAATATTTGCAAACTATACATCTGACAAAGGATTAATATCCAGAACCTACAAAGAACTCAAATCAGCAAGAACAAAACCCTGTCAAAAAGTGGGCAAACAAGAATGGAAAAACAAGCACCACATGTACTCACCATCAAATTGGTTTTAACTGATCAACACTTACATGCACATATAGTAGTAACATTCATCAGGCGTCGGGCAGTTAGGGGAGAGGAGGGAGGGGATGGGTATATACATACTTAATGGGCGCAGTGCGTACTGTCTGGGGGATGGACATGCTTGAAGCTCTGGCTTGGGTGGGGCAAGGGCAATATAGATAACCTAAACATTTGTACTCCCATAATATGCTGAAATAAAAAAAATTTTAAAAAAAAGTGGGCAAAAGACACAAATAGATTTTTTTCAAATGGTCAAAAACACATGAAAAATGCTCAACATCACTAACCATCAGAGAAATGCAAATTAAAACCACAATGAGATACCGCCTTACTCCCGTCAGTAAGATCATTATTAAAACGTCAAAAAACAATAGATGTTGGTGCAGATGTGGTAAAAAGGAAATGCTTACACACTGTTGGTGGGAATGTAAATTAGTAAACCTCTATGGAAAACAGTATGGAAATTCCTCAAGGAACTAAAAATAGACCTACCACTCAATCCAGCAATCCCACTGCTGGGTATCTACCCAAAGGAAAAGAAGTTATTTTATCAAAAAGACACCTGCACCTGAATGGTTATTGCAGCACAATTCACAATTGCAAAGACATGGAACCAACCTAAGTGCTCACTCATCAAGAAAATATGGTATATCTACACCATGGAGTATTACTAAATCATAAAAAGGAATGAAATAATGTCTTTTGCAGCAACTTGGATGAAACTGGAGACCATTATCGTAAGTGAAGTATCTCAGGAATGGAAAAACAAATACATGTTATCACTTATAAGCAGGAGCTAAATGATAGGTATTTATGGTCATAAAGTTGTGTAATGGACACTGGAAATGAAGAAGGAGGGAAGGAGGGGGATGATGGTTAAAAAATTACCTATTGGGTACAATGTACATTATTCTGGTGATGGGTACACTGACAGCCCTGATTTCAGCATTATACAATTCATATAACACATAACACTTTTACTTCCTAAATCTAAATAAATAATTTTTTTTAAAAAAAGAATATATGCAGTAATGGCAAATGGGGCTGAAAGGAGATTCCTCACACACAGAGCTTTTTTACCAAACTAAAGAGTGTCAAGGAGCTCTATTTTTCTGGAAGATAAAGCAGGAAGGGAAATACCAAAAAGTATCAGGCCAGGTGCAGTGGTTCACACCTGTAATTCCAGCAGTTTGGGAGGCCGAGGTGGCAGGATTGCTTAAGGACAGGAGTTCAAGACCAGCCTGGGCAACATAGCAAGACCTTGTCTCTCAAAAAAAATAAGAAAAATTAGCTGGCCATGATGGCGTGTGCCTGTAGTCCCAGCTATTCAGGAGGCTGAGACAGGAGGATCCTTAGAGCCCAGGAGTTAGAGGTTGCAGTGAGCTGTGATGGCACCACTGCACTCCAGCCTGGGTGACAGAGCGAAACCCTATCTCAAAAAAAAAAAAAAAAAGTATCATGATGTGTTGAATTGCAATAGTGATTCCTGAAGGCATTTAGCTATTAAATGCACTGGTTCTTCAATGTAATTGTATGTACACTATCGTGGAGTTTATGAAGATAATCTCTTAACATCAAGAGCAAATTTTCTCAAAATCTTTTTTCCTTACTCACCAAAACATCCCAATTAAAAGCAAGGAGAAAATTCACTCTGCTCTTGATCATAAAGGAAAGACATGGGTAAAATCAAAACCATAATGCAAGGAAGAGACTGATGTTTTATTTCCTGTGCCTCACCATTCATTTGCACCAGTTTCTTGCTGACAGCAAAATAGGAAGCATGCAGACTCATACAGATAGTGAGTCAGCCCAAATCAATAGAACCTATCATGCTACTATCTACTCAAAATGCATTAGGAGACTGCAAGCTAAGAAACACAACAGCCAGCCTCTAAAAAGAAAGCAAATGAGAAAATATACAGGATCATTTCTTCTCCAGAGAACCAAGGGAGATTAAAATACATAAGTGAAGACAGATTATTAGAATTTGTTACTCTTCTGTAAAATTTACACAAGTATTTGCATGCTAAAAAGACTCTTTTCAGAGTTGGCTAACAACTGTTATTTAATGAGTACCTACCAGATTCAGAGCTCTATTCCAAGTCAGCTAGGGTTAGCATTCAGAATTCCAAGCTAGGCAGGAGCAGAGTCTGTGGCCATAGCACAGTTCAGTATGACAGTTACAACTCCTTTGGATGTAAGTGATAGAAAACTGAAGGTAAATTGTCCTAAGCAAAAAGATAATTTATTGGCTCATATAAATGCAAAATTATTTTCAATAAGGGAAAGTTTTTAGAAAACCAATGATTATTAGTCATTCAATGTCTATATTTTCCAGAGTCCACTGGACTTTAAACCATCAAAATTTGACTCTATAATTTGCTATAATTATTAGTATTATGAGCAATTGGGAGGTTCATTCTTTACTAGTGTTTTTAAGTTGATTTCAAAGGTAATTCATCTATATAACTGACTTTATGGGGATCACAACTATTCTGCAACTGTTCATTATCAGGACTAAATGAATTATTTAATCTGGCAAAAACTTGTTAATTATGATTCAAATCTAAAGGTAATTATACTTCAGGATATAATATAATCACCCAGGTCATAATTGAGTCAATTTCTTTTTTTTTTTTTTGGTAGCAAAATGCTGTTTATTTTGGACATCTGGGTGAAGATGGGTGGAGGCTGAAAAAGGCATCCACGAGAGAAAAGGGAAGAGCCTTGGGTTTTATAGAGGGTTTTCCTGGGAGGAGTAAATAAATTCTTTTCAAACAACCAGGAGGGATAAGGAAAGTAACTTCCCCTCTTGCATTCCATTCCTTTATCTCCCTAGAGAACAACTGGGAGGGTTAAGCTTAGTCCTTATCTGGAGGGATAAGGAAAGTAAGTTCCCCTTTTGCATTTCATTCCCTTATCTCCCCAGGGTCTGGCAAAGGCTACAGGCCTAATACACCCCTACGAAGGGGAGAGCAGTGGGTTTTATAGGACATTTGGATGGAAGTTTGGGGAGGATGAATTCTTTAAACCTAACATTCAACCCTTTTTATTATATACATATAAGAAAAAGAAGGGTAAGGTATGAGTAATTGGCCTACTTCAATAGCCAAGACTGTGCAACAATTACTACACAACATCTGTTGCATATAGCGTTTTAATGTTTTGAAAATGCTCCTACTTTTTAAAACCACTGTGCTGATGTGCATAACAACACAGGGAAGTCAACATCACCAGTGTACTGGTGTAGAGTTTTTTAGGCAAGGAAACTTGAGACTCAACCATACAGTACAGTTTCTCCTGGTATATATGGGGGATTGGTTCCAGGACCCCTGAGTGTACCCCATATCCGCTCACACTCAAGTCCCACAGTCAGCCCCGCTGAACTCTCATGTAGGAAAAGTTGGCCTTCTGTATATGCAAGGTTCTCATCTCTGGCTGGTTGAAAAGAATTCGGGTATAAGCAGACCCCTGCAGTTTAAACCCATTTGTTCAAGGTTCAACTGTACTTGGTTGAGCAATTGTATCTTGTAAACATCAAACAACTGGTAAATAGTGGAGATGGGTTTGAAATATAGGCCTCCAGCCTTCCAGTTCCCCATTACAATAAGAGTACAGAATATTGGTTAAAAGAGCAGATTGTAGGCCAGGCGCGGTGGTTCACGCCTGTAATCCTAGCTCTCTGAGAGGCCAAGGCGGGTGGATTGTTTGAGCTCAGGAGTTCGAAACCAGCCTCAGCAAGAGTGAGACCCCGTCTCTATTAAAATTAGAAAGAAATTAATTGGACAACTAAAAATATATAGAAAAAATTAGCCGGGCATGGTGGCGCATTCCTGTAGTCCCAGCTACTTGGGAGGCTGAGGCAGGAGGATCTCTTGAGCCCAGGAGTTTGAGGTTGCTGTGAGCTAGGTGACACCACGGCACTCTAGCCCAGGCAAGAGAGCAAGATGCTGTCTCAAAAAAAAAAAAAAAAGATGTAAGCCTAGTTATAATGATTTAAAATTCACTGTCCAAAACCACAATTACTTTTGCACCAACCTAATATTATAAGCAGCTGAAATGGGCTGGGTATGGTGGCTCACACCTGTAATCCTAGCACTCTAGGAGGCCGAGGCCGGAGGAGCACTTAAGCTCAGGAGTTTGAGATCAGTCTGAGCAAGAGTGAGAGCCCATCTCTACTAAAAATAGAAAAAATTAGCTGGGCGTGGTGGTACTCGCCTGTAGTCCCAGCTACTCCGAAAGCTGAGGAAGGAGGATTGCTTGAGCCCAGGAGTCTGAGGTTGCTGTGAGCTAGGTGATACCACGGCACTCCAGCCCAGGCAACAGAGCAAGACACTGTCTCAAAAAAAAAAAGCTGAAATGAAGAGTATTGGAGCATTGAAAAAGGACACTTACACGAATCAAGGGGTAACATAATTTTACATAAAAGCTCAGCAATTAGTCTCAGACCAAATCCACTGATTAGCATAGGAAGTCACCCACTATTTTCAGCATGAAAGACGTTAGGTAAAAGCCCCAGGCAGACCCAACTGCAACACTGCCAATTGTTTAAAGAAGTGTTTCAGTTCTGTTAAACTCAGCCATCCATTTCTGCCAGCACAAAAGCTGAAGGTCTTCTGTGCAGCTTGGATGGGCAGAGCTTAATGCTCAGCTGCAACAGGTTATAGCTCTGGTAAGTTGTCTGGGACCAGGAGGCATCCACAGTTCTAATTAGGCCAATTCAGGCCGAAGGGCGTCCGTGTTCTTGACAAACTTCCAGCCCAGGTCTCCCCATCTAAAGGCTTCGCCTGTGCAGAGCGGGATGGTCTCCGCGCTACCACACAGGTGTCACAAAATCAAGGCAGTTTTGCAAACAAACACCGCCGTGGCTGCAAACTCCTGGGTGATGGGTTGGCAAAACAAAGTCCTCCCACTTAGGGCAGAAGGCCAAAGAGGGATAAGACGGAAATAGGACGCCGCTGAGCCCCCGCGGCTCCCTTCACTTCCGTTCCTTCCGTGTGTTCACGCGTCTTATCCCAGCTTGGGAGGGCCAGGACTTCCCAGGCCTCAGGGGGCCAGAAGCTGCCGCTTGCTTAGGTGACGCACAGAGAATGGAACTGGAGGGAGAAACGTGACTGGCCATGGAACTGCACGTGGCTCTAAGTGTCCGCTCACGCCAACGGTTGATGGTCACGTGACACGCCCTTTGGTAATTCCCGCCCCTGCGGTGAGTAACGTGATGCACAGAGACCACTGGCTCCCAGAAACCGTTTGAATAACTGACCGTAATCTGGCGGTTGACACTCTCATTGCCTGTACACTACTGATGGCCCACTCCCCTTTTTAGCTGGGGTCCTGACCTTTCAGGGAGAACATCGCCACTGGGGAGGGCGGATGGGGTGGAGGCACATGGAAGTCCTCAGGACAGTTTCTGAACACTTGTTTTGCACCGGATTCTGGAGGCACCGACAGCTTTGGAAGCAGGTGCCAGTAGGGCAGTTTCTGCCTGTGTCCCTCGTTGTCATTGCGACTGTCGGTATATGGTGGAGTGAGCTGCTGGCTGACCCTTCATCCCTCCTGCTAGCTAAGACTTTTTTTGCAGTACTTCCTGGGGAGTGATCTTACCACCATCTTCTGGTCAGCTTGGACCACCTCCTCAGCTATGAGAGCTAAAGTATGGAGGCCTAAATTCTTTCTTCCACTCCCTTTTCTAGGCACCCTTCTGACTGATTAAAAAAAAAAATACTTAGGTCACTAAAGCTGGGCGGAAAAACTGAGTTCAAAATCAAATTTGGAATATTTAGAGTGGATTCAAAAGTATTTCAGCAATGCAGACAATTATGTTGTGAGTTAATGGTGCTGTTGGTAAGATATATCTTGATATCCTATGCAACAAATGAATGAATATGTACCAGTGATTTTTGACAACTGTGCAGTCTCAGTTGTGATTGATGAGAGCCATACACTCTTGCACTTTTCAATGCTGCAGGGCGAGAAGATTATGACAGAATGACCCCCCAGGTATCCACTAAACAGATGTATTTTTAGTTTATCTTTTAATGGTCTTCTGTTCTCATTTGAAAATGTGAAAGAAAAGTGGGTCCCGAAATAATTAATTATTGTTGAAGACTTTTTGTTTGTTGGAACCAAAATTGATCTCAGAAGTGTCACTCTCTACTATTGAGAAACTTTCCAAGGACAAACGCAAGCCCTTCACCCCATAGTTTGCTGTAATGATGATCTGTGACCTGAATGCTGTCCAATAGTTGGAGTGATTTGCATTCCCCTGGAAAAGGCTAAAGGATGCATTTGATGAAGCGCTATCAGCTGCCCTGGAGCCTCCAGAAAGGAAGAAGAACCATAGGTGAGTGCTGCTCTGAACATAATTCCAGGGCACTTTCTGCACAGTTGGCAGTGCCATCACACTAAAAGCAATGTTTAAATCAAATTTAAAAATGGAATTCATTTTTGCAGTTGCAGGGGAACTGCTCCGTGCCAGTTCCCTAATAGCCTGGAACGTTGTTACTGGCCAACTCTGTCAGCCTTACTTGACAAATTTGGCCCCCAACCTGGGCTTGGTAAGGTCATGAAGCCTTTTTGGAAGACAGAGCCACATGGGCCAAGTTAAGGGATATGATAAGACTCCCTGGGATCTGGTAGAGCACATCTCTTGCCTAAGCGGTGAATGGAGAAGAGGGGTAAGTTTCCTCCCAGTGTCCTACCTGTTAATGGACTGTGTGGTCCGGGTTAGGTGATAAGAGAAGATTCCCTGGCATCTGATAGTGCATGCTACCTGTTAATGAATATTTGGAGGTTTAAAGAGATAGGATTGAAGTAGCTGCTTTAATGATGTTTTAGTTGTAAAAGTTCATTTGTTAAAGCTGAGCATAGGCCACCTAAATCTATAAGTCAGTCCAAGCCTGTGCTTGCTGTTGCGGAACTGCTCCCACCATGCTCCCCATCTCTTCCTCTCTCTTGACCTGACCTTTGCTACTTTAAGGAAGAGAACGTCACTGCTCCAGTCAGCCCCCCCGCTGGACTCTTGTGCACTGGCTTGCACTCCCTGAAGGAAGGACTTGGTCTCTGGGCAGTTGTAATGCTTGAAAGTGCTTGTGTCTCTTTGGTGTATGTTTCCCTACCAAGTGTCTGAATTCAGCTGATAGAGTTTAGACCAATCTTACAGTAAATAGGAAAAAAGCTTAATGAGTGAAGATTCTGAGCCAATTCAATGTACCATAGTGAAAATGTAGAATTTAAATCATCTCTTACTTTCTTATACTATGAATGCTTAGTCAGTGTTAGAGAAAATTCCTTTGATGTCCAAAGTTTTCATTCTATGAGTAATGCTTGTTGGTTGGCAAATTGAAAGTTTCAGTCTTGATGTCTCTAATGTAATATTATCAGATGCTTGCCAGCAGGTGTGACTAATAAACCCTATCAAAATACAGGCAGAGCCTTCTTGCCAAGTAAAGTTACAAGGAGACTTGTAACTCCTGCCAAAAATTGACCTGTTTGTCTATGATAAAAGAGGCCATACCACTGTGGCCCCTGAAACCTATTTGTATTATGTTTTATTTGGTGAACAGTTCATACACCTAAATGGTTGTAACTGATACTGCTGAGTGTATTGTGGGAACAGATGTGTTAAGCATGTGTAATACCTCTCCTGATTGTAGGAGGAAATGCCACAATTAAAACAGTGATAGTTGGCCAGGTGCGGTGGCTCACACCTGTAATCCTAGCACTCTGGGAGGCCGAGGTGGGAGGATCGTTTGAGCTCAGGAGTTCGAGACCAGCCTGAGCTAAGAGCCGAGACCCGGTCTGTACTAAAAATAGAAAGAAATTAGTTGGACAACTAAAAATATACAGAAAAAAATTATCCGGGCGTGGTGGCACATGACTGTAGTCCCAGCTACTTGGGAGGCTGAGGCAGGAGGATTGCTTGAGCCCAGAAGTTTGAGGTTGCTGTGAGCTAGGCTGATGCCACAACTCTCTAGCCCGGGCAAAAGAGCCAGACTCTGTCTCAGAAAAAAAAAAAAAAGATTCTTAACCACATCTGCAGAGTCCCTTTTACTATATAAGGTGACATTTACAAGTTCCAGGGATTAGGACCTAATAATCTTTGGGGGCTATTATTCAGCCTGTTTCACTGGACATTAATGGAATCTCATAGCTACATAGTCACCACCCAGATGTGGCCATGTCACATGCAGCATCTATGCTATCACCTCAGGCGATCTTTGGAGCCTGGGTACATGCGGTTTCTGAGGATACCTGGGCCTGGCTCCTGGATATATTAGCTTGGGTAAAAGCCAATGGGGTTGTGTAGAAAAGAGTTAACGTAGCAGGTCTGAGCCTGCTTCTCCTTAGAAAGGCCTGCTTATAAGTTTGGCTGGTGGCTGGGCACAGGGATTAGGTTCACAGCATTCCCGGAACTGATAAGAGTGGCTCGTTGTGCCTAAACTGTTTATGCAACCATTGTGGTTTATGCTGAACACTCTCTTTCCTTCTGAGAGTCTGGAATTTTGGTGTGTGTTCGGCAGAGGGTGCCTACTTGACAAGCACCCAGTAAAAATCTTGGGCTCTGCGTCTCCTTAAACTTCTGCGGTAGACAACATTTCACATGTGTTGTCACAACTTGTTGATGGGGGAATATGTCCTGTATGACTCCACTGGAAAGGACTCTTGGAATCTTACACCTGGTTTCCTCTACACTTCGTGCCATGTGCCTTTTCCCTTTGCTAACTTTGTTTTGTGTCCTTTTATTGTGATGAATCTTAGCTGTGAGTATAACTATATGCCAAGTATTGTTAGTCGTCCTTGTGAATCATCAAACCTGAATGGATGGTCTTAAGGACACCATCACAATTGGCATCAGAAGGGGGATTTGTTAGCTCAACACTGACTCACGAAAATACAACAGACATTGGGGAAAGTAAGGATAAAGGAATGGGGAATCACAAACCTTTGGTGCTTGGCTGGCTATGGAGTCATCCATGCTATGAAACAGCAGTCTTTTGTGAGGGGTAAAATTTACACGTGGAATTTGAAAATGACAGATCCGACTCCAGAAGAGTGAGCTTGCTAGATCTCCTGGCTGTTTTGGGTTGTGATGGCTGACGTGAGGGGAGAAAAGTGCAGGTTAGTGATGCCTTTTGGTTTTTGTTCTCTCATCTGGGGGAGGAGAAAAAGCTTCCCAATTCCAAAAAGTGAGCTTGGATGGATCAAAAATATTAAAAGTTTGTATTGCTCTTTCCTCCAAGTGTGAAGAAAGAATGTTAAATTGGTTCCCAGGGCTGGAGCAAAGCAAAACAGAGGGGGAAAAGGGAAGAAATCACTACAGTCATTTCTTCAGCATAGCTGCTGCTACTGCTGCGGTAGCCCTGCCCCACCACTCTGCATTCCAGCTGGGATCTTCTCTGGTAGCTGTAATGTTAACCCTGCAAATGTTAAATTCACTGCTAAAGGATTACATCAATTTCCATTCAAAAGAGGGAGATTTTTTAAAAATAGCTATGTGTTTTGTGGCTATTGCATCTGGATGTAGGATGAAAATTGATGTAAAATGTTATATGCTTGTAATTTCATAAATGGTAGAGGATCATCCCAATTGGGGAAAGCCGTAAGGAAAAAATGTTAATGGGACACACAAATGATTGCTTTTTGCCACTGGTAGGTGGATTGAAATTTACATTTTTTGAGTATTAAAAACAAAATCTTCATAACCGATGATTTTTGCTATATTTTTTTGCCTACTGAAGCCGCTGAAAAAAGGAAACAACATGAATAGGGAGGCGTTCTCCAGATGGAAATACACTTTTGGAGTGTTACAAAGCAGATTTTAGTTGGTAATGAGCTCTTGTAGAATCAGATGTCTGACCCATAAAGGCTGATGATTTCCCAGCCAGATGTGCATATTTTTGAGTGGGTCAATTTGGACTCTAATACTGACAAGATAAAAAAGGCTTAGTGAAGATTTTGCTTGTCAGTTGTACTTGGAACATGGCTGTCTGGCCTTGCAACATCTTAGCTTTGCTGTTGCAAAGAAAAGCCATTGACTTTTTTGGAATCCTTACCCCAATTGCCTGGACCTGACTCTAAGCTGAATCCTGATACTTTCTAGTATGGGCTGTTTCAGCCTGAACGCTGGCTGTGCCAAACTAAATCTAACAAAGTTGCCCTGCTCAAAAAACAAAACTCAGTGGCGCAGAGCATTAACTATACACCTTATTAATGGTGCGGTGAATAACTTTGAAATAAAGTTTTAGAGAAATTAAAAAAAAAAACTCAGATGCTGGAACAATTGCAGATTTAGGACACTCTTCTGTGGCCTAAATTGTGAAAACATCATTAATTCTGGTTGGACCATCTGGGTCACAAACAAGTGCCTACAGAAAAGGGGTCTATCTGAAATTGAGCTGCTCATTGATTGGCTCTCTGTTTCTGATACAGAGACTGTTGCATTCCCAAATTACGATCCCTGCGAAAGCAAGGTGGGGGAGGGTACCTCACAGGAAGTGTGACCCCTGCACCCACTGTTGACAGATCAGACTCTGGACCTTTTTTTAGAACCACCTCACTGCTGTTAATTAACCATTAGTTGTGTTCAGCTTTTGATATTAGTTGCAGTTTGCAATAGTGGACTGATACTCTACTTCCCTCACCTTTCTCGAGGTACACACACCTTACTAAGGCTGTTTAATTATTAAATGCAGCTGTCTCCAGAATGGGATTGATCTTTTCTAGGTTAGGCTGCTCTCTGGATAAGTCATCAGGACAAAAGGGGTGGAAAGTTCTGTAAACTCATTTTTTTTAATGTTTAAAAATTTAATATGTTGTCCTGAACAATTTTGAACATGTGTCTTTCTGGTTAAACTATATAAAAATGTTTTCCTATGAAAATGCTTCTGTGCCTCTTGCATACAACCCTTCCAGCTGACAGATGTAGATAAGAATAGGGGATGCTAAGTTATTGCTGAATAGGACACACAACTGATTTTGTAGCAATGAGGGGAAAAAACAAAACCCAGGCACCTGGGGGAGGTGGGATGGAGAAAAGTATTAACGATCTTTGTTTTTCAGAATGGTTCCTGGAAGTCTTCCCCTCTTCCTAAAACAAAACTCCCTAAGCTGCCTTTTCAAGCTGCTGTGCGAACTTTGAATTCAAATGGACTGCTAAGCCTGTGCTCAAACCTGACCACACTGACTGTGAGGGTGTGGGTGACCCAGCACCTGCAGTTTCCCAAAGAATGCCTACGGATGTTGTCCATACTCATGAAGCTGATAAACTGTTACCACAGACAAATAACTGTTTGGACTGACTGTCTCAGGCAGGGCCTGTGAAACCAACTGAACTGCATTATTTATGCTGCACTGAGAACCTAGAGTGGGAGGCCCCACACTGAGGCCCTGTTAACCTGTACTGCCTAATATGTATCCTGCATGGTGTGCCCCAACAGTCGTAAACACTTTGTTTCCGTGGGTACTGTGTGTGCCCTCTAGGATTGTACTTCTTGTGTGTGTGCTCTGACTGTGCCGACCCTGGACGTTTTTCAGGTCAGATTCAACTTACTGGCCAGAATTGTGCTGGGCCTGGATTGATGCCTTGGGCCAGGTGAAAAGAAGGTTAATACAAAAGCTTCACGATGAAGCCACCTGGCTTTCTCAGATATATTTGTATGGTTAATGGGATTTGTTTGAACTGGCTAAATAAAGGACTCCTAAAGGGCATAACTGAGATAAGTAGTGCAGGTTGGCCTGAATGCAGATTGGCCATCTCTACAAAAAATAGAAAAATTAGTTGGGCTTGGCGGCACAGGCCTGTAGTCCCAGCTACTCGGGAGGCTGAGGCAGGAGGATCGCTTGAGCCCAGGAGTTTGAGGGTGCAGTGAACTGTGATGATGCCACTGCACTCTAGCCCAGGTGACAGAGCAAGATACTGTCTCAAAAAGAAAAAAAAAAAAAAAAAAGTAGTGCAGGTTGCTCTCAACCTGCTGCATGGGGTCCTGCTAATACTTTTGCTGTAAAGATGCCTTGGCCAAGGGTCAAGGGGATGGACCATGCAGAAAAGAGTTAATGTAGTAGGTCTGAACCTGCTTGTTCTTGGAAAGTCCTGCTTACAGAGTTGGCTTTTGGCTGGTATCTGGCAACTAGGACTTACAGAGGGTTCTCACCATTCCCAGAACTGTTAAGAGTGGCTCATTGTGCCTAAACTGTTTGTATAACCAATGTGATTTATGTTGAACACCTGCTTTCCTTCTGGGAGTCTGGAATTTTAGCATGTTCTAGGCAGCGTGTGCTTGATCAGTGCCCAATAAAAACACTGAGTCTCTCATGAGCTTTCTTGGTAGACAGCATTTCACACATGTTGTCATAATTTGTTGATGGGGGACTTAAGCATGTCTTGTGGGCGACTCCACTGCAAAAGAGTCTTGGAATCTTGTGGCTGATGTACTCCATATTTTGCCCATGTCCCTTTTGCCTCTGCTGACTTTGTTTTGTATCCTTTCACTGTAATAAATCTTAGTTGTGAGTATGATTATACGCGAAGTATTGTCCTTGTGAATAATTAAACCTGGGGGGGTGGTCTTGAGTCCGTCTGTATAGGGGTGTACTGGGCTGCTATAGCTGTGCACCTTCAAAGAAAACCGTGTAAAACTATGCACAGAAAAGGGAACTCTTTATTGGGCAGAGCTGTGAGTTGTGACACTTGCTCTGGAAATGCTTTCCAAAATGTACCTTGTTACATTTTCATTTCTGCATGACACCAGCCAATGGGCTGACAGCTTAGTCTGGTGTCTGGTAGCAGAAAAATTGGATGATCAAGTCTCAGGCTTTGTGGGGACAAACATCTTGGCAACAGATCGCACAAGACCCATGCCCTCTGTTCATGACCCGTGTGGATGCCTATGGAAAAGGACTCTAAGAATTAACGTCGATGGAAGCAACAAACTGGCTTGACCTGAGCTTCCCAGGTAATGACCATAGCCACCTGGGTACACTATTGCCCAGGGCATGGCAATCCGTCTATAAGTCAGCACTGGGCCCATGCGTTAGCTGTGGTGATTCCAGCACATAAGGCCAGGGAACCCTGAGTCATGGGCTGAACTGCTAACTACACAGTTGGGTAGCAAAGGGAACTCACTCTGGGGCACTGGACGTGGCTGGTCTTGGCAAATCAGCTGTGTAATTAACCCTCCTTACACGTCCCCCTTTTCATGTCTATCTCCTGGGAAACTGGGCTACTGGAATTTGTGAGCAGCAAAGAAGAGCCAGAGGATGGGAAACTCTGACATGGAGTTTTTTTGCTGCCCAGCTAAGCTTGCTGGATTTGGGCAGTTATGAATAATTATAGTGATCATGGAATGGGAGATGACAACTCTAAAGTGCTCCTAGTATGGCCCATGTGTCGGGGGTTCAAGGTATGCAAGGAAGAAACTGCTAAGCCATCTAGGAGCAAGTCTGGGCATATGGTGTCAGCAAGACATGGGGAGGACCCGGGCGACATAATTGTCAGAGGGACTGGTCATACCAAGTACACAGCTGTGGCAGGACAGTGACAACCTTGGCTGCTGGCAAGGGAAGCTATTTGGGGGAGGGGGACCAATAGTTTCTCTCAGCACTTGTCTGCAGGGCATCTGGCCAATCTAATGCAGACTGCCACCCTTAGCTTGACCACTGGCCGATAGAGAATATAAGAATTCTCAAAATTCTCCCAGCAGCTGCTGACTCCAGGAGTTAACAGCCTCCACAACAGAACAAGATCAACTTTCTGGATGCTGATCTGATTTCCTTTAGCTTCATCTGAGGCACAGACTACATCAACTGTTCTACATTTAACTGATTGTTGGATCCATGCTGCCTAAGACACATACAAAGGAATTGTTTAAGTAATTAGGGTATCTAATGAGGTGGCTTATATTTCAAAAAGAGTTCTTAACTGGCTGTAAGAAAGGTCAGAGGGGCCAGGTGCATTGACTCACACCTGTAATCATAGCACTTTGGGAGGCTGAGGTGGAAGGATTGCTTGAGGCCAGGAGTTCAAGATCAGCCTGAGCAACATAGCGAGATCCTCATCTCTACAAAATAGAAAATAAAAAAATTAGCCGAGTGTGGTGGCACACACACACTTAGCTACTCGAGAGGCTGAGGCAGGAGGATTGCTTGAGCCCAGGAGTTTGAGGTTGCATCGAATATGATGATGCCACTGCACTCTACCCTGAGTGACAGAGCAAGATCCTGTCTCAAAAAAAAAAAAAAAAAAAAGAAGAGGGTGGAGTTGTAGGGAAACTGCTCTGTGAGGTGTGTCCTGATGACCTTGCATGTATCTGTAAGGGCCTCCTAGATAAGCCTTAACTTCGGTTGACACAAGTCTTGGTAAAATGCCCCATGGTCCTCCCAGAGCACAGAGAATGGAAGGCTTCTGAGGAGCTGCTGCAAGGTCATTCCTCACCCATCTCCCTACCTTCCCTGGGGGATGTGGTGAGGTGTTTGAGTTTCTGCCTTGAACCCCGCCCCCAACATGCTTTAGGGGACAGATGTATCCCATAAAACGATTCAGCACGAAACACTCCAACTGCTCAGACATTGGCTCCCCAGGAACAGCTTCCATCGCCCATGTTGTGTGGTTGCCTGGCCTCTTGGTTTTGTCTGGTGGGACAAGGGACACAGGGAGCTGGCACCTTGTTGCAATTCTTCTATCCTACAATGAACATATATAAAGTTTATAATTTTTTAAAAAATGCAGTAAATCATTTTCTTTTTTGAGATAGGGCCTTTCTTTGTCACCCAGACTAGAGTGCAATGGCATGATCATAACTCACTGTAACCTCGAACTCCAGTTAATTTCTGGCAAATTCCTAAAGAACAATTGCTACCTTAAAGGCAATGCACTTTTTTTTTTTGAGACAGAGTCTCACTGTGTTGCCCGGGCTAGAGTGAGTGCCGTGGCGTCAGCCTAGCTCACAGCAGCCTCAGACTCCTGGGCTCAAGCGATCCTTCTGTCTCAGCCTCCCAAGTAGCTGGGACTACAGGCATGCGCCACCATGCCTGGCTAATTTTTTCTATATATTTTTAGTTGTCCAGCTAATTTCTTTCTAT